>NC_079439.1:46779181-47379181 GCF_903798145.1 Danio aesculapii | reverse complement strand
TGACTTCAACTGTATATATGCATATACACATATCTTTTCTATGTATATACAAATATATTTCATATCTAAACATAACATTTTCTCAAATGTATGCATGCCTGTGTGTATTTATATATACATAATAAAGATACACAGGACACACACATTAAAATTATGTCAAAACAAAACTTTTATTTTGGAGGCGATTAATCACAATTAATCTTCACCCATGCAGCAATAATTAATATTTTAATTTTAATTAAATAATTAAATAACTAAATTATTTATTTATTTATTTATTTATTTATTTATTTATTTATTTATTTATCGCACCCATGGTAAACCATACCCATTATAAAGATAAACTTATATTGTAGTAATGTACTGTAGTTCAGCTGAGGTGAAGCATTTTTTACAATCGCGCAAAACCTCCTCAACAAAAAGGTTATACTACTTGGTGCGTATATTTAAATAGACCGCAATAGACACATAAACACACAAAAAAAACTCATTGAAGCTCAAGCACAAGGACAGGATCCTGCTTGCACAGCAGAACTTCAACAGCCTCAAGCACCCAGGTTCTCATTGTGTGACGCAGTAGGAAGGAAAACCATAAACTCGGAAAGGGTGATTAATTTATGCAATAAAAGCTTTGTTACTTCCATTTGGTGCACATTCAAAAGATACTCCACATTAAGAGGAAATACAGATACAGCTTTAAAAAAGTCAGTCGCACTTTATTTTGATAATCCGTTTGTTGAATGTAGTTACATTGCATCTATATGCCAACTAATGCTCATTAGATTATAAGCAGACTGTTTAGTTGGGGTTAGGGTTTTGATTAGGGTTAGGGTTAGTGTAAGTTGACATGTACTTGCAAAGTTTCTTATAGTCAGTTAAATGTCTGTTGAAGGAGCAGTATCAACAGATATTAAGCAGACAGTCTACTAATACTCAAATAGACCATCAAAATAAAGTGTTGCCAAAAAGTCTAATAAACAGCATAAAGGTGACATGTAGCTCAGTGGTTAGCACTGTCACCTCACAGTAAGAAGGTTGGTGGTTCGAGTCCTGGCTGGGCCAGTTGGCATTTCAGTGTAGAGTTTGCATGTTCTCGTGCCATTGGCATGTGTTTTCTCAGGGTGTTCCGTTTTCCCCCACAGCCCAAAAACATGCTCTATAGGTGAATTGAATAACCTAAATATAGGTGTGTATCAATGTTTCCTTGTACTGGGGTGTAGCTGGAAGCACATCCACTGTGTAAAACGTATGCTGGGTAAATTGGCGGTTCATTCCGCTGTGGCAACCACTGATGAATAAAGGGACTAAGCCGGAGGAAAACAGTATAAATTTTTTGGGAAATTGCATTTAACTTGAAAGCTGAATAAATAATATTTTCATTGTTGTACTGTATACTTTGTTACGATAGTACAGCCCTTGGCCAACAGGAAACTACTTAAAAGCCTGTAATCAGAGGGTTCAAAAAGACACTAAGAAAATTGCACTGAAAAAATGACTTAAGATTTACTTGGGAAAAAAAAATCCTTGTACCAAGTTGCACAAATAAATTCAAGTAAATCTTCATAATCTTATATCAAATACAACACTGTAACAAAATGCAGGGTTCTATACAATTCATTTATGTTGTCCTAACACAAACCGATTAAGTTAAATATTAACAACTAAATTAATTGAACAAAAAAGAATTAGGTTGTCTTAAATACATTTCTGGAATTATGTTGTTTCAGTTTGTTTTAAGTAAGTAATTTAAACAAACAGTTTTTGAGTGAATTAACTTGTCAATATCATGTATAATGTACTTAATGCTTAACCTAACAATAAATAAATTAATTCTTTATCTTTAATTTTAAATCTACATTTAAATGAATTTATATTATAGAAAATATTCATCTTCCTTTATCAATTTATAATAAACTGATGTTATGTTTTTTGTGGGCGCTCCCAGCTAAGCTGACCAACATTCAGAAAATACCTTTTGCTGCTTGTATAAACTACTTATTTAAAATGAGATGAAACAACACAATTCTTCACTTTTTAGGCACAACTTAATGTTCAATCCACTTAAATGTGTAAAAATGAATTAATTTAATTGATTTTTGTTGGGACAACATAAAGGAATTGTGTGGAACCCAGCATTTTTTTTTACAGTGAAGTTAATAGTTTTCAAAATTACATTTACTTTTAATATTACTAGATTTATTTGCAATGATTAGAAAGCATCTAGGACGACACAGTGTCTCAGTAGTTAGCACTGTTGCTTCACAGCAAGAAGGTTGCTGGTTAGAGTACCGGCTCAGTTGGCATTTCTGTGTGGAGTTTGCATGTTCTCCCCGTGTTGGCGTGGGTTTCCTCTGAGTTTCCCCCACAGTCCAAAGACATGCGCTATTAGGTGAATTTAATAAACTAAATTGGCTGTAGTGTATGTCTGTGAATGTGTGTATGGGTGTTTCCCAGTACTGGGTTGCAGCTGGTAGGGTATCCGCTGTGTGAAACATATGTTAGATAAGTTGGTGGTTCATTCCGCTGTGGTGACCTCAGATTAAAAAAGTGACTAAGCCAAAGGAAAATGAATGAATTATTATAAAGTATTTAAATGTTACAAGTAAATGAACAATGACTTTTGCAATTCTCAATATTACAGGAAATGCAGAAATATTTATACATTTTGCTTAAGAAATTCTAGTTAACCTTGACATTTATTATTAGAATTTAAATGACATGACAATAAATGCATTAGATTTTACCAACCCAAAATGTCATTGTTTTTCCAGTGTGCCTTTAGTCGTATGAAGTTCTTAGCAATGCGATACTTTAAAAATTTGATGCTAATTAAAAATTTAATTTTGATATATTTAAATGTCTTCATAGAACATGATCTTTATTCAATACTCAAATGATATTTGTCATGAAAGATTGGCAAACTTGTGTATTTTAAGATATATCTTTTTAGTCCAGGATCACAAATATGCCACATCATGAAGCACATTTATGACATGTTTGCCTTGGCATCCAACGGTCACCAAGATCATAGCTCACGACAAGCATAACAAACCCAGGTCGAGCTCACCATGACCCAGCCCTCAATGTGTCCATCTCCATCAGATCAATAGTGTGGTCTTCACTTGTGTACCATCTCAGTGGAAAGTGAGCCCTTCTAGTCATACATAAACATTCTGCTTTAATATCCTATGAGAATACAGAGCAGGGTTCAGAGGTCGGGGCCTGAGGTCATGCCACACACATAAATGTTGTTGGCAAACCTACTTAAACGTTTGAATTAATCCTAATCTATCAGTGTCTATCATGGCTGATTTGTTTCAAATTGCCTGGGTTTGTGAAAATCATTTAAGCCATTGGAGTTGATAATCTCAAAAAAATAAAAAGGGGTAAAAAAATAAATAAATAAATATATATATATATATATATATATATATATATATATATATATATATATATATATATATATATATATATATATATATATATATATGGATTTTTTGACTTCTATGGTTATTTGAAAAGCCTTTAACACCCATGAAACCATTCCATTCAACTAAAAGATATTTAGAATAATGTTCTTAGGCCTGTCGAGATAAATAATTCTTGTTTTGCAATATATTGTAACAGAAAGTATTGTGATAAGTGTTATTGTTGTCATTTTGAGACCATTTTTTTGCCACTGTATGAGTCATTCATTTATATTCTTTTCGGCTTAGTCTCTTTATTAATCAGGGGTCACCAAAAATATATATGTGACTGTTTTAGTGCTGTAAAAAAAATCTTTTTTTAAGGTATTTTATGATATGTTGCCATATGGTTATATGCCATATGCTCTATAAGTTACATAGAAAGAGGAAGAGGCTTTATAAATTTTATAAATGTTCCAAATAGCTCTACAAAATTTAGATAAATATACTGCTGCCAATGTCTTGTTAGTGCTGGATAATTTTTTAAGGTACTTTATGATATGTTGCGATATAGCAACAACATTCTACAGTGGATCTAACTTAGAAATTTCAAATTTAGAACTTTCCTTATAATTAATAATTTCGATGTTTGAAATGACTTAATTGGTGTTGCAGTATTATAAGCTTTAACACAGAACTTATAAATTACACCTTATACATGCTTTCAACAACTCATATTACAACAGCTTTCATTTATTCCATTCTTTTTTGCTGAAAATTATTGAAAGCAAACATAATATTGTATTATCATGTATACAAAATACAGTAAATATAAATACTTCCTCCAGTAAATATTATAACAAATAAATAACAAGTCTAATATATCCAGATGCATCAGAATAATGTAGCTACTAGCTAACAATGTTTATATATTACACTATATAATTTACTCCGCCTGTCTTATCTGCCTCTGAGCTAACTTAATTGAATTGTCTCCATCACTGCTCTAATCAAATGTCCAATCTGCATCATTCTCATGGTCACTAAAACCAATCTCATCCTCACTTTCATCTGCAGGAAGAGCCAGTTCTGTCCTTTTCTTGTTTAACTTACCATAGAACATGGTGGTGCTCGCTAATACACTGTACCCAGTTTTTTTTATCCATTATGCAAATGACATTAACATACAATTAACCAACATTATATTACTAGCATTCATGTTGTTATTGTTACAACTTAAAAGTTCACGGCTGACCTTGCTAGCTAGTTAACCCATTGCAATATTGCACGTTCCAGTATTGCACAGTGTTGCCATTTGGCAACACATACATTTGATCGATTTACAAGAAACTAATTTGATTTAAAAATAAATATGTTGTGAATATGTCATCATAACTTACTGGAGGTGATGTTTCAGATTTTGTGGATCTGCATAATTTGATCCTTTGTTTTTATTGACGTTTACATTTGCATTCAGCAACTACTCACAATAAGCGCCAATCTGTCAGAAATCGCGCCACAAAAAAAGCACTGCATGTCATGCGACTTAACCAAAGCGCATCAATGGCTACACAAAGGTATTCTCTTTTCAACAACAACAAAAAAATCAATGTTGCTCTTAAAGAAACAGTGGCAGGGAAATGAATATAAATATCATGTTGCCATACGGCAACACCATGCGGGTAAAGGGTTAAATGTCCTATATAAACATTAACGCCAATGATGTCAACAAATGTCCCTATAAAATGGCTTTAACATTATTTGTTAAAGTTTAAGTTAGAATATTAATGGTTATTGTGACAGGCCTAATTGTTCTTTGCACAAAGAAATAAAAGATGATTTTTAGAACCATTGACCGAAAGACCCAAAAATGGTTTGCATCAACCTCTGATCATGGTTTTTTATCTCATTCCACATTATTCACTGTATACTGTAAACTGCTTTACAAATAAAAATAAAAAAAGAAAGAAAGGAAAAAAAAATACACAAAATACAATTCTGAATCATGTAAAATATTGAATAATGGTATAAATTTGCAAATAATTTGTGATCAGACAGCAGCTCTAAAATAAGGCTAATTCTGATTATACTTTGTTTTAAAGTGTCCTTGTCACAGTGTAACATTTAACTACTGCGTAATTTTAATTAACGGTGTACTTACTTCATGGTTGAGGTTAGAATGTGGGTTAGGCTTAAGGTTATGAAAAAGAATTGCATATAATTATGCATAAATATTTGTAATTACTGTAGTAAGAGAACATTTCTTTAGACAACACGTTAGTTTCAGTCATAATGCACACTATTAACTGGCTTGCTACCTATTATTAAGATAGTAACTTTTTATAAGCAGTTATAAAGTAATAAAATAGTTATAAAAGTTAATAGTTATACATAGTTATAAAAGTTATAAAAGTGATTTTATTCTACAACCTTAATCCTACCCAATACCTAAACCTATCTTCTACTTTACTAGCTATTAATTAGTAGATAATTAGTAATTTATTGAGCTAATTGTCTCAGTTACTAGTTTGCTCATAATGTAAATTGTGACTTAGACTTATAAAGTGTTACCAAAGGTATTGTATATGTTACTCTGTACTTATATAACATCCTTTTATTACAGTTTTTAAGGTTATAAATAAAAATGTAACACTGTAATGAAAGTAACAATTCTCAACCAGTAGCTTATTACCAGACTATGAAGATATTGGCTGTTTATTTACTTATAAAGTACATATTCTGAATTCTACAATCATAATAATACCTAAAGATAACTACTACTTCAAAAATATATTAATAAGCAGCAAAATATGAGTTTACGCCATATTAATTCATAGCGGGAATTGAATCTTTAAAAAAATAAAAACTCTTCTCAGCAATTTCTAACCTAACAAATATAGAGTCTACAAGTGTTTAGTTACAATTTACTGCATAAAAAGTTTATGCATAAGCAACTGATGTATGCTTTTACCAAATTCACCACCCTAAAATAACAAGTAAGCAAGCCTTTTATACACTATTCGACTTTGTTCACTTTCTCAACCATTTATAGATTGAATAGTTTAATAGGAATAATGTTTAACACATATTTTGACAATCCTTAATCAGACATTCTGGTGATGTTTACATACTATACATTCATTCTACTAACACACAGTATACTAGTACACTAATGACTGATAGTTGACATGTGGTTCCAAAGGTTCCAAAACTTAGTCAACAGAATGTCTAACAGAACCATCAAAATAAAGTATAACCAAACAAAGCTGACTTATTTATGCTTTATGTTTTTTCTTTAACTTTGACTAGGATCTAACATTATCCAGCACTAACAAGACATTGGCAGCAGTATATTTATCTAAATTTTGTAGCGCCATTTGGAACATCTATACAATTTATAAAGCCTCTTCCTCTTTCTACGTAAAATATATGTGATTTAATAAAGTTTATCAGCACGATTTTACCATTAAACCCTTAAAGCACTGCACAGATAAACAGGATTCACAATCAGCTAGCTTCAAAAGCAAGGTGTGAAATCAAGGGAATTTCATTGGGTTCCGACTCTCTGACCCTGAAAACAACTCCAACTGGCAGTCTGCATTAATGTCAACAAACAAAAATGGACTTGTTTATTTTGCAGGGAGTCAGCAGTAGAAATTAACACAATAAATATGGTCTTTGAACACTAATTCACAACTTCGGCTTGTAAAATGTTTGTAAACATTGGCCCTCATCATAATGGATAAATTTGGTCTGCTTGGAGCAATAATAAAACCAGCTGAAAGAGTTTTCATTGCAATTTTTCTTTTCTTCCATAATAAAATGTTGCATATCAGCTCCAAGGAAGAACATAATTAATGGTGGATTTATAAACTCTAGTATTGGGTTTTATTCATTTAACATGAACAAAAATGTCTGCATATAAACTAAGGAAAATTTGGTAATTCTTAAATACACTAAAATATTAGCTGCTTGTTCTAAATGAACTGGAAAAAAAAACACAATTCTTGAGATTTTTGGGACAAATTAAATGTTTCATGTTCAACTATGTTAAGTTAACTTCATCAATTTGTGTTGGAACAAATTAATTGTGTGAATTGCAATGACTTTTGCAAGCTGTTTGGACAGAACCAAGGTAACCCTTCATTCCTCGAGGGGGGGAACGGAAATGCTATGTGGAAACTTCCACTATGGGGATTTCGTCAGAAACCAATCATCTGAAAGAGTATAAAAACGGGCCAATAAAATGCCAATGAGTTGGCGGCGTCAGCGTGCACAGCTGGCGTCAATGACAATCAGTCATGCTATAAAGACGTGTCTAGTGCAATGCTCGACATGTATATAGGAAAAAAGCTTTCCTAAAAGAGCAACACAGTTGTGCATCGAGTTGTGTGGTTGGCACTTGGGTGGATCTGAGGATTACGGTGGGAGTAAATCCGCCGCCTTTGGGCTGCAGACCTTTCGCTCCTCCACACGCTTCATCCAAGCTTCAGGTGAAGAGAGGTGCTCCGTCTTTGGATGGTCGCTTTCTCAGTTGATGACACAGAGGATCGACATCCATCGCTGCATCGGAGGATGGGCTGTCATTGTCTGATGAGGATGTGATGATTGGTTTCTGACAAAATCCCCATAGTGGAAGTTTCCACATAGCATTGGAGTTCCCCATCTGAAGGAGAACAATGTGTATAGTGTGTTCACTGTCATGTTGGAGTGATATAAACCCAACAAGTCTCTTTTTTTAAATTTCCTGACGTTAAAATGGAATCCAAATCCCACTGCAATGTGACATAGGAGTGTGGTTTTCCCCGCCCACCGAATTGATTGCAGGCGCCATGTTTCTATAATAACGTGTACATATATCCACAGAATATTTTTTATGCAAATAAACAGGAATTAAAATATGTTACAACTCTCTGTGATTTTTGCAAGTTTACACATTTTCAAACAGAGCATTTAAAGACAGTAAAATCCCTATGTAGTTATTAACCGCTATTATCACCATGGCCGCATGATGTCAGTGAACATGCACATATGCGTGTGTGTGCAGCAAACAGCATCTGTGTGTGACTCATCATTTCAAAAAGGCTGGAATAAACTTGACCATAAATGCATTAAATGCACTTACTTGGTATTTTTGACTAATGAGCTGTATTTGAACTTAATCCAAGTCTGTCTCTATCACTGACTGCTGTTTATCTGATATAATGCGGGAGAAACAGACACGCATGTGGGAACAGTGGGCTGGGAGAAGCAGCTCATTTGCATTTAAAGCAACAAGCTACAAAAACAGCTACAATGAACTCAAGACAGCAAAATGGGCATATTCTGGAGGCTATAATAAATTATCCAATGAGTATTTTGAGCTGAAACTTTACAGATACATTCTGGAGACACCAAACATCTTGTTTTACATTTTGTAAAAGAAGTAAAATAGGTGCCCTTTAAAGGAACGTTTTTGTTATACTTTGGTACCTTTATGGTACTGGGAGGTATTAGTACTTTTAAGGTATAAAAATGTAGCTTTAAGGTACAAATGTGGACCTGATAGGTATAATGTGTACCTCTTTAGAAAAAAAAAATGCACCAGTGACAGCTTTTGTACCTTTTTTAGGTGTATGAAAGCTTATTTTTACCATAGAAAAAAATTATTTCAAAAATGAAACTGAATTTTATAAATCCTCTAAAAACTGACCAAATCAGTTTTCTAATGTATGGTTTGTTATGACAGAACAATATTTGACTCAGAATCAACTCTGTAATCAGAGGGTTTAAAAAAAAAGCTGTATTTCGAGAAAATTATAACGTTTCCTAAATGAAGTTCATAGCAATGAGTTTTACTTCAAAATGTACAAAATATCTTCATGCAAGTTTATCTTTATCAATATTCTAATGACTTTTGGTATGAATGAAAAATTTTAACACATATAGTGTATTTTTGGCTATTGTCAAAAATATACCCCTGCAACATAAGACATAATGTGCTCCAGGGTCAAATATATAATACTCTCCAAAAACTTATTTTTTCTCAGAATTTCAAAAAATTATTTAAAAAAAAGTGAATTGTGAGATATAAAGATTGTTGATTGAATTTTAACCTGTGAATTTATGAATAGCAGTCAAGACTGAAGACTTTTACACAAAAAAAAGTCATTTCACAAAACTCATTTTGTAACCAATGACACATGTTTGAATTTCCTCATTTCCTTCTGAACCAGAGGGGGGTAATTACTCAACAAACAGCAGATTTCTTCTGCACTTTACTTGTGGGAAAAGACTAAGTAGAAGATGAGAAAAGTCAAAATGATAGAAGACAAGCCCATTCAACAGACATTGCAGATTCTAAACATCTGCATTATGCAATACTGCCCGACAAAGGCAAAGTGCAGAATCTACGCAAGCGCTGAATCTCAACAAAAAGCCTTTAAAGTTTTTACAATAGTGTTTTGTTGAGCAATTTTCACACCTTTCTTTTTCTAATACAGGACAAAATTGAATCAGGAGAACAGATATCACAAAGCTCATTTTAGGCTTTAACTCAATTTTGAGCAAATGTGTAGTTACTGCACTTTGCCTTTGTATGACAGAATAATGTTAGTGTATTGATGATTGCACTTACTGACCCACACCCTCTCAGTCTTTTTAGTGGGTAATTGCGCACAGCAGAAACAAACAAAGCGGTTTTTACTCCCAAATATTTGTATCAACTCTAAAGGCATAAGTGCGTATACGCTGAAGCATATTTATGTGTAACGACTGAGTCGTGCACGGATTATCAAACACAGCGAGCCTTTGATTTCAAAACTTTTTTACTTTGATACTGATATTTAATTGGCAAAAGTTTATTATGAAATCTTTTGCTAATGTTGCATAATCAGAAACATATTGCGTTTAAAAGAAAGCTGAGACAAAGACAAACAAGCTCCATAATTACACATCACCAGTTTGTGGTCTGCCTAATGTTAATGTTTCTCTTTGAGAACTTTCAAATTGTGCACTAGCTTTATGCTCAGAATTAAAATATCAAAACAATTATGCATAAAGTACTGTTTACATTCCATGAATTCAAAAAAATTAAATAATCATTCCTACAGGAACATGTTGATAATACAGTTTTTACAGTTGTTTTGCCAGAAATTTCAGAGCCCTGGTGTCAATTTTCAAAACTCTATACACAAAATTCACAACCATTGCCAAATTGCACATTTTTGCAAAACTCTAAACTCTTTTTTTTTAAATGCTTTGATACAATACAGTGTTTCCTCCAGTATTTTTACCAGCTGTGGCCGCAGGCCTTTTTTTACACAGATCTACCAACTACCTGTGGCGTTATTTCAATGAAAAATGTCGTAAGTGCAGTATTAAAAGTGGAGATCGCATTTATGTAATAGCCTATGAGCATGCAGATCTTTTTGCTTGCGAGACGATTTCCTCTGCTCGTGCAAAAAGCTTCTTACATGCCCCCTCATATATATGCCGCTTCAAGAGTGCGCAGATTTTCATTGTGCGCTCTCAAATAAACGCTGCTAAAGTACGATTTAGTGCGTTTATGTAACGAGTATGTCTCCAGCATTTATTAGATTTGCTAGGAATATTTATGAATGTGTCCAATAGACCTACAGAGCGGCATTAATGTGTCCTGAAGTAAAGTGAAATGGCTAACAGCCAGTCAGCACGTCACCTTAAAGGGTTAAACAAATGACACACAGCACTACTACGATTACAGAAAAGTTCGCGCTGTTATAATTCACTTATCCTTTAATAGGTTTTGGTGTGATTATCACCCGCTATTTAAAAAATAAAAAATGTTTTGAATGAGAAGCTGTAATGTAGCGGGGTGAATTTTGGCGTGGCGCCCCGCCATGGAAAAATGAATTTAGCGGAAACCATGCAATAAATCAAATATAATAAATATCTGTGTATTACTCATGATGCATGGAAACTGGTGTACAATATTACATATTTAGATGATGAAAGTTTCAGGATACAGTAGGTAAAATGACATCAGTTACCACAGAACATGACTACAACTGGAGTACATTATCTATAGATTTCATCCTTTTTCCATACTGTACATATGGTTTCTTTGTTCCATGTACCACTTTTACAGACAATGTTTTCATACTTGACATTACTGTATGCAAGAAAGTCCAATCAGACCAATGTCAGACCTGGATTCGCATTGACAGAGGGTTCTTTCCATGATTCTCCAGTAATGAAAAGACCACTGTGATGTAGAGGAGAATCATGTGGCTAAATCCACATGACCAGACTGATGGAAACCAACTCTATATTTATACAGTATATATACAGTTGAAAAAATAAATGTAAATACTGATTTTTGTAATATTTTGACAAATATGATATTTGGGCATATTTGGACGTGCAGTGAGAAACACTTTTATTAACTTTACTGTTCTGTTTTGTTTTACAGTAAACCAACGTTATGATTGAACGAATAAAACTTTATGTCAGGGACTCCACTGTCTGTACCGTTCCCTCTACACTTACGTATAAACCATAATTAAACATCTATTACATATTTTAAACGACAACATTTCATGATTGTTTATTGAAACTGTGTGTGTGTGTGTGTGTGTGTGTGTGTGTGTGTGTGTGTTTGTTTTTATTACATGGTGGGGACCTCAGCATGTTAGCACACTCACAAAGTGGGGACCAAAAACATAGTGGGGACCGTACGCCTGGTCCCCACTATGTTTTGCCTTTAAAAGACTCAGGGGGCGTTGCTGATATGCCTAGTGCTGTTTTTTTCATTGATCCCCACCTTGACCAATCACCTGATTTGAGTGTGTGAGTGTGTGTCGGCGCACTGCTCTATAGCGCCCCTGTAGTCGGATGGCGGTACTGCACCCTCACACACACTTGGCGCAATATACACACTCTAGCTATTGCACATGCGCAGATCTCCTGAATAAATCCGACTTTAATTAAATTAATTAAGGTTCATCAAATTAATCGAGGTTTGCGGGTAAGTTAGAATGTTTTTCATCATCATAATGTAATAAAATCGGTTATATGACGAATATTTCTGTTGCATACTTTTGACAGTTATCAGGTAAAGTTACATGTTTTAACTAATTTCCTGGGTGTTTTAATCGATGTTGTTTCAAATTACGTATTAATAAAACATTGATAAGACACAAACTACAGTTCGGTATGTAATTTAACTTGTTTACACGAGTAAAAGTTACTCGCGCTAATGTGCTAACGTGCTAACTGCCCGGTGCTGCGTGAATCAGAGGCCGGAGTGAAGTGCGTGAGCCGCGGCCGGACGGTCACCACGCCCCGGGCGTCTAAATGGATCGACGGAGGATAAAATCATTAAAAGATGCGGAGAAACACATCACCAGCTCCACTGACAAGACCCATTCACTGGAAACCGATTATATAGAAGGTTACTAAGGTATGTTTTCATAGTTTTTGTATCGTACTTTTTAAGTGGTTAAATGTACAATTGCTTTGCAAAAATCCAAGCCTTTTTAAACATTTAATCCTCAAATAACACTATTATATACTATTTATACGTTACTGTAGTAATATAGAGGTTATAATTAAAATGTGGAGCCATCTGGTCCTAGAAATATACTTAATTTATTCTATGATGTTTAGAAAAGTTTTATTTAAGATTAATAATTATAATGAACTCCAATCAAGTGTAAAACATACATAAAAGTACATAAATGTACATTGTGTGTGCGTGTTTCATTTACTTATTTATTTACTGTCACCTGGTAGCCCTTTACAATGAAAGATTGAATTAGTTAATGCTAGTTAATGCATTTACTAACATGAACAACGAATAATACTTTTATTACAGTATTTGTTCATGTCTGTTAAGTTTAGTTAATGGAAATAAAGTTGTTCATTATTAGTTGAACACGCACAGCATTAACTACTGGTAACAAGCATGAATTTAGATTTTAACAATGCATTAGTAAATGTTGAACTATGATTAATAAATGCTGAACATGCATTGTTCATTATTAGGTCATGTTAGTAAGTACATAAACTAATGAAACCTGACTGTAAAGTGTGACCTGTAAACGATTAAAGTGGAAAGTTCATTAAAATTGTCCTAAGAAAAAAGAACAGGTGTTCAATAGTATTAGAACAACTTTGAGGAAAGGTTCTGATCCACTTCAAAAGGTTCTGTATTATAATTCACACACTGAGAGAGGATGCTAATGTGAGGTTTTTGTCATTTTTGAGCGCTATATGTTTCATTAATATCTTTTAGATCAGTGTTTGCATTGTGCACATTTATTAAAGGAGGTTTTGTGGTTGAGTACAGATGATAGAGCTTGTGGAAGCAGAGCATAGATGAGATATTAATCAAAATACTGTATTTATGTTTGACTTTAAATGGTAAAACAAGAAGAGGTGGTTAAGTGTTTTCCCCCTTCAAATGTACATGTATATATTATAATCATTGTGTTTGTATTCATGTCATAGTTTAGCTTTTTATTATTGCTATGAGAGAGCATAATTAAATATGTTATTTGCTTTTTTCTCTTAGTTTTGCGGCATTGATGCCGCTCGTGGCGGGACCCTCGGCCGGCTGGTGAATGATGACTATCTGCACCCAAACTGCACTGTCAATAAGATTGTTGTTCAGAGAAAAACATCACTTGTGCCTTTTTGCAATCAGGGACATTTTCCCTGGAGAGGAAATAACTTTTGACTATGGCGCATGTGATTGGCCTTGGAGAAAGGTTTGACATTTTTACCACCTAATACATTAATCTTCAATACATTCAGCAAAGCTAAAAGTTTTGTATTGTTAATATAGATTAAGGGTAAATCTGTTAAAAAATATAGAGTTTGCATTATCCATAAGAGATAATGAAATCAATCTCTTAATAACTTCTTCTTGCCTTAATGAGTAAAAAAAAAAGTTCAAATAATTGGATAATGCTTTACTTTTAAGGGGTGTTCATAAGACTACCGTGAAACCTTTATAGTCATGACATGACCTGTATAACAAAGCTGTTTTTTTAATAGCTTTCATTGAAGGATAACCATATGACTGCAGAAGAGAACTGCTCCCACAACTCTCTGATGAGGTATGGTTATTAGTATTATTATTAGTTGAAGTAGTTGTTGTTGTTGTTGTAGTAGTGCATTTAATTGTAATTATTTAACTTAATCAAAATATAGCAATGAAACAGAGAGTGTGTCCTAATTGGTGAACTTATGCACTAGTGTAACATTGTGGGAACCAGAGGCATGTTAGAGAAGCTGTGAAACACACTTAGTCCTGAATACACACACTGTAAGGTCTGACATAGTGGGGACCGGGACCCTTGAGTACTGCTGTCTAATTAATTGTTTTTTATTTTCAGCTTTTATTGAAGAATGACCAAATGACAGAACTGCTCTGCTCCAGTAGGAGTCCCACAACTCTCTGATGAGGTATGGTTATTGTTGTTATTGTTGTTGTTGTTATTATTATTATTATTATTATTATTATTAGTAGTAGTAGTAGTAGTAGTAGTAGTAGTAGTCGTTGTTGTTGTAGTAGTGCTTTTAATTGTAATTATTTAACTTAATCAAACTATAGCAATGGAACAGAGTGTGTGTCCTAATTGGTGAATGTATGCATTAGTGTAACATTGTGGGGACCAGAGGCATGTTAGAGAAGCTGTGAGACACACTTAGTCCTGAATACACACACTGCAAGGTCTGACATAGTGGGGACCGGGACCCTTGAGTACTGCTGTCTAATTAATTGTTTTTTATATTCAGCTTTTATTGAAGAATGACCAAATGACAGAAAGAGAGAACTGCTCTGCTCCAGTAGGAGTCCCACAACTCTCTGATGAGGTATTGTTATTATTGTTGTTGTTGTTTTTGTTGTTATTATTAGTATTATTATTATTATTAGTAGTAGTAGTAGTAGTGCTTTTAATTGTAATTATTTAACTTAATCAAAATATAAAAATGAAACAGAGTGTGTGTCCCCTAATTGGTGAATGTATGCATTAGTGTAACATTGTGGGGACCAGAGGCATGTTAGAGAAGCTGTGAAACACACTTAGTCCTGAATACACACACAGTGAGGTCTGACATAGTGGGGACCGGGACCCCCGAGTACTGCTGTCTAACTAATTGTTTTTTATATTCAGCTTTTATTGAAGAATGACCATATGACACAAGAGAGAAGTACTCTGCTCCAGTAGGAGTCCAACAACTCTCTGATGAGGTATGGTTATTGTTGTTGTTGTTGTTATTAGTAGTAGTAGTAGTAGTAGTAGTAGTAGTAGTAGTAGTAGTAGTAGTAGTAGTAGTAGTAGTAGTTTTTGTTGTTGTTGTAGTAGTGCTTTTAATTGTAATTAAATAACTTAATCAAAATATAGAAATGAAACCCTGTGTGTCCCCTAATTTATGAACGTATGCACTAGTGTAACATTGTGGGGACCAGAGGCATGTTAGAGAAGCTGTAAAACACACTTAGTCCTGGATACACACACAATAAGGTCTGACATAGTGAGAACCGGGACCCTTGAGTACTGCGGTCTAATTAATTGTTTTTTATATTCAGCTTTTATTGAAGAATGACTATATGACACAAGAGAACTGCTTTGCTCCAGTAGGAGTCCAACAACTCTCTGATAAGGGATGGTTATTATAAAAATAAAAAATAATAATTATTATTATTATTAGTATTATTAATATTATTATTAGTTGAAGTATTGTATTTAATTGTAACTAAATAACTTAATCAAAGTGTAGAAATGAACGAGTCTGTGTCCGCTAATTTGTGAATGTATGCACTAGTGTAACATTGTGGGGACCAGAGGCATGTTAGAGATGCTGTGTTAAACACTTAGTCCTGAATACACACACTGTAAGGTCTGACATAGTGGGGACCAGCGGTTCATTCTTCGTACATGTATTACTCAGTTAGCTGGATTTGGTTATTAACACTTTGACACGATTCGTGATAGATTCATTCTTCAAAACTCATCCGAGCAACAGGTCTTGAGCTCAAACCTTTTCTGGAGCAGCAGCTTATTTCACATAAACAGGATTAGATCGGGTCATTTCTAGAAAAGGTGATACTGAAAGTATGTACCGAATGCTGTTTTTTTTTTTACAGTAGTAACTGGGAAAAATAGTAAAATGGGTATAAAATAATTATATATACGAATTGTGTGTGTATGTATATATATATATATATATATATATATATATATATATATATATATATATATATATATATATATATATATATATATATATATATATATATATATATATATATATATATATATAAGAGAAGAAGAGAACTGCTCTGTTCCCACAACTCTCAGTTTTTCTGGGACTTGAAAACAGACGCTTGGCAGATTTGAGACATTTTTATTTGCAAACATATATCACATTGTTTTAAATTATGTATTTTTGTGTGGGTTTTTACATTCAGAGAAAGTTACAGTGGATCGTGTTTTTGGAGAAGGTGAAGTCCAGTCTAAAAGGTAAAAATATTATTTATTTTTCTGATCTGAATATTTCTTGTTTCAGAATGTTTATTTTTATCATGATATGTATGAGCTGTGTTTGAAAACTATTTTTAAACTATCATCACACGCTTTTACCCATTTAAAAAGAACAACACAAAATCAAATTAATAGCATTTTGGTAAGCTTTATGCAGAGAAGTCAACTCTCAGACTTGATTTTTACTTTCAGAGTCCCCTCAAGTATCATCACCATGGTACAGTGTCTGTGAAGATAGTGAAGCAGACCCAGCATTCACAAAAAAAAGAGAGGTGTGATCATTTAAGCTAATTTGTGACTGACTTGTGTTATTGTAAAAGTCCAAATGCACAAGCTCATTTACATAACATGCAGGGTAAAACAGGGCAGGAGCACATTACTTGTATAATGATTTCAGTACAGTTGCACTTGATGTCCCATTTCATGTTAGTTAAACAATATTGCTAAATACTTTGGAAAAATATACTAATTGCATATCTGGTTACACTTTATTTTAATAGTTCACTTTACTACTACTACTACTACTACTACAACTACTACTGCTACCTACAAGTAACTGCAACTACTTGTCAACTAACAGCCATTAGACTGTCTGTTAGAATCAACACTGCTAATGCTCTACTAAATTCATATGAGAGTTAGTCATATTGTACTAATTTTGACCCTAACCTAACAGTCTGCTATACTATTTACTGAGACCAATGAGAGTCAGTTTTATTGAGCTAACCTTAACCTAACTGTCAGCTAATACTCTACACTCTAAAAATTATAGATAAATAAATAAGTAGTAATTAGTAAATTAGCAGTTTTCCATATGTTGTGATTCATGTTTTTATGAAATCAGTTTATTTCTGCTTTTGAATTGCATTATGGGATCTTGATCTTTCCTCCAACAATTTTTAATCTTGAAAAGTAAAAAAAGTGACTTTTTGTTTGGGTTGGTGTTGTATATTATGCTACAGAAACCTTGTAATAAACTGCCAGTACGTTTCTGTAAGTCTAAAGACTTATTTCTCTAGATAATATTTCTTATACATTATATTATTCCAAACTACTAAAATGTCAATAAAAGTCACTTTGTTAAACTGTAGAGTTGAATTTTCAACATTAGAAGTCCAGAGAGCAGAGATTAACATCCCATAATGCAATTCACCACCTCAAATAAACAAAAAACACTTGTAAATCACAAAATACAGAAACTGGTAATAAACAGATGTTTTACAGTGTAGTGTTTTGAGCTAAACTTAAACTAACAGTCTGCTAATACTCTACTGATAATCAGATGAGCGTTAGTCTTACTGAACATAAGACTAACGCTTACTGAAGTATTTTTTTAAGCTCCATCCTAAGTATTTTTAACAAAAGGCAAACATATTTTTCTAGCATTTTCTAGCACAATATTCAATAAACATTACAGCACATGTTGTAAAAATGACTGAACATTTATGTAACTAAAACCACTTTTATATTTTTACCACCCATAGGTCCCATAAGGAGAAGACCCTGGAGCAAACAGGAAGTACATGCTGTGGTGAAAGCTGAACCATTAGTTCTAAAAACCAGAGATTGGTCAGATTTGGATTTTTATATTAAAAACTGAATCTTGTCTCTTTAAAGAGAAATCTGGGTAACACTTTTATAGTAACTACACACTATAAATCATTTGTTTAGCACTAACTCTACATTAATAGACTTTGGTAAGCAGTTTATAAATACAGCTACAAAGGCTGTGTTCTTGACTTGACTTAATTGTATTTTCATGCTTTGTTACTGATTTATTTTTCATTACTAAATTAAGTATTGCATTATTTACAAACCATTTGTATAAAATGGTACTTGGTGGTTTTTAAGATCACTCAGAATGAGTTAGTAAATGATTAATAAACTATTCAAATTTGTACATGTTATTATTCAGGCATATTGTATGTTAACAGATGCTTTATTAACACAACTTCATGCAGTTTTGTGACCTAATCTAGTAAGGACCATTTATACTTTATAAATTACTTATGAATGACAATTAAAGGCTCAGTATCTAATGAAGAATAAATCTTAAACAATCTTACTGAAAAAAATACTGTAAAGTTTAAACATTGCTAAATATAACAATATTCACTTAAGTTTTTCTTGATCTATCTGTCTATCTGTCTGTCTGTCTGTCTGTCTGTCTGTCTGTCTGTCTGTCTGTCTGTCTGTCTATCTATCTGAATCACTATCCTTTTCATTTATTTCTTTTTTTTCAGTTTACAATATAGCTGAGATTTTAATATATAAGGGATTTATAAAGTATAAACAGTCCTCACTTTAGATTAGCTCCTAAAACTGCATGAAGTTGAGTTAATAAAGCATTTATTATCATACAGAGTAACCATTACTATATTCCTGATTAATAAGATCTATAAATGTTGGGTAACACTATAGTAACTGCACACTATGAATCATTTATGAAACATTAGCAAATAGTTAATTCATCGTTTGTTAAGCATTAACGCTACATTAATAGACATTAGTAAGCAGTTTATAAATTATATTTATAAATATTTTAAATTACAAATATTGACTTATAAGCACATTTATAATGTGCTTAATTGTGTTTTCATTCTTGGTAAATAATGCAACACTTAATTTAGTAATGAAAAATACATCAACAAATCAGATATTTAAGAGTAGTTGCTGTTTTAACATTTGATATTAACATTTAACATTAAATTAACATTTATATCTTATTATTCAGGCAAATTACAAGTTATTTTGTATGTTAATAAATGCTTTATTAACTCAACTTCATGCAGTTTTGTGAGCTAATCTTAAGTGAGGATTATTTATTCTTTATAAATCCCTTATAAATGACAATATAAAGCTCAATTATATTCTAAACAGGAAAAAAAGAAAATAAATGACTTTATTCATTTCTATTCATTACAAGATACACAAATGAAACTGTATCAAATGAAAAGTAAATCTTTGCAATCTTGTCTAAATATAAAATTGCTTTACACTATCACTATCTCTAAATAACATTGAAATGTATCATAATATATTGTTAAATTATTATATTGTTGTTTTATCAAATGATGTTGTATTTCGACACTCCTGTTATTCAGCAATGTTTAAACTTTACAGTCATTTTATTTTTTAGATACGATTGCAAAGATGTATTGTTTATTTGATTCTGAGCCTTTAATTGACATTCATAAGGGATTTATAAAGCATCAATAGTCCTCACTTTAGATTAGGTCACAACACTGCTTAAAGTTGAGTTAATAAAGCATTTATTAACATGCAGAAAAACGTATTATATACCTGAATAGTAAATATATTAATGTTCATTTAAATAGTTTATTAATCATTTATTTACTCATTCTTAATGATCTTGAAAAACACCAACCATTCTTAGACAACTGGTTTGTAAATAATGCAATACTTCATTTAGTAATGAAAAAATAATTATAAACAATGTATGAAAACACAAACATTGAGCACATTACACATGTGCTTATAAATGAAGAATACAGCATCTGTAGCTGTGTTAAACTGCTTACTATTAATGTAGCGTTAATGCTTAACAAATGATGTCTATTTTGAGTTTTGGTGGCTTGGTTATATGATGAAGGTCTCTGTGCATGTGTGGGGTTCAATTCTTTATAAATATATTTTTAAGTAGTTTTAATGTTTAATGTTTTTTCAAACAGTTAAAATACAACAATAATAGAAAATACTGGTGGGTTTTAATGGTTTACCCAAAAATGTGAATTATATTTTTAATAACTTGCCCTCATCTCACTCTAATGCCCTAAGACCTTCGTTCATCTTCAGACACAAAGGAAGATACCCTAGATGAAGTGCAGGAACTCCTCATCCTGCATAGACAGCAAGGGTCCCGAGACCCAAAAACATAGTCAAAACATTCCATGTGTTTTCAGTGGTTTAAATAAAATTAAATGGAGCTCAATGAACAATGTTGTGTGGCAAAATAAAATAAAATTCTGTTCTGTCAGATGAGTATGGGTATGTGTTTACTACAGACAGTATGACGCTTGCGTCTTGCATTGCTGGGGGCTACAAAAATGTTCTTGGAGCTTCACATGATTACAGAACCACTGAAGAGAAGTAGCCTGAGCAAAATTGCAATTTCAGCAAAGAGCGCAGTTTTCAGCAGCTGTATCAGTCCCGATGCTCTCACTACATTTTTTGCAATAGCATTGAAGCCACAAGAACTGTTTTGACAATGTTTAGTCTTTTCTGGTCTTTGAGTGTCTCAGGACCACTGCTGTCTATAGAGGATGAAGAAACCCTCACATTTCATCTAAAATATCTTCATTTGTGTCTGAAGATGAACAAAGGTGTCGAGGGATTGAAACAATGTGAAGGAGAGGAATTAATAACAGAATCTTCATTTTGGGGTGAACTAACCCTTTAATACTGTTTGCTTTTGCACTTAACTAAATGTGTACGCAGACATGGAAGAGTTATGTGGAAGCTTGTTATTCCCAATGAGAACTGCTTTTAGAGAGTTTTATACCAGAGTCATGAGGTGTGATGAGTTGTTACAAATGTTTTCATGGATTTTGACTTTACTACTAAAGGTTTTGTGAAAATTCTTTATAATAAATATAACATTTATTGAATCTATACATTCTGGACCATTTCCTGTTTGGATCTTGAGGTTCCTTCTCTATTCAAATGACATTTTTTGACTCAAAACCAGTAATGTGTGTGTAGACCTGGTCCTTACTTTGACACAATACCAGTGATGTGTGTGTAGACCTGGTCCTTACTTTGACTCAATACCGGTAATGTGTGTGTAGACCTGGTCCTTACTTTGACTCAATACTGGTAATGTGTGTGTAGACCTGGTCCTTACTTTGACTCAATACCGGTAATGTGTGTGTAGACCTGGTCCTTACTTTGACTCAATACCGGTAATGTGTGTGTAGACTCGGTCCTTACTTTGACTCAATACCGGAAATGTGTGTGTAGACCTGGTCCTTACTTTGACTCAATACCGGTAATGTGTGTGTAGACTCGGTCCTTACTTTGACTCAATACCGGAAATGTGTGTGTAGACCTGGTCCTTACTTTGACTCAATACCGGAAATGTGTGTGTAGACCTGGTCCTTACTTTGACTCAATACCGGTAATGTGTGTGTAGACCCGGTCCTTACTTTGACTCAATACCGGAAATGTGGGTGTAGACCTGGTCCTTACTTTGACTCAATACCGGAAATGTGTGTGTAGACCTGGTCCTTACTTTGACTCAATACCGGTAATGTGTGTGTAGACCCGGTCCTTACTTTGACTCAATACCGGAAATGTGGGTGTAGACCTGGTCCTTACTTTGACACAATACCGGAAATGTGTGTGTAGAATTGGTCCCCACTTTGTCTAAAAATCGTTTGTGTGTGTGGCGGACCCCACTTCTACACAATACCTGAAATGTCCCCACAAGTGACCACTGTGTCATGTCTAAAAAAAAATTAGCAGAATTTCCATAATCTGACGTGATTTTACGGAATAGTTCGTGTTTTTGTGTGGCAAACAATTTTTTTTATGTCTCTAACATCATCAGAAAGGGGGGTCCCCATTATGTGACCATCGTGACAGGTGACCCCCACAATGCACAAAAACAAGTATGTGTGTGTGTGTGTGTGTGTGTGTGTGTGTGTGTGTGTGTGTGTGTGCGTGTGTGTGTGTGTGTGTGTGTGTGTGTGTGCATGCGTGCGTGCGTGTGTGTGTGATCAGAAGATCCTAGCATTTACGCGATAAAAGATAATTATGTGAGTTTTGAACACTATAGCCTGAGCTAAAAGTAGTGACTGTTTAGAGTTTTGTGTTTAGAGTTCTGAAAATTGACATCAGGGCAGCAGTGGAAAGAGTGTTAAAAGTATCTGTTGTAAATATTACTCAAAGTAAAAAGTAGACATTTCAAAATTACTCAAGAAGAGTGAGTATTACGCTGTAAAAAGCTGACGTATTTACATGTAATATGTGGATGTGTGTAAATGTAACATTCTGTCATGCAATTACTTAGTTAACCACACAAGACGTTTATAATAGCTTAGATTTAGGTTGTGATGTCAGGTGACCAAGATTCAATTTCTAGCCAGCGTCTAAAGACAATGTTACTTTGATGTGAATGACATCAAATGACGTTGATATTTGGTTGATTTTAGGTTGTTAGAAAGTGACCAAAATCAAGCCAACATCTTAAACCAATGTCATATTGACGTCAAATACTGACATTTATTCATCAGGTATGGCAACCAAAATCCAACATCTGATAGACGTCATAGGGGTAACGTCCACACAATATCAAGTTGTAATATCATCAGATGTTGATATTTGATTCATTTTAGGTTGGACATTGGACATTTACATTGGCCTGATGTTGAGTTCTGATGTCAATCCGATTTTCATTTCCAAAAAAAATGCAACGTCCACGACGTTGGGGTACAACGTCAATCTGACGTCATGGTGACGTCTTGTGCCTGCTGTGTGTTTAAGGCCATTTCTGTCATCATACAGTAAACATCCGTCATCTTCTAATCTAAACCATCTCTAGGTCAAGGCCTGTAAAGATTTTGAACATCTTCTTAGACACTTTTATTGTTTTCAAACAGTTTGCTGCAATTAGAAATCGCCCATGTCTTGAGGTAGTTCAATGTGATGTGATTTAGCCTCTATGTGCGATTTGATTGGACAGGAATCACAGGATTGATTTTTCTAATCCCCATAGACAAGAAAAAATAAAGTAGTGACTGCAGGTTGAAGGAAAGTAATGGAGTAAAAGTACCAATACAGCACTAAAAATGTACTCATGAGAAAGTAAAAGTAAACATTTTTAAAACTACTTAGTTAATTACAATTACTGAGAAATTACTGAGTTAATTAATTCCTGAGAAAAACTACTCAATTACAGTAGTTTGAGTATTTGTAATTAGTTACTTTACACCACTGCATCAGAATTCAGAAATTTGTGATAAAACGATAAAAAAAAACTGTAAAAGCAAACTGATAATAAATGTCATTGACAAGAAATGTAAACTACATGCAGAGGAACCAGTTATCTGCTTTAAGAGATAGTTCACCCCCCCAAAAAAGCTTTCCTCATTTACTTATTCTCCACTTGTTCCAAACCAGTTTGAATATCTTTCTTCTGTTGAACACAAAAGGAAGATATTCTGAAGAATGTTGGGAAAAAACAACCATTCACTGTAAAAAAAAATATCGTAAAAAAAAGGTCAAATGACTGCCAGCTACGGCTGCCAAACAAAAACCATAAAATTACGGTAAAATTTCTTTGTTGAAATAAAGTGCAAAAAATAATAAATCTACAGATATTTTCATGAAAATGTTTACAGAAAAACACTGTTATTTTACAGACTTTTACTAGATTATTACGATCAAATCAGTTCAAAAAAGTTACACACTAAGAGTTTTACAGAGAAACACTTATTTCACAAACTTTTCCTAGATTATTATGATCGAACACCATCAATAAAGTGACTGCACTAAAATTTCAAGAGAAAACAATGGTATTTAAAAGAATTTTATCTCTCAATCATTACAATTAAACACCTTTAATAAAATGTCAAGACATGCTCATGGTCGTAATTTAACAGTTTTATTTTGGATCAAAAACGTCTGGAAAAAACAACAAACGAGATACGACTGATTAAAATTCTCACAACTTTAAATTACAGTTGTTGCATTTTATTGAATAGTATTTATATCAAACATGTAGAGGTTTCATTTATATGGAATAATTCAGTTACAAATCTTAAATGAAATGGAACTGTAATGTGAAGGGGATGCTGACAAAGGAGTGCAGATCCAAATGCAAAATTATTACACAGAGATGGTCAGGCAAGCAACAGTCAACACAGGGGCAAACAGATGTATGCGGGGAATCCAGAGTCATGGTCAAATAACAGCCAAATGGTCAGTCCCGGCAGCAAACCACATAAACAATTAACAAACAAAGCACGGCAAAAGAAGAGAACCGCATCATAATGTTCACAGTAACAGTATAGCAAGACTAAGCAATTGATGTGTGCATCTGTGCTGCTTTTAAAGTCCATGTAATCAGTTCATAACGATCCTCCGACTGTGTGTGTGTAATCAGCGGAATCCGGAACAGGTGCATGTGAGCGGAATTTCCCTATTTTATTTATTGAACAGAATTGATCGTAATAATCTAGGAAAAGTCTGTAAAATAACAGTGTTTTTCTGTAAACATTTTCATGAAAACATCTGTAGATTTATTATTTTTTGCACTTTATTTCAACAAAGAAATTTTACCGTAATTTTATGGTTTTTGTTTGGCAGCCGTAGCTGCCAGTCATTTGACCTTTTTTAAAAAGATTTTTTGTTTTTTTTACAGAGCAAGTAATTACACTTTATTACTTTAATTTTACGTAATTTTAAATGTACTTCAAAAAAACTGGAAAAAACACTGTGTAAATAATACGGCAATTGTATTGTATAAAACAGGAAAATTGCTGGAATTTGTCATTAATTATATAGTACATAAAATAACAGTCAAGCTGTTAATTTACAAATATTGTTTGTAATTTTTACGGACTTTTGAATATAATTTAAAATAACAGAAAAAATACTGTATAAATAAAACTGTAATTTCCCTGTATAAAAAACTAAAAAGTCAGTCATTTGTTTTTAATGATAAAGTACCTAAAATGAAAGTCAAACTGTTAATTTAGAAAGATTGTTTGTCATTTTACTAAGTTTTTAATTTAATTTGAAATGACAAAAAATACTGTAAAAAATTTAGAGATATTTTCTGTAAAATTAGGGGTTTTTTTTTACAGTGTTGACTTCAATACTATTTTTTTGCTCCTAATATGGATGTCAGCGGCTTTGTCTCTGCATTCTTCAGACTATCTCGCTTTGTGTTTAACAGAAGAAATATAATTGTAGAACCACTCGAGGGTGAGTAAATGATAACATGACCATTTCTAAGCACATCAAGGAATTTATTTATGATTTATAAGAAAAAAAATACAACTGAATTGAGTGCAAAAAAATGTATGCACATTATTTATTTATTTATTTATACATCCAGTATTTTATGTCATATCCTAAAATGTGCATAAAAAACAGGTAGATGGAAACATAGTTCCTGACTGTTAGTGCAAATAGGGATAGGGAAGACTCACTAATTGATTTGGTTTCGTGAACTCAACATGAAACACTATTTGTTATATTTATTAACTTAGATTTCTATAAATATATGTTAATATTATTCCAAAAGTTCTTGTTACATTTTTGAAGTAAAACTATTACACTTAATCATTCCACCTGAAAATATCATTTGACATTGAATCTAATTAAAAAAGACAAAGCCCGGTATCTCTCAACACTGCACCGGCTCCCCAATAAACATCATTAAAATGATGCAATCTGTATTGCATAAAACACTATAGAAATAAAAGTGGCACATTCAAACAAATATGAGTAGTACTCATTAAAAAAAAGTATTTGAAACCTTGCTGATCTCTGGCAAATTTGTTCAGTATAAAACAAAAAAGGTTGTGTTGATAAGTGATTATTTGACTGAATTTTAACTTAACATTACAAATGAATCCCAACATAAGAACACATCTAATGATGTAGAGGAATAAAGATTCAACATTTGCTGTTTAGGATGAAATCATGATCCAGCAGGTTATATGTGGCCCTCAAGCACAAACTTTTGAACCACAGGTGTCAAACTTAGTTCCTGGATGGCCACAGCACTGCACAGTTTAGCTTTAACCTTAATTAAACACACCTGATCAAACTAATTGAGTCCTTCAGGCTTGTTTTAAACCTATAGGTAAGTGTATTAACCTCCTAAACTTCCGCATGCTTTAAATTTTAAAAGTCCGTGGCCCAATACCCCCATATGTGGTTCCAATCTCTCATAAGTTGGAATAGAATAACTTTTGCACAGATTATGAAATAGGCATTTTTCTTTTTTCCTATGATAACTGGCTTGTGCAGGAACCAACAAAATTAATTATAGCAACCTCAACCACACAGAACCTAAACGCTACACTTTCAAATTTGAGTTTACAAAAAATATATATACAAGCACCTCTTTTTTGGAGGGGTTTATTATAACACAGATAACATATACAACTATTTTAATCACTTTCAACAGTGTTTTATGAAAATTCAAAGGGTTTTGTTTAAAACGATACCAAACTTTTGCATTTACACCTTTGCATGTAGATTTGGGAAGCTTTGAAATTTGGGTAGGCAAAATCCAAGCCGAAACCCCAAAATAGCACATGACTTAGCAGGGTTGGAACTAAACTGTGCAGGACTGCGGCCCTCCAGGACCTTAGTTTGATACCCCTGCTTTAGACGCACAAGCATATTTAGGGAATAGCCAAAAATACATAGTTTGGTGAAAATTATAGATTTTTATTTTATGCCAAAATAATTAGAATATTTTAAAAATGATCACCTTCCATGAAGATTTTTTTATTTTATTTAATTTTTTTGCAAATGCCGTACTGTAAATATGTCAAAACTTTATTTTTGATTAGTATTATGTATGGACAAGTTTGGACAACTTTAAATGTGATTTTCTCAATATATATATATATATTTTTTTTTTTTTTTTTTTTATACTTCAGATTCCACATTTTCAAATAGTTGTGTTTCAAACAGGGCAGCATGATTTGTAGCACAACTGCCTCACAGCAAGAAGGTCGCTGGTTCGAGCCCTGGTTGGATCAGTTGGCATTTCTGTGTGGAGTTTGCATGTTCTCCCCGTGTTCGTGGGGTTTCCTCCGGGTGCTCCAGTTTCCCCCACAAGTCCAAAAACATGTGGTACAGGTAAATTGGGTGAGCTAAACTGTCCGTAGTGTATGTGTGTGAATCAGTGTGTATTATTATTCAGTGATGGGTTGCAGCTGGAAGGGCATCTGCTGCGTAAAACATATGCTGAATAAGTTGGCGGTTCATTCCGCTGTGGCGATTAATAAAGATTAATAAAGGGACTAAGCCGAAAAGAAAATGAATGAATGAACAAATGAATGTTTTTCAATCAATATCGTCCTATCCAACAATTACAATTGAAAGCTTATTTATTCAGCTTCAGTTTATCTATAAATCTCATTTGTCCAAACCATTACAATTATGACTGGTTTTGAGGTCCAGGATCTCATATAATATCAGATTTGGCCATCTCCGATTGTCACTTTTACATTTAGTAATTTAGCAGAGGCTTTTGTCCAAACTGACTTACAATTCAGGAGGTATTCAGCGCTTCAACAAGAAGAGGCAATACATACAAGAAGTGCTAGATATTCAACAAACTTGTTTGGGTCACACTTTATTTTGATGGTCCGTTTGTTGAATTGCATCTACATGCCAACTAATGCTTATTAGATTATAAGTAGACTGTTAGGTTGGGGTTAGGATTAGTGCAAGTTGACATATAGTCTTCTTATAGTCAGTTAAATGTCTGTAGAAGGAGTGGTATAAAAAAAATCTGTGAAAGTATGTATTTAAAATCTTATATTGTTGTGGTAACCGTCTTCCAGGCTAAAAGATGGAACCATTTTGGGTTACATTCCAGATGTAAGACACAGCGGGGTTAGCTGTAACAGGGTGTTACAAATAAGTCACACACTGTTGGACACTAATTAAACAAACAAAATAATGTTTGAATTTTGAATGTAATGTTGGAACTTTTTAAATGCATATTTTTTAATAGAACATATTTTTTAATAGATAAAAACAATTTTATTGCTAATAATGCAAATAAATGCATTGTATAATAATGGATAATAATGCAATTACATCCAAATGTGTTTATCCAATAGATAAATAAATAAACATGCTGTGCTATTAAAAAAATGAGTTAAATACCGAGGAAATATACAATTTAAAGTAAACTGAATTTAAAATAATTGTGTGAAATATGACTTTATAAGGACGTGTTACAACTAACCCTCTGTCTGTTACAACTTGTCCCGGATGTTGGGTAAATAGTAACATTTATTCTCCTGGCATTTTTGGTAATACTGCACAGAAACCATAGGTCCGGCGATCATACTTTCAGTGCTCATTTGTAGGGGAGGCTTGTAGGAGATGGTTTGTTTAACCCCATTACTTTTTTATTATTTAGCCCAAACCAAAAAGTGTTACTTTGTGCTCCGCTCTTCCCTATAGGTGGTTTTGCTATTATTCATTGGGGTTCAGGTGTTCCCGGAAGAGATAGGCTTTTAGTTGTCGTTTGAAGGATACCAATGAGTTGGAATGGGAAGATTATTCCATCAGCGAGGACCATTGAGTTTTGGAAAGGTTTTGGAAAGTGACTATAGCCTTTCTGCGATGGCACCACAAGATTATTATTGTTAAATAATAAGGAAAAGCCACAAGGTCCTACTGTGTAGCACACTATTATTTCCATGTATTTAGGCTTAGGCATGAGCAGATGCATTATTTTTTGTTGAACTGATGTGCCTTGGATGGCATACCACTCTGCTTTTGTTTCACTAATAAACTGTATTTATTTTTTTAATTATTATTATTATTTTATTATTATTTATGACCACTTTGTCTTAAGCACCAGGAGAGTATTTCTAGTAATTTCAACAATGAGCCTGTTGTGTCACAGAATTGCCCATGACATTTCATCGATCATAACAGACATAATATATTAAAAGACAACACGGCTTTAAATTAGTTTGAGGAAAGTCATAAACAAACAAGCCGATTTAATTATGGTAATGCATTTCATACGCAAATTGTGGTAATACAAGGCATAAAAATCTCATATAGTGAAAATAAACCTAGAACATCTGTGGTGTAGTTGTTTCAAAACACATTCAAGCTTTTCTCTCATACATTGACATGACTTGTCAAGATTTCTCAAGCCCTTTAAAATGACAAATGGTTGACATGCATTAGACAGACACAGGATTGATTGTGTTTATTGCTGCCCGGTTCCAGCTTTGCAGTTAAATCGAGAACGAAAGACTTGTGACGTCTGATTTGCTGCACTCTGTGAAACACAGAATTTGACATCACTTTGCACTTCAATCAACAAGTACAACAATAAGAATTAATTTCCTATAAAACGTAGCCAGTCTACCCTTCTTACTCACTGTCTGCAGGCTGAGATAGATAATAGAGTGAATTAATCATGATGAAATCTGGATTCAATCAAAAGGCCTCTACAGCTGATAGCGACAAGATAAGACTGAGGTTTACTTATTCACACACATCTGCTGAGTTTTCCACGATGATGCACAGCGAATCAGAATTAGTGTGAACAGAGATTAAAAACAGACTGTGTTAATCAAATCCATCTCTATATACAGTTCATTTTAATCACAAAAACCTACAAAATTTATGAAATGAAAATGAAAATAAAATAATGAATAATATTGTAAATAATCTTTTTCTTTGAGTAGACAATGTGCTAACTCAGCTGATTCGAGTTCTGCAGTTAGTAAACCAAAATGAAGACTATTTGTCAAAAAACCTTTTCGTTAATTGAAATAAAACGAAACATTCACAATAATCTAAAAGCTACAATTAAAGAAAACTAGCCTACATCACTGAAAAAATAACTGAAATAAAACAATAACTAGCAAAAAAGTTATCGCTTTCAGAACTTATAAGAACATTTTGAATTCATCTGACAGACAAACACATATGGGTGCTAGCTCTCTGCAACTCTCACATGGTCATCCACTGAAGCTAAGCAGGGTGCCCAGTCAATAGCTGATTGGGAGACCACATGGGAAAGCTAGGTTGCTGCTGGAAGTGGTGTTATGAGGCCAGCAGGAGGTGCTCAACTTGCGAGTCTTAATGCTCCAGTATAATAATGTGGACTCTATACTGCTCAGTGAGTGCCTTCTTTTGGATGAGACATTTACTGAGGTCCTGACTCTAGTTAAAAATCACAGGATGTTCTTCGAAAAAGAGTAACGCTTTGCAAGCTTTAAACCTTACTTTGAAACTACTGGAGTTCTGTTAACTCTGTTAAACTAAAAAACTGAAACTAAATAAATTTAAATAACACTAAATAGAAGAGTTTACAAAATACAAACTAAACTAAAACTACAAAACCATTAATGAAACAAACTAAAACTACAAAACCATTAATGAAACAAACTAAAACTAAACTGAAATTTACACCAAATTTAAAAAACAGTATCAAAAAATAATAAAATTTTAAAATGCAAACGTATCCCTTAATTTAAATATGCTGCTTTAACTCTAAGACACCAGTCTTGGTATTTTGGGCAAAACCATTTAGAGCCTTTCAGTTTCCTTTTTATTTATTTATTTATTTATTATTATTTTTTTTATAAATCTTCTGTTCAAGATGAGTTTTTGATAATTGAAAAATGATGTAATGATGTTATTGAAAACAACAATGTAACTCAATCAATGTGACTCGTGAAATCTTTAGTTTAATATTTAGTTTCTACCGTGTATGAAGTTATACAATTGTTATTAGTAGCCAATAACCTACAGATAAAAATAAACATTTGGTGGCGCTACAGGCATTGAGCTAAACTTTAATAGGTTAAACTTTCTCTATTTCATAGAAATGTGTGCCAAATAACTTTTCACCATTTATTCAATCATTTTCCCTTTATTTATCAAGGGTCACCACAGCAGAATGAACCGCCAACGTATACAGCATGTTTTACACAGTGGATGCCCTTCCAGCGGCAACCAAGTACTGGCAAACACCCATACACGCTCATACACTTCGGCCAATTTAGTTTATTCAATTCACCTATAGCGCATGTCTTTGTATCATGGGGGAAACTGGAGCACCCAGAGGAAACCCACACCAACACGAGGAGAACATGCAAACTCCACACAGAAATGCCAGCTGGCCCAGCCAAGGATCAAACCAGTGACCTTCTTCCTTTGAGGCGACAGTGCTAACCACTAAGCCACTGTGTCACCCAAACTTTTTACCACGTGGTACAAAAAATTTTGTAAACTTCAAAAGTACATAAACAAAATACTTAAACCAGTTCACAGCCCTGCTCAAGCCATTTTCATTACTCTATAGGAGTTAAGAGCAGTTCATGTTTTTCTTAAGTTTCTACCTCACCATATAATGCCACTCTCAACCCCTTTAGTAATTATGTGTCGTTCTATGAACCATTAATATAAACATGTACAGTAGAATATTGATTTATTTATTACAGACAAGCAAACCTAGCCTTCGGCTCTCGGAAAATGGCTAATTTTATTAACTACAGAAACGTTAAACTTTCCATCAGTTTTGTTCAATAGGCCTACCTATGACCTGGCATATTGTAAAGAAGGTATATTGGTAAGAGTGCAAAACATAAATGTGCAGATTCTCTTTATGTCTAGAAGACGACAGCTCTTCTGCATAGTGTTAGTTTGCGCTGTAGCGCTATCTAGTGGTCATCATCGGCAACTAGCTACAATTTCCAAGACTGCATAGAGTTGTATGCGGCATAAATGTGAGACAAAGAGACTCAGAAATACCTTGTAAGCACTGTTATTCAAATAATAAACTCACCTCAGAGTATCTCAATCACTCAAACAAATGTAAACCAAAGATTTAATGCAGACCTATCCAGCAGTGCAGCTCTGGGTTTGGGAATCTCTAGTCTTGTTTGCTGAAGTCCTCAGCTGAATAGAGACCTCAGCTGGAACATGAAACAGATAATGAAGGAACTGTGATGTAATTAAGTGTAAAGAGATCCTCTGGCAGAGCCGATCTCAATCTCATGGGCGTTTATTCCTATTTTAGGGCCAGCAGCCATTTCTCTGGAGAATAATATGAATCTAAAAAGGCACAGAATCTCAGTGGGTCATTTACTAAATAACTTCATGAGTAGATTAGATTCATTTTTAAACATTTGTCTTACTTTATCTACATTTGCCCCCCATATGGTTGAACTGCAGGAACCATATTTCTCTTCAGTAAGAGATACGTAACTCATGGACAAGTGGGTTATGCAGGACACAGATTGTGCCATCCAATGCTGCCTGGCATGTTTGTGTCTGCACATAAGGGGCATTTGCCTGGTGGAGAGAACGTGGTCTCAGCATGTTCTATGCCCAGGCGGAGCACAGACCTCCGCAGAATACAGGACCAGGATGCATCTGCTGCTATTGTAAAGGTGCCATGTGAAGGTCACTGCCAGGATGGATCATGTGTTGGCACAGTCTGAGTTATGAAGGGTCACCAGGACAGGGAATTATAATGAAATTACCAAACCTTCATTTGCCCTTTGGAAAATTTGGGAATTTAGACAAGGATGGTTGCTTCACAAGAACAAAACTATTAAAAGATGGATAGATGGATGGATGGATGGATGGATAAAACACTGTAATTATTTAAGTAATATTTATAGTATTATACAGTGATTAAACAAAGAGTTAAGTTTCATAAGACAAAATTTTAATATTTCTCATTCAAAATTCTTAATACCAAAAATAAAATTTAATTTAATTTAAAAAAAAGTTTAATTAAATCTTCAGCAAACCTTTATTTGCTGATTTCTTGCTTACCTTTATGGGCATGGGAAAAGATTAATATTGCATACCAGCAATACTGTACAAAATAAATCAAGACTAATGGATAATAATAATAATAATAATAATAAATTCCAAATCAAAATATATATTAGAATTATATAGAATTGTGGTTTAAACTATCTCTTCATCTGTCATTGGTAAAGAAAATTAATTTGGTCATTTAGAAAAGGATGGATGACTATCATCATCATATTAAAAAGAATGGGTGCCTGACAATAAATAAATGAATAACATTTAATTTTGCAGTGTCCTTGTTACACATATGTAATTACTATATTAAAACAGCATAATATGTAGAATTACATCTAACCCCAAACATCATCCAAGCCCTACTAACCATTTAGTAAATACATTTAGTTTAATTATGCAAATAATAATCAGTTCTTAGATGCATAGTTACACCCTCACAATGATACCTTATGATAAAATGTAACCAAATAAAAAAATAAAGCTCCATTGTGTGCGTTTGTGTGTGTTTGCAAGAGTAAGATGGAAAGAGAGAGAACACTTGCAAATGTTGTTATGCAATGTGTGATAAAGTAACAAATGTCTAGTCATTGGACAATAATCGTTTTCATGGTATACCACGGTTTGGAAAAGTCAAGGTTTTAAAACTGCCAAAACTTTCTGGTATAACGTTCATACAGTACATGTAAAGGTTTTTTTAGGACAACAGTATCTCCAGCAGAAAAAGATTTCCAAAGATGCTGTATTAAATTCTAAAGTGTTTTTGAAACTAATAAAAGACAGCAGAAGTCAATGATTAATTTGAATAATTCAGCCTGACATGTTTACTGTAACAAAACATTTTAAATGTTTCTCATAATAAAATATATTGTGTTCAAACCGGAAAAAAGTTTTTGTTTTTAACCCAGACAATTGAAAAGAATATATTTTAGAGCAGTAATCACAATACTGTAAAACCGTGATATTTTTATCCAAGATTATCATATCGTCAGAATCTCATACTGGCCCATGCAAACAAATTTAAACAATTGAAAACTGTTTCAAAGCAAAAACCACCTCCATCCCTTTCAGTGTAGTAGACAATTTATGGCAACAACACAGGTGATAAAATACACTGTTTGTGAGAGGTTACAGTTCCACATATAATTTAACTGTCCTAAAAAGAACACCCTGTCAATCTGCCACACCCATTCATATCCCTATTGGTCACTGTCTTGCTACTCCACTGATAGATTATAGATATGCATTTTCTATATGCACAGAAATTAGTTTTAAGAGGTGTCAGAGACACATCAACCAAGGGGCTTTGAAACACTGGAAAGAGGAGTTTTTTTATCGGTGTACTTCTATTTTTGCTCAGGTTTGGTTACCGTTGTTTCTGACCCTTACAGAAAGGCATAGAGATAATTACAAGCCTTAAGCGGAGGATGGCGTTCAGTATAATTAAGACATCAAGCAGTTTCACATTCACCATGAAATGCATATCTATAATTTTAAAAACTGGTATTATTACTCCATCTGATTACAGTCGGTGATTTCTGAAGAACTGATGTCATTTTGAGACCATCATTTTAACCATAAGCAACTAGAATTGTAATTTTATCCAGTAAAATAACATATTCTTATTTTTTATTTGTTTGTTTGTTTATTTATTTTTAATTTTGAGTTTTAATTAAATACAAATGTTGACATCAAGACAGAGAGTGAGATCAGTGAAGACAGTCATGAAGATATGCATTACATGCTGTGTCTGTAAACCAAGGCTTCCTGCTTTGAGCACATTCAGTCTCACAGGCAGTGGTGAAGGCACTTTCTAAAGATATTGGATTCAGACTGACGTCCAGGCATCATCACATTATATCTAATGATCCAGAACAACGATATCTTTAGTCATATTGAAAGAAATATGTAACGACTATAGTGCTTTTATTATCAAAGGAAAGCTAGTCATGAAGAATTATTATTATTATTATTATTATTATTATTATTATTATTATTATTATTATTATGTAATGATCTGTTCTCTAAAATATCTACTGAAATGATTACACTGTAACACTGGTTAAAGAAAGAAATCATAAGCAGTGAAGAATGTGCTTACGGTGCCTTCACAGATTATTCAGATCTCCATTTGGACATGCATTATTTTTATTTTTTCCTGCACACAGTGCTTGCAAAGGCAACAAGCTTTAATGACTAACATAATTTGACTTATTTCATTTATATCTTGCAATAATGCTGATCGTTTAGCACAGCTGCATTTAATGTTGACAGTTAGTATACAACCTAACTGATGCTACATTTCTGATTATGCAAACAGCCAGTTTGAAGAATGCCATGGTATTACTATGGTACCAAGAGAAATGTACTACATATCGTGGCCAAAAACCTGATATAGTTGCAAAAAGACGTGATACCACTATGGCACACGTCCAAAGACACACACACCGCATCACTGTGGTACTTTTGCCACTTTTTGTAAGTGCGTTTATTGTCCTGAACTTTTCATCTGCCGTCTCTACGGTGCTCTTAGGCAGTGGCAAGTGCCAACGGGCATTACAACAGCAAGCGGCCATCTGGCAGCCCAGCGAACTAGCAGCAACCCCACCAGCTGCAGTCGCAAAACGCCCTTACAAAGCAGGACATGCGAGCAGCTTCTGACGTCTGCGGCCACACTGCGCTACAAAGCGTACCAAAGCAAGAGCGGAAACCATGAGAAACTATCCTTCAAAACAGCCCGATTTAGACAGCCATGAGTTTCCCGGGCGCACACGCGAGACCGTTTCGGCTGCTTTTGCATTTGTGACTAGTTTTGACGAATATTTACCCCGCTAAAATAAATAAAGGACTCATGCAGGGGCAGTTCAATACCCCGACATGGCGGCAAGAAAAAGAGGAGAGCTTTTTACTATTTTGGAAACTAGCACTGACACAGAAACGAACGCGCTCTCCGACGGCGAGGACTGCCCGGTAAATCTCCCCGTCGACGTGAAGTGGTTCGAGATCCCTTTCCGAAAGTCCGAGTCGGACGAGGAAGAAGAAGAGGACGAGGATCTGCAGGAGAACAAGGGGGAGTCTGAGCTGGAGAGCATAGCGGCAGCGGCGGCGGCGGCAGCGGCGGCGTCAGAGGGAGAGGAGACTGCGGACTCCGCCAGCTACATCGCGGGAGGCGGCTGCAATATCATTTTAGTCACTGGAAATGGGATCAAGCACGAGGACTACGAGGAGGACTCCTATTATGCCACTTCCAATAACTGCTCTGAAACCTCTTCTACCGACTCGGACATCGATTTTTCCGACCTAGAGGAGGAGGAACACCCTTTATTCAGCACGTATGATGTTTTGGACGACGAGTGCACTTCTCCGGATTTCTGGGGAGAGCCTGACCAGGTAATATCAATTGAGCCTTTCACCGCTGACAGTGGCCCTCAGCACTCGCTAGGGGATGATGCTGACACTTTAGACTATTTCCGGTTGCTCTTCCCAGATTCATTGTTTAAACACATGGTAGAACAAACAAACAACTACGCCCTCTACCGGCAAAGGAGAAGCGGTAGATCAGACGCCCACTGGCACCCCACTGACATTAGAGAAATGAGGGCGTACGTCGGCCTTAACATCCTCATGGGCATCAACCAGCTGCCAGATTATGGCATGTACTGGGCCAGTGACATTTTCATAGGGAATGCTGGCTTTAAGAAAACAATGACTGCCCGCCGCTTTGAAAAACTCAACCAACACCTGCATCTGTGTGACCGGGAGTCGGAGCCGTCCAAGGGGGAGCTGGGCTATGATGGGCTTTACAAAATACGCCCCCTGCTGGATATGGTTGGGAACACCATGTGGGACGCCTACCTGCCTAATCGCTGTTTGACCATCGATGAGTGCTCTGTGGCCTCAAAGGGACGCTTTTCACCAACGCAGTACATGCCGTCGAAGCCTTTTCGGAAGGGGCTGAAGGTGTGGATGATGTGTGACTCTCGCTCGGGCTACTGCCACCGCACTCGTATTTATGTGGGCAAGCCGAGTGATGATCTGGCAACTGCTGCGTTGGGTCATAAGGTGGTGTCGTCTCTAGTCAGGGGTCTCGAAGGCAGACATCATCACATTTTCATAGACAGTTTCTTTACGTCGGTGCCACTTCTGCAACACCTACTGCATCAAGGGTTTTACGCTTGTGGCCCCACAAACCCATCTCGTCGGGGTTACCCCGATGCCCTAAAACCTCGCAACGTAGGGAAGTTGGCACCGGGTGAGTTCTATCAGTGTCAGCATGGCAATCTTGTGGCCACTGTCACAAGGGATGCTAAAATTGTTAGCTGCGTATCTTCAAACTCTGCACCAGGCATTGTGGGCATCAGCCCTGGTAAACGGGACGTAGATGCTAATGATGGAGACTGTGGACTGGTAGGGCTTGGGTTACCTCGGCCACTTCCTCTGCTTTTATACCAGGAGAACATGAGGGGTGTGGACCTGTGTGACCAGCTAAGGGAGTGCTACCAGGTCGGGAGGCCATGCAAAAAGTGGTGGCGTTATTTCTTGTGGTTCTACGTAAACCTCTGCATCGTCAATGCCTATGTGGTTTTTCGTGAGAGCCGGGGAGGGTCACCACCAGCAGGCTTCAATGGCAAGCAGTTTACACAGCGCCATTTCCGTATTCGCCTGGCGCAGCAGTTGATTGGCGATTACCAGGGAGCAAGGGGCATGGAGCGGGCAGCCCGGAAACGGCATGCGGACTCGCCCTTGGAGTACGGGCACCGCCTGGAGCGCATGTCTGAACGCTCGAGGCGCTGTCGGAACTGCACAAACAAAGGCCTTAGACATGAAAGTGTGTTCGGCTGTAAGATCTGCAACGTGCACCTGTGTCGAGGAGGGTGCTTCAGTGAATTCCATAAATGAGCATTTTTTAAAGCAAGAATTTCCACTTTCTGTTTGTTTGATTATCAAGGAAAATGTTTTAAACAGTGGATTTCTTTTCCAAAGGAAACCACTGCAAGTGCTGTACCAATCATAGTCTGATTTGATTAGTAATCGTACACTAGTAATAGTTGTTGTATTAATGCACGATTTGCAAGTAAAGGAAACTGAAATTATACATTTGCATTAGCATAGATTGTTTTATCCAATTGACTTTCATATTGCCAACGAAAGGCCTTGCCACTTTTATATTACAATGAAAAAAAATGCATTTTATGGATTAATGAAACTTTTCAACACGTACATTGGCACCTAAAACGGCATATGTTTTCTGTGAGAAGTTCTTATGCTTTTTCAAAATAAATACTTTAAAAGAGCCTTTAATGTCAAATTAGTTTGTGCATTTTTCTACAAAACCATAAAAAAGGGTCAACCATGCAGATACTGCTCATTTGTACTGTGTGCTTGAGGTTTTCTTTTTAGAGGGACTTTTATATGCTCGTTGTTTTTGATAGATCAACACTTTACAGTGAGGTCTTGTTTGTTTACATTATAGTTAAAGTGGCAGTTCACCCAAAGATTTTTTAATTCTATCATCATTTACTCACCCTTTACTTTTTCAATCCTTTATGAGTTTCCTTCTTCTGTAAAATACAAAAGAAGATATTTAGAAAAATGTTGGAAACCTGTTTCCTGGTTTTGGGTTACAGCTGGAAGGGCATCCGTTGTGTAAAACATATGCTGGATAAGTTGGCGGTTCACTCTGCTGTGGCGACCACTGATTAATAAAGGGACTAAGCCGAAAAGAAAATGAATAAATGTTGGAAACTTGCAACCATTGACTTTAACTGCATTTGTTTTTTTGTTTTGTCAGTCAATGGTTACAGGATTTTAAGCTTTCTTAAAAATAAAAAAAAATCTCCTTTTGTGTTCATAAAGGTTTGGAACTATCTAAACCACATTGTTTAACATGAGTTATGAACATAATATTTTAACAGCGTTCGTTAACCTTTTATTAATGTTAATTCATAAAACAAAATTGATCATGGCTTGTTTATCTTAGTTGTTAAGACATATAAGCAGCACTTTAGTAAATTAGCTTTAAGACTAATAAACGCTGTATGAAAATCATATTATTGTCAATTCCTATTAACAAATGAAACCATATTGTTGTGTCCATGATGATAAATCAATATTGATGTCAGAAAAACGTGCAAAATATAGCAAAAACTGTTCTTTTAAACATTCAAGACAACAAATGCATTGATCATCAGCCTTAATGTGCAATGAGAGTCAATGTGAGAAAGTCTAATTCTATACTTAAACTTTCAGATGCGAAGGAGACGTGATAGCACTGTCAGCTGCAGATATGAGTACAGCCTGTCAGTATCTGATATTGGGTTTTTGTTGTTTGTTTTTTTGAGAGTGGGGTGGGGGGGCTGTTTGTTTTGTGTAAGAGTATACTTGTTCTATTAGAGTCTACTTGTATCTATAAGTTTAACACATGTACTGTATACGTGACCCATGACCACAAACCCAGTCATAAGTGTCCTTTTTACTGATAATTTATTGAGGGTTTCCACTCATGTTTGGTTTGTTGGGATAAGACAATTATTTAGCTGAGATAAAACTATTTGAAATCTGAATCCTAAGGGTTTTTAAAAATCTAAACATTGAGGAAATCACATAGCAATGCATATTACATTAGAAATAGAAAAATTACATTAGAATGCAAATTTGATACATTAGAAAGTTTGTAGTTTACAATAATCTTAATTGTTTTGATCTTTACAATGTATTTCATTTTAACAGACATCTATGAAACATAAGACAGGAGTTTGTGATCCAGGGTCACGTATGACTAAACCCAAAAGGAGTCTACACACACAGAAATCTGCAGATTTTTGATCATTGAGTCTATTTATTTACATGTGTAAATGTGTGTAAAATATATATTTATTCCATTTCGATATTATTTTCAGTAATATAATAGACTAATATGAAAGTTTTCAGACGATTTATTTACAATATAGTTTGTAAAGTAATCTTTTAGTAGATATATTATATAAAAGACTTGCTTTGTTTACCAAATAAGTGGATCTAATTGGATTTGCATTGTAAACATTAAATACAAGTTAAAAATGTATTATTTTTATTTCATATATTAAGATTTTACTTATGATCGCCCCAAAATCAATCCGCAGATTTTTTTTTTACAAAATTCTGTGCAGAAAAAGCAAAAAATGTCTGAAGATTCAGTCTGGCACTATATGACCACAAGTGCAGCCATAAGTGTCCTTTTGTTATTGAGATATTATTGAGGGTTTCCCCTAATGTTTTGTTTGTTGGGATAGGACAATTATTTAGCTGAAATATAACTATTTCTACTCTGAATCCAGTTTTTTTTTTTTTTTTTTAAATCTAAACATTGAGAAAATCTTTTAGCAATGCATATTTCTAAACAGGAATGGGTTTTTGATACATTTAAAGTTTGTAGTTTACAGTAATCTTAATAGTTTTGACCTTTATTATGTATTTCATTTTAACATACAGTTGATGTCAGAATGATTAGCCTCCCTGAATTATTAGCCCCCCTGTTTATTTTTTCCCCAATTTCTGTTTAACAGAGAGAAAATTTTCTCAACACATTTCTAAACATAATAGTTTTAATAACTCATTTTTAATAATTGATTTATTTTATCTTTGCCATGATGACAGTAAATAATATTTGACTAGATATTTTTCGAGACACTTCTATACAGCTTAAAGTGACATTTAAAGACTTAACTAGGTTCATTAGGTTAACTAGGCAGGTTAGAGTAAAATATATAGCTTAAAGGGGCTAATAATTTGACCTTAAAATGGATTTTTAAAAAATTTGAAACTGCTTTTATTCTAGCCAAAATAAAACAAATAAAACTTTCTTCAGAAGAAAAAATATTATCAGACATACTGTGAAAATTTCCTTGCTCTGTTAAACATCATTTGGGAAATATTTAAAAAAGAAAAAATATATGTCAAAGGGGGGCTAATAATTCTGACCTCATGCATCTGTGCAACATAAGACAAGAATTTTGTCATCCAGGGTCACATATGACCTAACCTGAAGAGTATGTTTTATCTACACTTTATATTATTTTACTTTACTTTAAATGACATATTTTAAATGATTAATATCTCCTTGATTTAGTATTTTAAAATTACATATATATATATATATACTTTTGCCCAACACATGACACAAAACAGACAAGCTAAATCACCATTGGAGTGCCATTGTTTGGCTGTTCCCTGGGCTTGTTTTTTGGTGAGTCAGTGTTAGGCCTGTAAGCGCGGTCCTCTTGAGGTTTTGGTTTCTCAGATCCACAACAGTGCTCTTCCCTCCAGCTCTCTGACGGAGAGCGGGTTAGTCAACTGGACGCCCCTCCTGTCGATCTAGGGGGAGTCCCGCGGGGAGTTGCTATGGCAACCCCAACATGTGAAGACAGTGAGTTGCCAGCAGGCTCAAATAGTTGTCATGGGTACTTGCCGGCTGTGAGTTGGGAGATAAACCACACCCCTCGAGCTCTGCTCCAAAACAGCCTGCGCTCAGATGTGGAGAAGAGCGGCCGAGCGTTTGTTAGGCTGAAAGAGGGATCTGTGCGTGTGTTCACATGGGTTTCAAGGTAAAAGGCAACTAGTAGGAATAGGTGCATTAAATATGCATGCTGAAAAGAGACTTTGTAAAACACGCTCTCTCAAATTACAGTGAATTGTGCTCTTAAAAAAAGGTGAAAGAAGAGCCAGAAAAGGGGAACTTTCCCAGTGATGAAGATGAAAAAATGCGGTTCCCTAAAGAACCTTTTTGTCATAGATCTTAATCATAAAAAAGAGCCCATTCTTCACTTTGAAGAGCTATTTGTGGAATATAAAGTGCCAGCAGATGGCAGAGTTTGCATGAACATAGAGAGGTAAACATACAATCTACCAATTTTGCAATTTCTACATAATATTATAGGTTGTGAGCATCTGGTTACAAGTGGCCAATTTCTTTTGGGCAAAGGTTTTTTTTTAACTGGACTTCAGGGAATGCCAGAAGGCATTGGAAATGTTTGGAGAAAAGTATTACAAATTGAAATTAATTAATAAGTATTTAATAAAGTTTTTTTACATAAATAATATCATAAAGATAAAAGTATTAAAGATGCTACATTTTATTAAACTGAACAAAAAGATAAAAAAAAAAATAAGTAAATGCAAATTATATTTAAATGAATAACAAAAAAAGTTATATAGCTTAAAGGGGCTAATAATTTGACCTTAAAATGGCTTTTAAAACATTAAAACTGCTTTTATTCTAGCCGAAATAAAACAAATAACACATTCTCCAGAAGAAAATATATTATAAGACATACTGTGAAAATGTCTTGTTAAAAACCATTTGGGAAATATTTAAAAAGAAAACAAAAAAAGGGGCCTTATAGTTCTGACTTCATATATATATATATATATAAACAGATATTGGGGAAAAAACAAACAGCGGGGCTAAGAATTTAGGCGAGCTTATAGTTCTGACTTCAACTGTATATATATATATATATATATATATATACACAACCAATCATTTTAAAAGGAGACATGGTGAAACGTTTAAAGAAATTAAAATGTTAAGTTCAGAGAACTTGAAATATTAATAAAAAATTTTGCTTTCTAATGAGCAAGTTAAACACACTTGTTTAAGTTTTAATGCCAAAACTTGGGATTTTAAGTAATGTCAAATTATATTAACTTAATGTCTTTAGTAATGACAACAGCGGGGTTTACAACGTAGCATATTTAGTAGAAACAATAATATAATAAAAACTAATTATTTTCCAACTAAGATGTAGGGCATTTCTTTTCTTTTTCTGTTTTTTTTTAACAGGAGGCTTTTTAGATTCCTTTTAGATGTTAGCATGGGGGTCCCTCATATGAAAATGTTCTGTTCACATTTGAAATTCATCGTATCCCAAAGACTGAAATACCCTGCTTTAGAGGAATCTGTCTGCTAGACCAAATAATTAGACAGATAATTAGCATTTCTAATTGGCTTGATATTATCCGTACAGCACATGTACAGTGGGCTCCACAATGCCAAGGTCTGTGAAAAACAAAACACTAACAACATGTGACGCGACAATTTCAGTGACAAGCAATTTGCCTGTCCATATAAAACACGACACAACAGAAACATTTAATACCAGCCACTCATCTAAATATCAGTCACTGCACTCCCAATGAAATGTTAAGGGTTATAATCTTAATAATACATATTAAACCTTTTTAGCATTATTAAAAGTACTTTGCTACTGTGTGATGGATATTATTGGTTTGCACTGTCAGAATTCTGACTTTCATTTTAAAACTGTTTGCTAATTATTTTATTTTACAAGATAACTAAATGTATACATTTAGTGTAAAATGGTCTTGAAACACACTGGTGGCATTTAAAGCACATAATCTGTACCTGAGGTGATCAGTGTCATAGTAGTTTATGCTGTTGTTCTGCCATGACGTCGTAGAAATAGAAAACATTTCTAAAATATAAATGTTTTGCCATAGGGGATGGTTAGGACAAAAACTCTTTTTAATGTGGAAATGATACTTATCTCATGATGCGTCATCACATCACATTGTGTGTAGTGTAGGCTTGGGCAGTGATACAGTAATCTGGTATACTGCGAGATCTAAAAATAGCAACGAAATTAGTTTTGATACCGTTATACCATCATTAAAAACAATGCACATATAGGAGACAAGGATTAGGAGACAAAGTCCCTTTATTAATCAGGGATCGCCACAGCGGAATGAACCGCCAACTTATCCAGCATATTTTTTATGCAGTAGATGCCCTTCCAGCCGCAACCCAACACTGGGAAACACCCATACACTTCTGCATTCACACACATACACTATGGCCAATTTAGTTTATTCAATTCACTTGTACGAAAGTCTTTGGACTGTGGTGGAAACCAGAACACCTGGAGGAAACCCACACCAACATGGAGAATGGAGCACATGCAAATTCCACATAGAAATACAAGGATTAAATATTGAATAAAAAATTTTAATGCCTAAAAATGTGTATGCATAGTTGTCATCATGGGACAGCATGGAGGAGAAAGACAGAGGTGGGGAAAGATGGCAGGTTGCACACCAAGTGACCTCCAAGTGAACCAGCTTGACCAACCATGTTTAAGCTGTCTATAGCTGGTTTTGGCTGGGCTCCCAGCCTGGCAAGGCTGGTCAAGGTGGTTTTAGCTGGTCATCTCCCAGCTTGACCAGCTAAGACCAGACTGGAAATGGCTGGACACCAGCCTGCAAATGGCCAAAACCCCTCTAAAACCAGCTAACAAGTGTTTTTTTTTTTTTTTTTCAGTAGAGCTGGTCTTGCAAAAGAACACAACTTCTGCAGTTTGGCAGTATTTCGAGTTTCAATCAAACGAGAAGGGAGAGGTGGTAAATACGGACAAGGCAATTTGCAAATTGTGCGACAAAAAGGTGACCGCGAGAGATGGAAATAACGTCTACTTTTGTAGAGATTTGTGGCAGTTTGTACAGCAGTGAGAATCTGAATTAATCTGATCCAGAGGCATTTTCACAGCCGTGTTTTCCCGTCTCAGGAATGTGAGCAGCTGATAGCTGGTAGCGGGAGGATTGTTTAGACGATAATTCCCCTCTTGTTAGTAAAGCTATATTCCAGAAAGTTTGTAGAATCGATGCTGATCTTCAAGCTGTGTCGTTTGAGCACTGTGCTGATAGGCTCAAGTTAAAATTAGGGTTTAAGATATAAAAACAAGTGAGCAGAGAGCGGAGCAGTAAGCAAAGACGTCCGAACAGTAGCGAAGCAGGAAGACCTCAAAGCTAAGGTCACATATAAAAAAAAAACCCATCCACTCACTGCTGCGAGGATGGAGCTGAGTTCACTCAGTTGAACAGTTTTAACGCCTCCCAATGCAGTACCAACTACATCTAAGTCCACCACCAGTATGCAGCCGACAATTATGGGGGCCTTTGGGAAAACTACAAAGTGTCAGTATCCGCTGGGAAACCTGTACTGATGCAAACTCCACACAAAAATACAAGGTTTAATATTACATATAATTTATTTAATGCCTAAAATACCCCAATAATCTGACAAATTGCACAATTAATGTTAATTGAACTACTGACTCTAAACAGGAAGCAGTTGGGTTCATCATTTTTAGGGTTTCCCAACACATTTCCGTTGTGGTCTGCACAGTTTGTAGCACATTTCTGTATTTGCATGCGTTTTGAGAGTTTGCATGCATGTGTTTTGTTAAATGAATGAAGATGTTTTCTCACGTTGTTAGCATATTTCCATATGCAGCATTCTCAGCCACTGCACCATACATCAGTGTTCCATACATCTCAACCATGTTCCTGGAGGACCACCAACACTGCAGGTTTTGGATGTCTCCTTTGTCTGTCTCCCATTACAGGTCTTTCAGTCTCTGCTAATAAACTGATGATCTAAATCAGGTGTGTTTGGTTAAGGAGACATGAAAATGTGCTAAGCTGGTGGTACTCCAGGAACGTGGTTGAGAAACACTGCCATACATGATGACATAGTTACTTGTTGGCGACATGAGCAGATACAAGCATCTGGTGAGGCTAATGCCAAAGACATGTATTAGAGATGCAAGGAACTCTGCAACCATCATGAATAGTGCTGACTATACCAGCCTGTGGGGGTTTTCCCTGATGACAATGGCCAAATCCAAGATAACATTGCCAGAATTTATCGGGCTCAAATTGTGAAAAAATGGTTCGGGGAGCATGAGATATAATTTTTACACACGCATTGGCCATCACTCAGCCCACACCTTAAGGCTATTGAGAATCTTTAGCAGTCTGACTCTCCAATCAATACAAGGTCATTGGGAAAAATTTATTCAACTCTAGATGGAAATAAATATTGTGACACTGCAGACGCATATTGAAATTATGCCACAGCAGTAGTAACGGTGGTGCAATGAAATAGAGTGTATGACAAATGTATTTTTGATAGCAAGTTTACAGTACAGTATAATCATAATATTCCAATCGCACAAAAGTCCTCATATAAATACATTAATTGTGTTCTCGCCTGGAATGCTCATGTTGAATACTTACAGTATGTACTAAGTTACAACAATGACTGTATTTTTTTTTAAATGGCTCAGATTTCATGGTCTCGGTAATGTTATGAGTTTTTTTTACCAGGCTGTACTAGAGAATGTGATTAGATTTGGAATAGACCTCTGGACGGCAATTAATACACAGCTGAGTACAGCTGAAATCTCTTATTACTGCCATGAAAATCATGGGAGGGACAGAACCTCTATTTCCACACTTTATTTGAAATGTCTATGGAGAGGAAGGCAAATAAGATTTTGCACGGCCATAAGCAATATTAATGCAAGAATCATGTTTCTTATACAATTAGTAACCTAAAATATTTAAGAGTTTTGCACTGTTTACATCAATTTTTATCATTGTGGTGTCGGGATTTGGGTATCTAGTCTATGTGGACATAGTGGGTTTGCAGTGCTTTAAATATTTGAAAGCAACATGTAGTCTACACAGAACTTTTGCCAATATTTGTGTATATAATTGAAACAAACTTGGCCGCCAAATTGTGTTTGGCAAAGCCTGCGTGGAATTCCATATTTCATTAGTCATTATTATGCTTGACGAGAGGATGCAAATCTGTTAATCATAGTGAACAATATGAGTGCTGAATATGTATGAGTATGATTATAACACTACTAAGAATACATGCCAGTACATTGACAAGGACTTACTGTTAGTTGTTAAAAGGGATAAATCAACCAAAACTGAAAATTCTGTCATCATTTACTCACCTTTCACTCGTCACAAACCTGGTTGAGTTTATTTCTTCTGTTAAACAAAAAAACTAAACTGTGGTTTCATTGTAACCAGTTGAGGGCGAGTAAACAGTGAGTAAATATTCATTTTGGGGTGAATTATCCCTTTATTTACAAGCAAAGCAAAAACTTTAAATTAATATTAAGATCTACAGATTTTACTTAAATTCCATGTCTAAAATCCTTCAAATGTTTTGAGTAAAACATTTCTCAGTTTCTAAAAACTGAAGAAAAAGCACACAAAAAAAACTGAAGAAGTGTCACTATAACTTCCTATATATACCATAAATGGTTATTTCCAACAATGCCAGTGGGCATGCTAATAACCGAACTGAGCCATATTCTTGCATCAACTTAACCTTTTCAAACTTAAACTTTTCCACAAAAAGTTTTACACCAGGACAGCACAGTGTTTAGCATAGTGTCCTCAGGACAAAAAGGTTCTTGGTTCAAGTCTCTAACAAGGTTGCTCTAACAAGGAGGCTAAAGACCACCGTCCCAATAGCAATTACACACAGCAATCACCCATCCCACCCCCACCCACCAAACCTCACTCCTATCTAGGGTCGCAGCACCAATGTAACACTGCTAGTCCTAAGCCACCTAACCCAAAGTGGTGACTTTCCGCATGGGAGTTGGTTGCTTTAACAGGGAGGCTAAAGACCATGATCCCTATAGCACTTCACTTGTTGGCCTCTACTACACTCACCCCCCCTAAACCTCACTCCCATCCAGATCACAGCACCAATGTTACCCCGCCAGTCCTACACCACGCAACCCCCTCCGAAGCTGGTTGCTCTACCAAGGAGGCTAAAGACCATGGCCCTCAGTGTTTGTCACTAGAAGTCAGAGGAGTGAAGTTTACCTGCACAGCACTTCACTAGCTGGCCTCTGCTACACTCCCCCCCCCCCCCCCCCCCCCTTAAATTTCACTCCCATCCATCACAGCACCAATGTAACCCCGCCAGTCCTACATCACCCAACCCGCTCCGAGCTGAGATTGAACTGGCGACTTTCCGCATGGGAGTTGGTTGCTCTTCCAAGAAGGCTAAAGACCATGGCCTTTAGCGTCTGTTGCTAGAGCACCTTTAGAAGTCAGAGGAGTGAGGTTTACCTGCACAGCACTTTTCTAGCTGACCTCTGCTACACTAGGATGCCTTTCTTTGTGAAAATTGCATGTTCTCCCTGTGTTCACAAGGTACTTTGTTTGGATGCTTCAGTTTCCTGTACAGTTCAAAGACTGAATGAGAATGAGTTTTAACAAGATTCCACCAAAAAAGTAACCCCCCCAAAAACTGCACACTCTTCATCAGTTTTTCTGTAAATAATTAAACAAGTCCACAAATAGAGGCAATATTACTCATCACATCACTTACATTTTAGTAATAAAAACAACACTACAAGTATTGTGACAAACAGTGAGACATTGAGCAAATTAGCAGTCTGCGAGTTCTATCTTAATAACCTTTACTTATAATCAGCAAAGTAATATGTACAAAATTATATTCATTTGTATGAAATACACTTTTTCAAATGAGGCATGCCCCCAAACCCCACCCATAACCCTACCCCTCATTGGAAGATGAGTTAATCATACTAAAATGTACGAATGAGATCACATAAATTAGTACAAATCAGCCACTAAACAATAATGTTACTGGTGGCATGGTGGCTCAGTGGTTAGCACTGTAGCTTCACAGCAAGAAGGTCGCTGGTTTGGGCCCCGGCTGGCTCAGTTGGCGTTTCTATGTGAAGTTTGCATGTTCTCTCCGTGTTCGCGAGGGTTTCCTCTGGGTGCTCCGGTTTCCCCCACAGTCCAAACACATGCGCTATTAGTGAACTGAATAAGCTAAATTGACCGTAGTGTATGTGTGTGAATGCGAGAGTGTATAGGTGTTTCCCAGTACAGGGTTGCAGCTGGAAGGGCATCTGCTGCGTAAAGCATATGCTGGAATAGTTGGTGGGTCATTCCGCTGTGGTGACCACTGATAAATACGGGATTAAGCCGAAGGAAAATAAATGAATGAATGAATGAATGAATCCTAAAGTTACTAATTGCGTTTGATTTCAGCTTCTATATTTGCTGTTTATTATTATTGATTCTCCCAGAACAGAAGTGGACTGGGTAATAAAGCTGTAGATGAATATTAACATATAAAGCAGTTCTATATTAATATATCATAAAAGAGTTCACATGAGATTGAGCAAACAATGACACAAGCGATAGCAAACATAACTAAGCTTTACAGTAAACAGATGTGAAAGAAGAAAGAAAAAAACAGGTGTCAGGTGTACGGCAGACATAATGTCATAATGAAGGAGAAAAAAGACTGCATGTGTTGATTATGCGATATCATCACACCTACTTTATTATCTGCTCATTTCCACAACATTAAATTTAGATGAGGAATCATAAACAGTGTCTATATACCCCCATGTAAATCAGCTCTTCAATTAGCTCCAAATTTGAATCTACTGTACGCTAATCTGAACAAACCCACAGACCCTGAAGGAACATGATGCAAAATGAATACGGGAATATACCAGAGTTAGCTTCAGGCAGCATGAAATAGCAAAATAAAAATCACTAGAATTTAAACTAAAGGATAAAGTTAATCTAATTAATCTCACAGTGATGGGCAAGTGCTGTGGCCTGTTCCATCCAGTGTAAAGGAAAAGACGTATAGACACAATGTCCTGATACCACTTACAAACTTCATAGTCAAAATATAAAAACAGATTGCTGAAAATATCCTAAAAAATATTAATTGCATACCAATAAATAGAAGAATATAGGAAGCAAAGTAGTGTAAATCATCATAGAGAAAGGCATCATAAGGAATGGGGTAAATAAGAAAATATCGCTGTATTTTAGAGTCATAAAATATTAAGAAAAGTGTTATACGTGTGTGCTTGTTAATGTTAAATCTTTGAACATTATATATATTGACATTATACATTACTGAGTCATAAAATCAATATATCTGATTATATATATATATATATATATATATATATATATATATATATATATATATATATATATATATGTGTGTGTGTGTGTGTGTGTGTGTGTGTGTGTGTGTATGTATATACTTACATACGTACATCCCTACATTCATTCATTCATTTTCCTAATGTAGATCCAAATAAAGCATAGTAAAGTTAGTGTACATATTTAGAAGAACTCTGTTTGGTTCCCTTGAGAACTTTGCAGTAAGGAGTTCTTGAAGGTTTTTCTGTTGTGAAGAACATTTTGATGATTTAAACTTCATAGAACCATTAAAACCAATAAAGAATCTTAATTTGAACAATGTTGTCTTTAAGACCAAAAACAAGTGTCAAATGAAGACAAAACAGTGAGAGGAAAAAAAAGCAGGCCTTACCTGGAAGAATTATTCAGCATGGAGTTGAACGGCACTGACATGAATATCCATTGATCAAAGTTTTCATAACCAAAGAAATGTATGTGTGTCTATGAGTTTCATATCCAGTTGTCTTAGTTGAATCCATGTTTGATGATTTAGTTTGTCTAACACACCAATATTCTGAGTTGATGAAAGTGACTGTTTAAACAGTACAGTCAATAATTTTTGCAATTTGGAGAAAAAGTATCTGAACCACACTTTGCGGTGCATTTTGGATTTGGCACCATGTTGTTGCGTCTATATTTTTTGTCCTGCAGGGGGTGCCATGACTCTATATATCATTTAATTAATCGCAATCAGCATCAAGTGGTACAGCTTTGGTTAAGTTTAAAAAGTATTTCCCAAAAATAATGTAAAACAATAAATAAGAACTTTTATATTCAACATAACATCTATTTCCAAATATTTTAGTATCTAAAATCATTTCAATTGATTAAGTGTTGTAAGTTACACTGAAATGCAAATATGTTGGCTAGTAAAATTTAACATGTGCACTGTTAAGGTCAAAATAGCATTGTTTAGAGTTCACTGTACCTCATTTAATATGTCACAATTGTGGTGTGGTTTAAAGCTAAAATAAAATGTTAGGATGAAAAGAAATGTAAAGAATGAAAATAAAATGAAATGAAAAGGTTTAGGTTGAATTAAATAATGAATTAAGAATTCCATTTGTCAATGGTGGGTAATTTTATGTAAACAGCATTCTACCAATAATCTGATGTTTTGAAGTCAGCAGGCAAAATATATATAATAAAAAATATAAACTTTTCACTTGTACTAATCAGTCATTCGAGAAAAAGAAGGATATTAATGAGTTTTCAGTTTGTTAAAGTTTAATCGGCGAGTAAGGGAAGTGTTTGTATTTTTTTCTGTTTGTTTATTTCTTCTTATTCTGTTTTTTAAAAAAATTGGAGTGGAGTGAGAGTTGCTCAGCCCTGAAGGTATTCATGTGCTCTTATTCTTTGTTTTCTTTTATACAAAAAAGAAAAATCCTTCATGTCTCACAATAAAAGAACCTGAAAATCAATGAGCTTCAGTTTGTTTAGCTGTTTGTTCATGTATTTACTTTTCATTATGTTCCGACACCAGCCCAAGGCATCTGGGCCATAATGTAAATTGGGGGCTCGTCCGGGATCTATAGCAGCACATGCTGGTGGCACGTCCTAAGGCAGGGCAGTCAGCATAGATAAAAGAAAACGTACAGGCTACAAATACAGGCATTACAAAGTGTGTTCACTAAAGATAAATCGTGCTGTATTGCATGCACTGTCTCAACTTTAACACGGCTTGTTTATTGTTGTGACTTTAAATTTGATCTTGTCTTTTTTAACTGATGGTTTTGTCTGGAATGGCTAACAGAACAAGAATTGTAAATGATGAAGGAACATCAGCAATGCTAATGTGTTATAATAATAATAAATGCAGTGTTAACAATGTAGTATCCCTTTTTCTCAGCTGAATAATTTCACCTCTTTATCTTCTGTTCCATACTGAGGCGCCAAAGCAAGACAAAAGAGAGATGACTGAAAGTCAAAACATTTTAGATAAATATTTAATACAGGCACTGTACATTGGATTTTTATTTTAGTGTTGCCATTAGTTCAGGATTGGGCACATCATGTCTGGGAACATGGTGAAACACTGCATTGGATTTGCAAGTAATAAAAATTGATCAGAAAACTGTGTTGAATATTGCTGGGAAGTCATATGAAAACGAAATGCCAAGTTTAATGTGGAAAAATTACAGAGATTGAACAAAAAAATATTAGGGGGGAACTTCTGAACTTCTGTAATATTAATATATTACATATGTTAACTGATCATTATTTATGACATTTATTTAAGTAACTTAAGAAAGACAGTCGTTAGCATGGTGTAACCATACATTTTCTAAACACTTTTTATGATCTCAGTTTACTTCAGTTTATTATTGTTTTATTGTCTTTATTTCACCCCCAATCCACCAACACACTTCTTCTGAAGTTTCAAAAGTAGGCAATAAAAACAAAAGCAACACAATATTAATAGTTTAACAAAAATACTACATATATATATATATATATATATATATATATATATATATATATATATATATATATATATATATATATATATATATATATATATATATATATATAAAATGAAGGAACAATTCATTGAAAAAAAATATGCAATTAAGGTTTTTTTAATAATCATTAAAAATGGATCAACAGTCATAAATATGGCTTAAATAATCAATTAACACTTTTTATGTATTGTAATGTGCCATCTGAGAGCAAATATACATAACATTAACTCTGTTTAGTATACAGTGTGTAGGTGTGTCTATTTTAAATCATGACTCCTTTTACTTTAACACTCAGGCTGCATTTTGTGTGTCCTTGTGGACTTCCAGAAAGATTTTGAATCCGATGGTTTCTAGTGCTTAAAATGTATCAGGCATGCATGGGCTGCAGGAATAGATCAGCAGTGCAGACTTCCAGCTGGTTCAGTGGTTTGAGAGCTGAAGCTCACTGACTGTTTGGCAGTGGTGGAAGGTTCAAGGAGCAGCTGTTCTGGAACCAGAGCATGCATGAAACAAACTCTCTACAAATGTGATCTAAAAAATTGATCTTAAATGTTTGGCATAGTGAAGGGGATAGAAATAGAGACTGCAGCTCTGCACAAGACATTTGGCCAGCGGAGAAATTAAAATGGTCGTGCCCAACTGAGTCTGGTTTCTCTCAAGGTTTTTTTTTTCTTCACTTTCACCAATTAGTGAAGTTTTTTCCCTCTCCGCTGTTGCCACTGGCTTGCATGGTTCGGGATCTGTAGAGCTGCGCATCGTTGGATTTGCTCTTCAGTGTTTGGACTCTCAGTAGTGATTTTTAAACCACACTGAACTGGGCTAAACTGAACTGAACTTAAACACTAAAAACTGATCTACACTGTTCCAATTTACTATGACCTTTTATGTGAAGCTGCTTTGACACAATCTACATTGTAAAAGTGCTATACAAATAAAGGTGAATTGAATTAAATTGAAAATACAGAATAGAAAACTCAACTAGTCGAAAGCCAAGCAATCCAGTGGTGACAGTGGTAAGGCACAAATTTCACCAACTGACAGAAGCTCAGCTTGTTGTGCATTTGCACAACCTTTTTTCCTCTGGCCAAATGTCTAAAGTGTAGGCACTAGAACAATCAACATCCATCATGGAGAGTAGCAGCAGGTCTGAGTAATATTTGACTCAGTTTTATTAATCTATTCATTAAGAAAAACAACATCCCCATGGAGGTATGTGTACACTACCTGACAAGTCTTTTCGTCGATCCCAGTTGTAAGAGCAACAAATAATAACTTTTAGTGGCAACATGGCAACATCAACAGTCTGAGGGCAAATTCTTCAGCCTCCACATCAAAGTTCCTGAAAGCAAAGAAGGTCAAGGTGCTCCAGGATTGGCCAGCCCAGTCACCAGACATGAACCTTGTTGAGCATGTCTGGGGTAGGATGAAGGAGGAGGCATTGAAGATGAATCCAAAGAATCGTGATGAACTCTGGGAGTCCTGCAAGAACGCTTATTTGCCATTCCAGTCGACTTTATTTATAAGTTATTTGAGTCATTGCAGAGATGTGTGGATGCAGTCCTCCAAGCTCATGGGAGTCATACATAATGATAATTATTTTTCCATTGCACCATGACTTTATATTCTATACTCTACATTATTTATGTTAAGTGACAAGACTTATGTCTAAGCAAAGTCAGACCTTAGTCTGAGTAGTTTATTGTTGAAACATAACACTCAACTAATAAACATAGACATACTTATTTATATTCATCAGAAAATGTACATATCATCCTTTTTCTGGATAAAATACAAGCACGTAACTACTAAGGGGTCAAATCGTATGGAATTATGGGCAATAGCATGCCATGACTTTTCTAAAAATAAATAATTAATAAATAAAAACAGAAAAAATGTACTTGGTATTGTCTTCAGTCTTCTGCTTGATTGTGCTTCTACCAAGAATTTACATGTCGATGCATCTCATAAATCAATGTTATGCTTCAGTTTCTTATTGTCTGCACTTAACTGCCTGCTATTGTTGTTATGCAGTTTCAAAATGCTATTAAATGAACTGACCAAAGGTACATTTAGAAATATTAGTTTGCATTTTCGTTTGTTTGAAGGTTATTTTATCAGTGCTGTGTGTAGTATTTGTGTTTCCCACTTCCCTCTGATATCCACCGCCTACAAGATCAGAGGATACTCTGTGATATTATGGAATTAATGTGCTTTTTGCTAATAAAATAGATGCAATTTCAATGTTGATTTGCTTCAGACATATGAAGACACCCAAGATAATTTCAGAAGAATCTCCACTTGTTTCCCAAACATTTCAGTTTCAGAATGAACCGCCAACTTATCCAGCACATGTTTTCCGCAGTGGATGCCCTTCCAGCCGCAACCCATCTCTGGGAAAAGGTCTTAGTCATATAGCAGATATTTAATTTTTGATACAATACTGTGTAAGCTTTTCTCTCACAATCAAAATGTTATTTTCAATTATATTTAAAATAAAATAAGCTCTGTAAAAATAAAATGTTTGTAAAGGCACCTTTTAGATTTCTTCACATTGCCAAACTGGCAGAACCACAAGGGGTCTCTGAAAAACTTGAATGGTTTTAAGGGGAACCCTTTTATTAAGAATGCCCAGGAACCACTTTAGGTGCTTTGGGACACCATTTCCCAAATTCAGCTCTTTAATATTTGTTTTCTCCTCCCTGTCTAATTTAATTTTCATGCTAGCATGTTTAATTATTAATATAATAGACAAACAGAAAACTAAAACAAGTCTGTCAATCTTTCTCTGTGTGTGTGTTCATAAAATATAATCCATATCTAGAATGAAAGATAATGGCTACTGGAATGAGAATATACAGTATATACAGTTAAAGTCAGAATTATTAGCCCCCCCTGAATGATTCTGTTTAACGGCGAGAAGATGTTTTCAACACATTTCTAAACATAATCATTTTAATTACGCATCTCTAATAACTGATTTATTTTATCTTTGCCATGATGACAGTAAATAATATTTGTCTTGATATTTTTCAAGACATTTCTATAAAGCTTAAAGTGACATTTAAAAGCTTAACTAAGTTAATTAGGTTAACTAGGCAGGTTAGAGTAATAGGGCAAGTTATTGTATAATGATGGTTTGTTCTATAGACTATCGAAAGATATATAGCTTAAAGGGGCTAATGATTTTGACCTTAAAATGGTTTTGAATAAACTAAAAACTGCTTTTATTCATGCGAAATAAAATACATTATATACAACAGTTCTGTCTCGTTCTTGAATCTGATTGGCTGATAGCTGTGCAATGTTCCGCAAATACAGTAACAGCACTTATACAGCTCCTTCACCCTTGAGTATTATTCCCCCCCACATACAGCAACAAGCAGAAGACACTCTACAGTTTGACAAACATTGCAGCTGTCGAACAACATAATGTACTTTTGAGGCTTTTTTAGTCAAGAAGGTAGTGTTTAGATTGCAACTATGTTTATCTATAAGGATAGTGCCTATTTTAAATATTTATAATTTCAGAGATTCAGTGCATCGGCCACCATTACCTTGTCCGAGCAAAACATAGAAAGTGACGGTTGACGTTCCGCCACAAGATGGCGACAAAGACCGCTTAATAAGTTCTTAGAGGGAGAAAAACGCAGCATTAGATAGATTGATGAAATTTCATGCCATTCAGCCTTATAATCTTAAAACGTGAGCAAATCCCCTGTTTTGACATGACTTAGATATTACGCTAGAGAGTCATTCAAATACTAAATCTAAAATAACGTTTGTGAAGTAGCAATGGTTTCTGCTGTTCTGACGTCAGCTGCAGATGTTAATGAATGGCGGAAAGGGGTTTTTGAGACTCTCCGTGTTTGATTTTCTTTTTTATACACACAATTATGCAATATGGCTGTATTTCAGCACTGGTGGGGGGCAGAAAGGCACTTGAGCCAATGCACGCCTCCCACCAGTGCCGATATACAGCCATATTGCACTGCTACAAGCGTGATATTGCTCATATATCTATAAGTGTCTTTGTTGCATAATGCGGTAAATGCAGACACAACCTTGCACATTATCTTATGCTGTTTGTTTACACAGAGGAAGAACGTGTGTTGTATTGTTCATACTTGTGCTTACAATGAATGCTGTAACCTGTTATAAAAGGTGTAAATGAATAAATCAAATAATTAGTTCCATTTTCTTGCACAAAAAGTATTTTCAGGAGTACAATGAATAATCGAGAGCAATGTGTTAATTTTGCTGAATTGCATTTTCTGAACTGACAAGAACCACAGTTTCAAATTAAAGTCTTCTTTACTGTTTTACTGAAGAAAAAGTTAAATACATATTTCATATACATGTAGCATATCCTCCAGCATGCAACAAGCAAGTTAGAACACACTTGGACTCAATGAGCATGCATCTTGCAGAAAAAAAAAAAAAACCTTTCATCAGTTCAGCATTGATTTTCTCATCTCAAACAAGCTTAAAGATTTATATTGTAAAACAAAATGGCAGACTTGTGGAAAACAGCAGACGTCTTTAGCCTTTGCATGTCACATCATCTGTAAACTGGGACAGCTAAACCCAAATATTCTGGTGAGCACGTACTATACAGTGTGGGAGTAGCAGAAGTTGAAAGTTAGCTAATGATCATATTGGTTAAACTTTTGATACATTTAATTGAAAAGCATTATAGTGTTTTCATTATGTTTACGTTTTATACGAGCATAAAAAATTGAAAATATGTTTATATAGATAGTACTGGCTTCACGAAACACATTCGTCCACACTGAAGAACAGGTAAAACACAACCAAAGCAATGGTCCTCTTCAAGACTTTACCTTTTTTTGTTTGTTTGTTTTATAACTGCTAGAGAACCATTGTAGTGTGTAAGACTATTTCAATTTAAACAACATCTGTGTATATTTATCCAATAATGAGCTACACAGACTTCGATTTTCCTCTTTCACAAGACTGATCCTATAATATTTGTGAGTAAAATCAATTTCATTTTACTTATACATGAATACATAAACACATTATTCTGGCAACATGCAGTATAGAGTCACAGAACTCAATTTTTGGATTGTTCAACCAAAAATGACAACTTACTCACGATTTACTCACCAGCAAGAGGAATTTCAAATCCTTACAATTTCCTTTCTTCTGTTAAACACCCAAGATGATATTTTCAAGCAAGGCAGAAAACTTTAACCACTGACTTCCATTGTAGGAAAAACAAATACTATTTAGAGTCTATAGTTACAGATATATTCAATTTATCTTCTTTTGTGTGGTTAACAGGTTTTGAAATAAGTGAAGGGTGAGTAAATTTTCATTTTGCGGTGTACTATCCCTTTAAAAACACTTACATTTTATAACAATTTATGCAAACTTTCACAGTAAGGTTTCACATATCGTTCCCTTCAACTATATACAGCAAAGAACACAACTGAAGAATAGTACTGCATTCACTTCAAAACAAATACAGCTGTATTTAAATGCTGTATGGGATGCAGAATGTAGCGCCACACAGATGGTTTAGCATACAAAAATAAATAATACAGGATCTATGTTTATTTATTTCACTCGCTTCGAATATTATCACTCGATTGAATGGGTATTATCAGTGGTTTTCAGCTGATAGATATGGGCCAGTAGGGGCCAATCAGCGCCTACTGGTAGGCTCAGAATGCTTTTATCATCCATTCACATGGTTAATCAGCAACACTAATAGAGAAGACTCCAGATCAGGATCTGTTTTTACATTACTGTGACAGTTGGGTTTAGGGTTGGGATAGGGGTAGACGTTAATAAAATATAATTAATGGGGAATTTATTTCATGATATAAATAATTATCGTTAACTTCCAGCCACAGCCGTATGTGATCTATAGATGATTAACCATGTGGATGAATAATAACAGCCTTCTGAGCCTACTAGTAGACGCAGAGGGCCCCTACTAGCACATATCTATCAGCTGATAACCACTGATAACACCCACCCAATCGAGTGAAAACATTCATATTGGCTGATTTATTTACTCATTAAGCGTCAACTACTAACCTACAAAAAAATAGTACAGGTCATTGTTGATATGATACAGTAAGGCTTATTTTCGTTCAGGGACCAATTCACACTTTAGTTGTTTATTAGAATGCATATTACTAGCACATTAGCTGTTTATTAGCAATTTACTGATTCCTGCATGACTACATTTGAGATCCTGTAATTCTACCCTATGCATAAATTTATTAACAACCAAATTATAAACCAGCACCAAATCAGATGTTCAGCAAATAAGTCAGTCATAATTAATGGTTCATTAAAAGTGAGAAATGGTTCCCAAACTACAGTGCAACCAAAGCTTTAATAAACATCACAACAATAAAAGAAGCCTAGAAAGTGACTCCAAAATGATTTTGTCAAGATTTTTCTGGCTGATCTGGCAGCTGTGGATAAAGCTTAAACTCCTGATATGGAGGTGGAGCTGATGTGCTTGACTGATGTGTAACTGAAGGACCAAACTGGCCCGGAGCTCCACTGTAATAAGAGGAAGCGAACTGACCTGGAGGTCCAGGGTAAGCAGGAGCCCCAAACTGACCCAGGGGAGGTCCAGGGTAACCAGGAGGTGGAAACTGACCAACAGGAGGTCCAGGGTAATCAGGGGCACCGAGCTGACCAGGTGGTCCAGCCATATTTTGTGGTTTGACTGATGGAGCTGTAGGAGGCAGGTTAGGGCCTGCACTGCCTGACTGTGACTGATTCCAAATTCCAAAGTCACTATTTGTAGCACCATTTGCACCTGATACAGGCTGAAGAGGAAGAACCACTATTGGGAGTTTGATCTCTGGATCTGAAGCATATTTCACATCCAGGTAAACCTAGACACAAATGATGAACCAATTATTTGCCTGAGACTGCACATAACATAAACATATCTCTGTTTGAGCCTTGTTTTAAATGACTGTAAACAAATCAAGATCCAGCTTTAAATGGGAGTTTGATTACACGGTTCACATCACTGCAACAAGCAACTGTCTTTAGGTGTGTTCGATTTGAACCACAGCTGCAGACGACAGTCAATGAGATGAGGGGAGTACAGTCCAGTGGCGGAGATCAAAACAGAGCCGACAAGTCAGACACTTTGGGCTCCCACAATTTGCTGCAGTTATGGCTGACCACATGGTGTAATCAACAACCAACATATTTTATATTAACCCTCCTATCATGTTCACCTCCTGACCCTTACTTTAGTGTTCCCGGTCAAAATTGACCGCTCTCTTTAACTGATGTTAAATTGCTCAAAAAGCATTTTTTACCACCAAATATTTATTCAACATTCTTTAGCTGTGAACAATGTCTCAAACTAGTGTTAACATGAATTTACAGAATTTGACATAAAATAACTTCAGTGAAAATACAAATAGGTACTGAAAATGTATTAAAATATGAACATGTAATGTCATGGATGTAATCACGGTGGAGGATTGGCACATAAGCATGGGAAAGAAATGTGTACCCACAAAGGTTTGTTCAGTCTGAAATGTGTGTGTGAGTAAGTGAATTGGAGTGGTGTGTATGGGGGTGTTTTCTGGAATATAGTCTGGATACCCATTTATTTCCTATGACGGTCACTTTTGACCGGGAACACAACAGGTGTAACACAGTTGGTTAAAACCCTTAAAATTCAACGAAAAAGGTGATCATCACTTTTATATGTTCAAGTGCATGGTGTGGAGGATATCATAAGGCCTTGAGGGAATTAGATGAAAAACACAATATTTTTGAGTGTTTTAAGTTGTAAATCGGTCAAATTTGACCATAACATGACAGGAAGTTTAAATAGACTGGTGTTTGAGTTATTCATTGTTTAAAAATATATAATCTAAATAGGTCATGCAGCTGAACACATCTGTGTGAAAAATGTACAAAATGAACAACAGATGAACAATAAACAAATTAACTAACAGTGATGAAGTAAAATAAACCCGAAACACCCATGATCATTTTTATGTGGTGAAATATCTGTGGCGTCACGGCTTTGATGAAACTTTGATGCCCCAAGTGACAGTGATGTGGCAAATAGACAACATTTTTAACTGTGATAAACCACAAGTTAAATTTTGATCAGTCTAAACGGTATTGCATGAAGCCACTCACTCACATTTGGCTTTGTTACTGATTTATCAGGGGTCGCCACGGCAGAATGAAGTACCAATTACTCTGGTATTGTTTTAACACATTTTTATCTGTTTTTAATCATTTAATTTTTATTTTCTTATATAAAGCACTTTGAATTGCTATTATGTATGAAATGTGCTATATACTGTAAATAAACTTGCCTTCCCCTGCATTGCCTTGGCATCTCTGGCATATGTTTCATGCAGCAGATGCTCTTCCAGCAACAACTCCGAACTCAGAGTACACTAACTCCAGTGCTGGAAAACACCCATAAACTCTCCTATTCACGCACACACACATACACTACAGCCAATTTTGTTTACACAGTTCACCTATACCACATGTCTTTGGACTGTGGGAGCAACAGCACCCGGAGGAAACCCACGCGAACACAGAAATGAACAAGTGACATTCTTGCTGTGACATGACAGTGCTAACCACTGAGCCACCATGCATGTAGTTGTATGCACCTTTTGCTTTAGATGCTGTAACTCACCCTAAGTCTGTACTCAACCTTGAGGATCCTACAGTTTAGGATTGAGGCTGTAAGGCTGGGAGGAATGGACAGCACTGTGGTGACGGTTTTCTTTGAGTTTGGCTCAACAGATTCCCCCACCTCTTTAAGAAGGTCATGTGTGTGAACTTTTCTCTTTCCTTTGGCAAAGAAACTGTATTTTTCATACAGGCAGTACTTAGGCTTGATTATTCGGGAAGAGCCATTTTGAATTTCGGCCAAAACTTTTAAGCCCTCTCCTGCAGAAAGAAACACAATTAGGTCATTAGATCATTACTTATATACAAATACATAAAATATCACTGGAAACAATGTTTCTGACTGCCATTTTGACAAAATTGTCATTCAGCTATTTAGAATTATGTACAGTAAGATATAAAAATCAAGACTGGATGTGATTCTAGATTAGCATCTGTGTTAATGGAACATCATTCATGTGAGAAAAATCACATGTACATAAGTATTCACAGCCTTTGCAGTGAAGCTCTGAATGGAGCTCAGCTGCATTCTGTTACCACTGCTCATTCTTGAGATGTTTCAGCAGCTTAATTGGAGTTCACCTGTAGTAAATTCAATTGATTGGACATGATTTGAAAAGGCATACACCTGTCTATATAAGGTCCCAGGGTTGACAGTGCATGTCAAAGCACAAACTAAGCATGAAGACAAAGGAATTGTCTGTAGACCTCTGAGACAGGATTGTCTCATAGCACAAGGCTGGGGAAGGTTACAGAAAAATTTCTGCTGCTCTGAAAGTTCCAATGAGCACAGTGGCCTCCATCATTCATAAATGAAAGATGTTTGGAACCACCAGAACATTTCCTAGAGCTGGGCGGCCATCTAAGCAGAGTGATCGGGGGAGAAGAGCCTTAGTCAGGGAGGTGATCAATAACCCGATGGTCACTCTGTCTCAGCTCCAGCGTTCTTCTGTGGAGAGAGGAGAACCTTACAGAAGGACAACCATCTGTGCAGCAATCCACCAATCAGGCCTGTATGGTAGAGTGGCCAGACGGAAGCCACTCCCCACCTGAAATTTGCCAAAAGGCATCTAAAGGACTCTCAGTCCATAAAAAACAAAATTCTCTGGTCTGATGAGACTAAAATTGAACTCTTTGGAGTAAATGCCAAGCAATACGTTTTGAGAAAACCAGGCACTGCTCATCACCAGGCTAATACCCATCCCTACAGTGAAGCACGGTGGTGGCAGCATCATGCTGTGGAGATGTTTTTCAGCAGCAGGAACTGGAAGACTAGTCAGGATAGAGAGAAAGATGAATGCAGCAATGTACAGAGACATCCTGAATGAAAACCTGCTTCAGAGTGCTATTGACCTCAGACTGGGGTGACGGTTTATCTTCCAGCAGGACGATGACCCAAAGCACATCGCCCAAATATCATGGCTTCACAACAACTTGGTGAATGTCCTTGAGTGGCCCAGCCAGAGCCCAGACTTAAATCCTATTGAACATCTCTAGAGAGATCTGAAAATTGGTGTACATCGTCGCTTCCTATCGCACCTGATAGAGCTTGAGAGGTACTGCAAAGAGGAATGGGCAACAATTCCCAAAGACAGGTGTGCCGAGCTTGTGGCATCATATTCAAAAAGACTTGAGGATGTAATTTCTGCCAAAGCTGCATGAACAAAGTAAGCCTAAACTTGAGATAGATTACAAACTTATCCCTTAAAACTGATTGGAATGTTCAACATCCAAGTGCAGGATCAAAATAAATGCCCTACTTGGTGAAATCAAACAAACATATGGATATGAATACATGTAATTCAATCTCTGTAAACGATGTTTATTTATATCCATGAGTCTATGCTGGCCTACTTAAACAGAGAAGTAAAAACAGGTATAACCAGTTGTGTAAATGGTGTGTGGGCTGGTGGTGAGAGGGGGCTACTGGTTGATTTCAAGCCTGAAATGTGTTGCTTCATTGTCAATTATTAAAATGGTAGAAGCACATCACCTCAAAAGTCTACATTAAACATCTTAATCTTTTCTACACAAGACTGCGGACAGAGTAAACATTCAGCTTAAATTTGTTTTATGTCTACAGTTTCACATGCATTTTTAAACATCAGTTTTATATATGCAGAAACAGACTGCCTTGAAATGCCTGGGTGAAAAGTGTCCATATCTACTTTGTATTTATTGACAAAGAACATAAACATTATATAGATGTTATAATAAGGAATATAATTTTACCAAGATAGTATGCCATTTTCTCAGTGCTTATGTTCATGGAGACATTCCCAGAGTTGAAGAACTTCATTTGTTTATCTATGGTTCCATACTGAGGAGCCTAAACAAGTATAAACACAATACTTCTTAGTTCATCAACTGATGCTCAATAAGACAGAGAGGAATATTTGGTATACTGTAGATGTAGATTAAAAACACACCAGATGGCATTAAATCTTAGTCTTACCATTAGTTCAGGATTGGAAACATCAGCGCCTGGAACATAGTTAAACTCTGCTTTAGCTTTGCTAGACACACGCATTGATCGGCATAGTTTTGTCTCCAAAGTGTAGAGAACTTTTCCAACTGAACCTTTGAGGGATGATGGGAAGTGCCTGTAAATTGAACAGCATGAAAATCTCATTGATTGAAATCTTAAAGAATTAATAGGCCTATATAAATATAAAACAATAATTATAAATAAATACAGGCTAATATAATAAAAATAAGTAAAAAGACCTTTTAATTATGAAGTTATGTTTACCTACAATGTGCAAAGAAAGACCATTAGTACTTTTCACTACTAAACAAGTTATTTATTTTTTTTTGTCATCTAAATATTTGCACAACACAACACTGCTTTCTTTTCAATCTACTTATTTATTTCCTTTGCCGGTAACACTTTACAGTAGGGCTGCATAATATTGGAAAAACTGACATAGCGATATTTAGTTTTTCTGCGATATATATGAATATAATTTTTTAATATGACTAATAACTCTTTTTGGAAAGAGTTCATAATTCTATATTGATTGTGATCATTTTTTACCTGCGTAAATTGTAATAAACATATTACAAGCATAAATTAATAAAAACAAAGATACCAATTAAATAAACAGTGCATTATGGTTTTCTGGAGAGTCTAACAGTATTAAGGCACAGAAATTAAAAGATCAATTGTAAAATAACACTAAAACCTTCATAAAACTATTCAACAACATCCATTCTTGTCTCAGGACAAATTTGAAAAACTTTTGTGATCCACTTAAAATGTTGATTACTATAGTCTTCATTGTAGAAATAATTAAATGCAATTAATCTTTGTTAAAGCTACACATTTTATCATGTCTAGTGCTTAAATTGTATAAATTCGCTTGAAATCTTGCATAGTCACATCACATGCAGGCCTAAATAAATCTGTGTTTTCTAGTTAATTGCAATTCCAACTCAATACAGATCCTGCGATGTGACTATTGCAGATTTGCACATTCCAATTCTGATGCTGAAACAATATACAGTATTGTGCAGCCCAACTTTACAGCAACAGTAAATGAATAATGATTTATTCATATCTTATTAATATTTATTCATATGAGTTAAGGCATGCGCTAATCAAGAACAAACTTAACTACAGCATGTTTGTTACTCTATTAATTATCACATTAATGTATTAAGCCTAACACAATGTAAGCCAAATGTAACCAACATGAAATGTTAATGTATTCTTATGTCATCACTTTACTTGAAGGGGCACATTATTATTAAGACATTTTTACTACTCATAAACTCCTGTGTTTAACCTGTTTATTTTAATGTGGTCAGAACATTTTTCTATGGATTTTCTATGTAAACACACTAGACAGGCGTGCAGAACTGTAATGTTTAAACACAAAAGTTTGAATAGTTAAGAATGTGTTAATGATATTGTGCCGCTCCAAGTAAAGTGATGACGTAAAGGTACATTAACAGATCCTGAGTTCATGTAAGTTACATGTAACTAAAAATAAAGTGATAATTAATGCATTAATTAACAAACATGGGTAACACTTTAGGTCACCATTCATACCAATAACTACTGGTTTATTACCTGCCTGTTACTAACATATTAACAGTTCGTTAATAGTTATAAAGTATGATCTTTCTGCATCCCTAATCCAACTCAAAACCTAAAGCCAATTTACCTTACTAACTATTAATAAGCAGCTAATTAGTAGCTTATTAAGTTAGTAGTGTTAGTAAGTGGTTTGTTAATACCATGAATTGTGACTTGAAATAGTCCAAACATGTTCTAACAGAATTAAGGTAGCCATTATTCACACATGAAATCATGTGACTCATCTGATGATGTATTTATAGTTAGTTCAAGATTAGTGCATGCCTTAACTCATCACTAGTTCATAATAATATTAAAACGTTTATTATACATATTAGTATATCATTATTCATGTACTGTCATTGTGAGGTGTTACCACTTTGCCTTTTTAAAAAATACTTACTGTAAGGGCAACTGAAAGGTGAAAGGGTAAAGATGACGACCTGGTGCCACGACCGAAGAGTCTAACAAGTAAAAAAAAAAAATAAAGAAAATAAGCACATTTTCTGTTCATAGTTTTAAGTTATTTTTACAATAATAACAATAAAAACACTTACAAGGCTGTCCCGAGGGATCCTTCAGCATCTCATGGTCATTACCTAACACATCAAGTACATCACATGCAAAATGCTGGTTAAATCGACTTGGCTTCAAATGTCAAAAGCTAAAACAGTAGAACAGACACCTACCATTCTTTGTGTCAGTCCGAACGAAAAACCTCTCCACCGAATAAAACTTCTCTTTATCCGAATAAACAACTGTGGTTTTACCGTAATGCTCTGACCAGCAAACATTTGCTTTCCCTTTAATTTTCACACTCAGCGACTGCATTTGAGTGTCTTTCACCACATCCAGAATGACTTGTCCAGATATAAAATCCCCGCTGGTGAAAGTATTGTTCTGATTGATAGGATTGTAAATGACAGAAATGTTTTTCACAGTGAGCGACATCGTGCCTCCTGAAGCCAGTTTATCAGTTTCTGACGTCTACCTGACCTAAATGGAATGCTTTATACTGCTCACGTGCGCACACACCCACAGGAAACAATCCGTATGCAAATCACTTTCAGTTGTGGGTGTGGCGTAGTTATATTTTTTTATGTAACAGCAGACGCAGTCATTGTAAATTAAATGTGTCGAGTTATTTGAAATAGGGGTATGAAAATGTGTCTCTTTTCTTTAGTTTTATATATTGTGTTTGTTGGAAACTTCTCAATTTAACTTTATTTTACAGTGACTTTTTTGATAAATTTGTTTTACTCCAAAAGAAGTTGTATTTGCAATACCTAAAATACCTTGTATTTGTATTTGCAATACCTAAAGAACATCATTTTTATGAGCAGAAGAGATTCTTTAGAGAAAATATATGTTAAAGACAGCTTTTTCTTTTTAAAAGTCATACAGCTTTTTTAAAGTCATACAGCTAGATTTAAATTAAAAATGAACAAATTTAGCCCTATATTTATACATTGGAAAATAGCTTGGTGTGCTTGTAATATATATTGTTTAATTAATATCAATATAATTAATATTTGTTCCTGCGATTATTGTTCAATAAAAAAGAGTCTATCATCCATCTGTTTTGTGATTTGAATTTGAAAGAAAAATATAAAGTATTTTAATATATTAAGTATTATACTTAGAATATATATTATACTTATATTTATATAAATATAAGTTAACATTTTTTTTTTATATTTGATAAACTAGCTCTCCTGTGAATTTCTGTTTCTGTTTCTTATTTTTCAAGACACTTCTAAACAGCTTAAAGTAACATTTCAAGTTTAAACATTTAACTGGGCTAATTAGGTTAACTATGCAGGTTAGGGTAATTAGGCAAGATATTATATAACGATGGTTTGCTCTGGAGACAATCAAAAAAATATATAGCTTAAAGGGGCTGATAATTTTGACCTTAAAATGTTTTTTTTTTTTTTTTTTTTTTTTTTAAACTGCTTTTATTCTAGCCGAAATAAATCAAATACGACTTTCTCAAGAGGAAAAAATATGATCAGACATACTGTGAAAATTTTCTTGCTCTGTTAAACATCATTATATATTTAGGGGTTGCCATCATGGAATGAACCGCCAACTTCTCCAGCATATATTTTATACAGATGCCCATCCAGCCACTCCCCAACACTTGGAAACATCCATACACACTCCTTTACCCACATACACTACGGCCAATTTAGCTTATTCAATTCCCCTATAGCGCATGTGTTTGAACTGTGGGGGAACCGGAGCACCCGCAGGAAACCCACGCGAACACTGGGAAAACATGCACTCAGAAATACCAACTGTCCCAGCGGGTGCTCGAACCACTTTCTTGTTTTGAGTCAATCGTGCTACCCACTGTGCCACTGTGACACCCCTTATTGCATAGTATGTAATCATTTTGCATTTCTTGTATTTTTTTTATTTTAGATAAATTTTCACATAAGAAAAAAGGTCAGAAAAGTTTTTTCGAAGAAAATCTTTAATTAAATTACTACATGAGATAAGGATTTAATACATACTGATGTACTGTACAATCCTTTTTCTGCTTTCTGTTGTTAATAAAAACTAAGCAATAAATGTGTCAAGACATCCAGTCTCATTCACTTCCATTGGTGTTTTACTGTAAAAAGAGCTTGTTATGCTTTATTTATTTATTTATTTATTTATTTATTTATTTTCATATTGTTTTACTTTTAATGCTTTGTCATAAATGTACTGGTGTGTAGTACAAGCAGTTTGCTTATTTACTGTCATTTGTTATTCCTTGCTCAAACCATCACCAGAAAGTCCACTGGGGAAAACTCTGTTAAGAATTATGAAACCCTTAAGTTATTTTCGACTGAAAGAAAGAAATAGCATCTTGGCTAACAAAGGATAAGTTATCCATAATCAGATTAAATTATGAGGGATGTTTTTATTCTGGAAGTAACTCTTTGGGTTGAGGGATTTTATTTAATAAATTGAATAATTAATTAATTAATTAATTTTTATATTGTCTTGTTTTTCACCTAATTTCATTTTCCAATATGCATACAGGCTGCAACAACAGTGTAAAAGAAGAAAACTCTTTAAAATAAGAAATTGAAATTGTCCACTAGAAAGCAGCATGCTACATGTAAACCATATCCAGTTCTGCTCAGGAAGACCACTGTCCTGCATTTCGTCCTGGGCTGAATTTAACTTTTACCTTTTTTGTGACATAGGCAAAGGACACTTTGTCATTTCTAACTCATAATTATTAAAGACACTTACGTGTTTGTGAGTATAAAAAGACGCAGCCTGAGAATTACTCACAAAAATTAATCCAGCTGAAAAAAGGAACCATCACAGAAACTGTAATAGTTTTCACTATAAATACTATTTAAAAACATTACATTTTAAACATCAGAACATCAATTTTAAGGGTATAATCTTTTTTCTGGGATATGGAATGGGTTTAGCATGCAATTGAAAGACTATTGGTTTGGTTTAGAGTTTACCACAGTGTTTTTGGTAGGTGATCACTTGACAAGCACTGCCTTCTCTTTGGACATGTACAAGAAGGACATGTATCTGAAATGTAGAATAAAACATACAATATGTAATATATTTCAGATTCGCAACAATGTAGATAGCAGCCTCAAGTGGATTTGGCATCTGAATTGTGCAATGAAACATGTAGGCTAAGGCATATACACTCACCTGCCACTTTATTGCGTACACTTTACTAGTACCAGGTTGGACCGTCTTTTGCCTTCAGTATTCCCTTAATCCTTCATGGCATAGATTCAAGAAGGTACTGGAAATATTCCTCAATGATTTTGGTTCATATTGACATGATAGCATCATGCAGTTGCTGCAGATTTGTCGGCCCCCCTTTTACCACATCCCAAAGGTGCTCTATTGGATTGAGTTCTGGTGACTGTGGAGGCCATTTGAGTACAGTGAACTCATTGTCATGTTTAAGAAACCAGTCTGAGATGATTCACGATTTTGACATAAGAAAATGGGTACACTGTGATTGTTAATGGAAGGACAAGGTCAGCAACAATACTCAGATAGGCTGTGGCGTTGATACGATGCTCAATTGGTATTAATGGACCCAAAGTGGGCCAAGAAATATCCCCCACACCATTACACCACACCACCAGCATGAACTGTTGATACAAGGCAGGATGGATCCATACTTTCATGTTATTGATGCCAAATTCTGACCCTACCATCCGAATGTCGCAGCAAAAAATGGAGACTTATCAGACCAGGCAATTCTCTGTAAACCCAATAGATGGTTGTGTGTGAAAATCCAAGTAGATCAGCAGTTTCTAACAATTTAGCCTACCCAATTCACCTAGCGCATGTCTTTGGACTTGTGGGGGAAAGCGGAGCACCCAGAGGAAACCCTTGCAAACACGGGGAGAACATGCAGACTCCACACAGATATGCCAGCTGACCCAGCCGAGGTTCGACCTTCTTGCTGTGAGGCGACATATTTGCCATGATGACAGTACATAATATTTTACTATTTTTTAAGATACTAGCATTCAGCTTAAAGTAACATTTAAATGCTTAACTAGGTTAATTAGGCAAGTTATGGTAATAAGGCAAATCATTGTATGCCAGCCTTCTGAATTCAAGTGTTTAAAAGGGGACAAATTGTTGTTGCACATCTTTGCTGGTCCATCTGTGACCAAGACAGCAAGTCTTGCTTTCAAGCCAAGATATCCAATATCAGCAAAGGACGAACCACATCCAACAGGAGTAACTGTGGACACAAGTGGAAGCTGTCTGAATGGGATATCCTGGTGCTAACCCATATTGTACCTAAAGAAACATAAAGCCACAGCTGCCCAGAATTAAATGTGCACCTCAGCTCTCCTGTTTCCACCAGAACTGTTCATTGGAAGCTCCACAGTGTTAATATACATGGCCGGGCTGCTATAGCCAAATCTTTGTTCACTAGTGCCAATGCCAAACGTCAGTTTCAATGGTTCCAGCAGCCAAAATCTTGGGCTGTGGCAGTGTGAAACATGTATTGTTCTTTGATGAGTTCACCTTCAATGTGTTTTCCACATCTGAGAGAGTTACGGTGTGGAGAAGGCCAAAAAAAAAAATAAAAATCACACCACCCAGATTGTTGCATGCCCAGATTGAAGCAATAGTATCTGGATGCAGCCTTTATGATGCAAGCTGAGATTGCATCACTCAGTGAAACTAGTGATGTCACTGTGAGGAGTAAGGGTAGGGGTGGGGTCAGCTGAGCCCATTAAAAAGCACTGCATGAGGCTCAGATTGCATCTGCACCATGGTCTGCATCCAGATGGTTTGGGCTGCAGTATCATGGCATTCCCTAGGCCCAATACTTTTGCTAGATGGGCAAACATTGGTTTGTAATCATTTAATAGTTTTTGAAGTTTACTAATCATGTGTTATAAGAAGTTTGATACCGCAAGGACAAAGTAAAATAGGCACTAACATAGAAATTCAGTCACATTTTTTTATATAAACAGAAGCTTCGAATAAAAAATAAAAAATCTGCTGTATCATGGTTCTCTTATGACACTGTAAGTAACTTCTAAGTCCAACTACCAAATTATTTTTACAATTTATGAATTTCTTTTTTTTCCTTCTTTTTAAACACATGCTACAATTTAGATATACAATGGATAAGGTCAAGAAAATTCATGAAAAGCTATCTTTTTCATAGTAGCTGCATGCTCACTAGATAGGTCAGTTTATCTATTGTTGAGAGTTTAACAGCATACAAGTTAAGATCCATTCAAACGAGTACTCCGATATCGTTCAAGTAACATTAGTCAAAGCCACGATCTGCTGAGGTTGAGTCACTGGCCTCCATTACAAAAATCGCACCAGTAACAGCTGGATGTTCTACCTGTGAGAGGGCAGTTCTTGGTACAACCGTTGTGTTTATAGCCCACTATTCAACAGTGACTGAAATTGGCAGTGTTTTACTTGATTTTAGAATTCGCACATCATATTGTCAATAAAAATAGACACCATTTCATCTGTAAGCATGCCTAAAGTAATGCTACTTTTGGAAATTTATTTTTAAATTAGATTATATTATTTTCACTGAGTAAGATAATACATTTTTTATCCAAACACAGAACGTTGGTTAGCTTTATTACCTGTACTTGCCTTCATTAGCTCTGCTTTTTCCTGAAATAATCGTAAAGCTGTATCTTTCTTTTATAGATCCTATAAAACTAAAGACTATTTGGTGATGTGCAGTATGCAGTTGTACTCTATAGGTATGCAGTTGTACTCTATAGGTACTTAAGATTAGCATGGGATTGGCCAAAACTGGGTGTGCTTGCTCACCTTTAAAGAACCAACAAAAGATTTTGTAACTTTGAGGTTATTTGAAGGTTTATTTTTGTATGATTTTATATATGGTTTCAAATATGGGCCAATAAAAAGCCAGAAAAAAAGGATATTTCTAATACAAAGGTCATTTTCAGTTAAATCTAATCTCAAGACTTAATGTGTTGAACTTTAAACTAAACTTCAGCTTTTGCCATTTGAAAAATGTTTCAAACGCCAAATATTGCATAACTCACAAGCTATCAAGTACTAATCACCCATTTTATAGAGAAGACTGTGTGACTGTGACCTCGACAGCTGATACCAGAGCAAACATGACTATACACTTTACCAATAATAAGCCATCAAAGGGTTTTAAAGTCAACAGACAAAATAGATATAATAAAATACAAAAACACACATTTCACTTATATCAGTCATTTGAGTAAAAGAATAATAATATTAATGATTTTCAAATTGATAGAAAGAGTAATTGAAGTTTTTTTTTTTTGTTTGGTTTTTTTTATTCTATTTCTGGAGTGGAGTTTGCCATTTTTTGTTTAGCCTTTTGGCCTTGCTCAGTCCTGAAGCTATTCATGTGCTCTTATGAATAGCTTTTCTTTCATACAAACCTGTTTTTCCTTGATTTGTCTTGGATTAAAAGAACCTGAAGGTCAATGAGCTTCAGTTTGGTTAGCTGTTTATTTATATAATTACTTACTTCAATCCAACACCAGCCCTAGGCATCTGGGCCATAACATAAATTGGGGGCTCGTCCGGGATCTATCACAGCACACGCTAGTGGCACATCCTAAAGCACGGCAACCAGGAAGAGACAAGAACAGGACACGAAAGCAAAAAAACATTGACAAAACATACAGAAACAGGGCACCAATCAGGTATAACAAAGTGTGTTCACTAAACAAAATGTACTGTAATTACATGAACTGTCTGCAGTTCAACACTACTGCGTTTGTTTATTGTTGTGAGTTGAAATTTGATCCTGTGTTTTTTTTTTACTGATGGTTTTGTCTGAAATGGACAAGCTTTGTTTTTTGTTGACAACAGTACAAGAATAGTGAATGATGAGGGAACATCAGCAATGCTAATGTTTTATAATAATAATAAATGCAGTGTTAGCAATGTAGTATCCCATTTTGTTTTTGATTAGGTGAATAATTTCACCACTTTATCTTTTGTTCCATACTGAGGCGCCAAAGCAAGACAAAAGAGAGATGACTGAATGTCAAAACACTGTAGATGAATATTTAATACAGGCACTGTACATTCGATTTTTATTTGAGTGTTTCTATTAACTTGGTGAAACTCTGCATTGGCTTTGCAAGACATAAAAATTGATCAGGAAAACTTTTGCCTTCAAAGAGTTGAAGGTTGCTGGGAAGTCATGAAAATAAATGACTTTTGTTAGCATGGTGTAACCAGACATTTTCTAAATTCTTTATGATCTGTTTACTTCTGTTTATATTTGTTTTTTGTCTTTATTCATCACTAATCCACCTACACACTTTACAGTTATAAAGTTTTCAAATTAGGCAATAAAACTGAAAGCAACCCACAACTTGACAACTTGAAAGACTTAAATGACTTTGAATCCAGTGGTTTCTGCTTAAATGTATAGCAGTGGTTCATGCAGTAGCTGAGCAGCTGGACTGGAGCATACATGAAACAAGACTGTGTGGATTGCAAATGTGATCTGAAAATGGGGATTAAATATTTTGCACGAATAGTGGAAGGAATAAAAATACAGAATAGAAAGTGAAGTGGAGCATCATAAACTAAAGACGATAGGAGTAAAATGTACTGATGAAGTAATCATTTTAGGCAGTTTTATAAATCTATTGACAATCTAAGAAGGAAATTAGTGGAATGACTGAAAAGAAATTTAAAAAGGTCCTTTTTTTAATGATAAGATAAATGTGTAGGTCAAGCAGATGGCACCGTAAATACTGATTTGTGTCTGTTGATCATTCTGGAGGGAACAAAAATGGAGCTTTTTTTATATACAAACACATTGTTTAGCCATAAACAGTATTTACTTAATAACATAAATTCTTCAAAAAGCGTACATCCTCTTCTTATTCTGTTCAAATGTTTGATATATTAACCATTCCCCCAGCTTTCATCCCAGATCCTTGAAATAAGGGTATGGAATAATCAGTGATGGCATTCTATGGAATGAGGAATGACTTTTTGAAATAAAAAAAATAAAAAAACATAATAAATGTATTTGTTATCCGGTCTTCAGCCACTTGTGTGATTATGCTTTTGGCTTCAGTTTTATTATTGTGTGCACTTAAGTCTTTGATATTGCTCGTTTCAAAGTCGTGTCAAAATTAAACATTAAGCATGCTCAGGAATGACTTTAGGTGCTTTGAGACGCCACTTATATAATATATAAAAATGTATGCCTGTTACTACTGATGATACATTGAGGTCTTCAAAAATGAAACGTATCAAGAAACTGAACATGGCAGTCCTTTCCACTGTTGCAAACCCCTGAAGTACATTGCTTGAAAGTACGTGAGAGGGGTCTGGATGCCAAGCAGCTGCAAGCTGAGCAACAGTTGAAGTCAGAATTATTAGCCCCCTTATTTATTTATTTATTTTTCCGCAATTTCTGTTTAACGGAAAGAAGATTTTTTTTTTTTATTCCAACACATTTCTAAACATAATAGTTTTAATAACTCATTTCTAATAACTGATTTTTTTTTCTTTGCCATGATGACAGTAAATATTATTTTGACTAGATATTTTTCAAGACACTTCTATACAGCTTAAAGTGACATTTAAAGGCTTAACTAGGTTAATAAGGTTAACTAGGCAGGATAGGGAAATTATGCAAGTTATTGTTTAACGATGGTTTGTTCTGTAGACTATCAGGAAAAAACATAGCTTAAAAGAAGCTAAAAATGTTTTTGTTTTTTTTATTAAAAAATTGCTTTTATTCTAGCCGAAGTAAAACAATTAAGACTGTCTCCAGAAGAAAAAAATATTATCAGACATACTGTGAAAATTTCCTCGCTCTGTTAAACATCATTTGCCATGATTTTGTTGTGCACACCTAACCCCACCCCTAACTCTAACAGTGATGTCACTAGCTCCATTGAGTGCATTGTTTATGACATTGCATGGCTGGGACTGCATGTCTCAGCTTGCATATGCAAGTCTGCATCCAAATACTATTGACGTGAGTGAAAAAATGAGCATTTATTTCACCTTGGCAAATAGTCCTGAGTGTATTCACAACTGTCTAGGGCAAGAGTGTCTTGTTGCATGATGCTGTAAATGCAGACGCAACCTTACACATTAGCTTATGCTGTTTGTTTACACAGAGGAAAAATGTGTGTTGTATTGTTCATACTTGCGTGCTTACAATGAATGCTGTAACCTGTTATAAAAGGTGTAAACTAACAAATAAAAAAATGTATAAATGATGTTCAGTTTCTTGCACAGAAATTCTCAGAAGTACAATGAATAATCGAGTGTCACTCATTGTGTTGACTTGCATTTTCTGAATTGACAAGAACTACAGTTTCAAGTAAAAAGTTAAATACATCAACATATTTCATAAACACGTACCCACAACTATCCTGGTGAGTGTGTACTGTGGGAGTAGTACAAGTTGAAAGTTATTAGACACAATAAACATATTGGTTAAACTTTTGATATATTTATTTGAAAGTTTTTTCAATGTTTACATTTTATAAGAGCATAAAAAATAAAAGATATATTTATATGGATTGTACTGGTTTCACAAAGCACATTCATCCACACACAAAGGAACCCGAAAACAATCAAAAGCAAGCAAAGCAATGGTCTTTTTCAAGATGGTGATTTTTAGGTTTTTAACTGCTAAAGAACCTAAGGTTACATTATAATGTGTATAGCTTTAAAGAGTAGTCTATTAAAAATACTACTTTGATAAAAAAACAACACCTGCGTATACTTATCTAACAAGCTTGAGTATTTATGTACTCATACTTCAATTTCTCTTTTTTCACAAGGCTGATCCTATAATATTCATAAAATAAAACGGATTTCATTTTACTTCTAAATGAGAACACGGAATACATTATTCATTCAACATGCAGTATAGCGTCACAGAATTCAATACAAAACATGTTTCTGTGTTAAAAGGATAGCTCAACAAAAAAACTTTAATTTACTCAGCCTCAAATGGTTTCAAAATACTAGGTTAAATATTTCCAGCTTTCTTGAAAATATCTTCTTTTGTGTTCAACAAAAGAAATAAAGTGAAACAGGTTTGGAATAAGTGAAGAAAGAGTAAATAATGAAATATTTTTCATTTTTGGTTGAACCATCCCTTAAAGCACACATAAACAACTTACGCAAACTTTTACAGTAAGGGTTAGCATACTTTCCCTGCAAAATTTATATGGCAAAGAAGACTACTAAAGAATAGTACTGCATTCACTTCAAAACAAATATAGCAGTATTATCATACAGTATGGGATGCAGAGTAGCACCACACAGATGGTTTAGCATACAAAAAGAAATAATACTGTTTATTTATTTAATCATTAAGAGTGAACTACTAACTTACAAAAAAATAGTATAGGTTATATTAGATACGATACACTAATGCTTTTTTTTCCCATTCAGGGACCAATTCTTACTGTAGTTGTTATCAGAATGCATATTACTAGCACATTGGCTGTTTATTAGCACTTTATTGATGCCTTATTCTGCATGACTACATTTGAGATCCTGTAATTCTACCTCATGTCTCAATTTAATAAAAATCTAATTATAAACAAGCACCAAATCAGATGTTCAGCAAATAAGTCAGTCATAGTTAATGGTTCACTAAAAGTGAAAAATGGTCCCCAAACTAAAGCTTTATAAAACAACACAATAACAAAAGAAGCCTACAAAGTGATTCAAAATCATTTTGTCAAGATTTTTCTGGCTGATCTGGCAGCTGTGGGTAAAACTTATATTCCTGATATGGAGGTGGAGCTGATGTGCTTGACTGATGTGTACCTGAAGGACCAAACTGGCCCCGAGCTCCACTGTAATAAGAGGGAGTGAACTGACCTGGAGGTCCAGGAAAAGCTGGAGCCCCAAACTGACCCAGAGGAGGTCCAGGGTAACTAGGTGGACCACCCTGACCCGGAGGAGGTCCAGGGTAACCAGGAGATGGAAACTGACCAACAGGAGGTCCACAGTTACCAGGTGCACTAAACTGACCAGGTGGTCCAGCCATATTTTTTGGTTGGGCTGATGGAGCTGTAGGAGGCGGGTTGGGACGTGCACTGCCTGGCTGTGGCTGATTCCAAATTCCAAAGTCACTATTTGTAGCGCCATTTGCACCTGATACAGGCTGAGGAGGAAGAATCACTATTGGGAATTTGATCTCTGGATCTGAAGCATATTTCACATCCAGGTAAACCTAGACACAAATGATGAACCAATTATTAAGACTGGACAATGACAACAGAAACTCATCTCTATTTGAGCCTTGTTTTAAGACTATAAACACATCAAGATCCAGCTTTAAATGCAAATTGATTACATAGTTAACATCATCACAACAAGCGACTGTTTTTAGGTGTGCTCGATTTGAACTATGGCTGCAGACTGCAGTTAATGATATGAGCTGAGTACAGTCGGGTGGCGGAGGTAGAAATAGAGCCGACAAGTTGGACACTTCGGGCTCTCGTAATTTTCTGCAGTCATGACAGACCACATGGTGTGATCAATGACCAATAATGATCATATTATATATTAAATATTTAATAGTCTAATATTTGAGTTATTCTTTGAAAATAATTATCCAAATAAGTAATTGTTATGTGTTATGTTTTTATTATGAGTCTCATTACGGTTTTTTCTTTCGACCACCCAAGTTCATTCTCTTGTTTTGTGTACTTCTGTCCCTGGTTGTTTGGTTTAATAAAGCTTGCTTCAACCAATCCGGTCCGAAAATCATTGTTAGCCAACTAAGGTTGCAAGTTTCGTCGTTACAAACACAGTTTGTTGATTTGCCGTTCCCCAAGTCCATCAATCCAATGAACATTTGCAAACCGTGTCGCAAACTTTTACGCTTGCAACTACACCTCTGGAGCTGTAGTTAGAAACGTAATTCCTAGCTGTGTTCTATTCCCAGTTATCCCCCTTATGCCCTATTCGTTTAAAACATTCTAACATTTAAAATTGGAGTGATTAAAAAAAGCCTTAAAGTCATCTCTTTTAGGTGTAATTTGCTTTCAAAGTATTTTTACAGTTCAGTTTTAGCGATCTTCATGTTTACAATTGCGCTCCCTTCGTAGTGCACTTTGAAAACATTGTCTGTGTGGCTCATGGCGAATGCTATAGGTGATCTATTATTTAAAAGCGGAATTTATGTTACGTCTCCAAAGTTTGTGAAAAAAAAATATATAGCATACGTTAATGCTTTTAATTTATAGTAGGCTATTTATTAAGTATCTGTACTGTGTATGACATGTGCCTGCTGGTTAGAACATTTCTGCAGTGGTTTGCATGTGTCAAATTGTAAAAGTAGACCTTTCAAAAATAAAAATAAATAAATAAATAAACAGTATCCTACTTAATAATAAATCATTAAGTCATATCACAACATAAGTATGATTTTTTTTTTCATTTCCTAATAAAAAATAAATATTAAATTTCATTTCTTAATAAATAGCCTCATATTTATTTATATGGTTTATATATGAGATTAGAATGTCTTAGCTTTTGTAAGTGATTTTATGTTTTAGAATGGAATATGTAATGTCCTCAATTTGTAAAAGAAACACAGGCCATATAAGTGCCATTTACATATATTTCAATTAATATGGAAAGCGAGTGCATGTTTTTTTTTTTTTTAAATGTGACTGCATGTAAAACAATATAATTTGCACAAAGAAATGATGGGGTTCTTCTCTAAAGAAGTTGTTACTCCACCCTGTTTAGAGCATCATTATGGGCGTTTTACGTTATAACTAACGTGGTTCAAACGATGGACCTGTAACAGAGAAACTATGGGTTTTGGGAAACACTCATCACTATATGGTTCTTTACCCAAACAATGCATCGTACTATGATAGTTCAGCCACGGGTTATGTTGTTGTTTAGGAAACACACCCCTGATTGGTTCCTATGCTGAAACAAGGTTCCAGTGTCAGCCAATCGCCTCGCTCTAGCTTCCTTTATGGGCCTTGTCTGCCAAAAGTTTGTCAACATTTTATGGCTCAGTTTGATTGTTGTTCTGTGCTCTTCAATTGCTTATTTTAATAGTGCTTATATGTCCATTTTGTTGAGATATTTATTGTCAGTCTTTAACCATTGATTGCCATTTTAATGTAGTCGCTGTCTGTTTTTACCAGTGCACAACTATTCATTCCATTTCCTATTTCTCCACAGATGTTTGGTAGAAAGACTGGTAAGCATGTAGGTCATGTGACATACATTTTAACATTGCAACACTTAGGAGTTTCAACTGTCTGGAAATACACTAGGGAAGGGGCTGAGTGCCAACCCTTGTATGTTTGGTTAGGTGTATAGTTAGTATAGTTTAGGTAAGACATCTTTAGACGTTGAAGACTTCTTTTTCATAGTTGTGTTCATTAGACAAGATTTGACGAGATTTGATATTAGTAAGATAGTTTTGGTTTTAATTGTTTGTGGTGATTATTTTAAGTACAATTTTCATTGAGTGTTTGTTTTAACCGAATCCTTACACCCATAGACTGCCCAGGGGTTGTAACAGTAAAGAAGCTAAATACAGTAAAGCATCTTTATGAAAAAGGTCCAAAGTGAACCAACAATATGCACATAACTAATAAAGAAATTATTTTAAAGTAATAAAGAAACAATGTATGTAATATCCTGATACACACGCTTTACGGGATGGAGATGGCATGAAAAGTTCATTGTTTTGTTTTGAAAGACCATATATGAGAATTAGGAGCAGTGTCAAAAAAAAAGGCAAACAATGTGGTTCATTCATTAGATGAGTGAATCAGAGTGCATGCATTCATAGTATTTAGTCATGTTACTAGAGAGGACCGGTCAACAAATATCCCCCCCCCCCCCCCTTTTTTTTTTTTTTTCTTTGACGGAATTAACACTGAGTGGGACTGAAGTTGTCAAATAAACCCGAAACACACATGATCCTTGTCATGTGGAGGACCTGGCCAATCGTTAAATATCTCCGGTGTCAGGGCTTTGATGGTACTTTGATGCCACACATTACAGTGGAGTGGCGTCAGCACCTTCTCAAAAAGGACAACATTTTTAACCAAATTTAAACAAAATAAACCACTTCAAGTAAGATTTTAAATCGGTCAGTGCATCATTGCATAAAGTAGAATGCACCGTTTGCTTTAGATCAGGGGTGTCCAAACTCATTCCTGAAGGGCTGGTGTCCTGCAGATTTTAGCTCCAACTTGCCTCAACACACATGCATAGATTTTTCTAGAATGCCTAGTAAAGCTGCGGTCACACTTGACTTTTCTTCCCATAGACTTCCAGTCATACGCACGCGAATGCGTCAGACCGGAAACGCAAGGTCATGTGTCAAGTTTCGCATGTTGCTGCCGTGCAAAGTTCAAGCTTGGTGAACTCTGACTTGCGAAATCACATCACTTGACTGCGTGAGACCAATCGAGGATCAAAACACGACCTCTCTGGACAGAAATTTAAAACATGGAGCAATCGCTCGCTTTTTTTAAAGTCTAATCATTTTGTTTAATCCCGCCCCTATTCGCAGCGCCGTACGACAGAATTTCGCACACACAAAGCCCAGTGTGACCGTAGCTTAAGAGCTTGATTAGCTAGCCCAGGTGTATCTGATTGGAGTTGGAATTAAACTTTGCAGGAGGACACCAGCCCTCCATGACAGAGTTTGTGCACCTCTGCTTTAGATGCTGTAACTTACCCTCAGTCTGTACTCAACCTTGAGGATCCTACAGTTTAGGATTGAGACTGTAAGGCTGGGTGGAATGGACAGCACTGTGGTGACGGTTTTCTTTGAGTTTGGCTCAATGGGTTCCCCCACCTCTTTAAGAAGGTCATGTGTGTGAAGTTTTCTCTTTCCTCTGGCAAAAAAACTGTGTTTTTCATAGAGGCAGTACTTAGGCTTGACTGCACGAGAGGAATTATTTTGAACTTCAGCCAAAACTTTCAAGCCCTCTCCTGCAGAAAGAAACAACAATTAGGTCATTAGATCGTTACTTATAAAAAACAAATACATAAAATATCACTGGAAACAATGTTTCTGTCTGCCATTTTGACAAAATTGTCATTCAGCTATTTAGAATTATGTAAAGTAAGGTATAAAAACCAACACTTTTCTATGAACTGCGTGTGGTGGATGTGATCCTTGATTAGCATCTGTGTTAATTGAACATCATTCCTGTGAGAAAACATAATCCACACTTATTCCCTACACCTAAACCTAACCCCAACTGTAAATTATTCCCAAAACCAGAGGGGATTAATAGTGGGATTAAAAATGATATAGAAGTACATAACCCTAACTGTAAGCCTAAACTTGACATAACTTAAATGTGTCCCTTAAATCTGACTGGGATGTTTCTCCAGGACCAGAAACATTTCCTAATTGGTGAAATCAAACTAACCGTGTCTATATGTATTCATCTAATTTAATCTCTGTAAATAATGTTTATAAAATTTGCCACAAGTTTATGATGGATTACTTAAACTGAGAAGTAAAAACAAGAGGTATAAACCAGTTCTGCATGTTGTGTGTGGGCTGGTGGTGGGAAGGGGCTTTGCGGTTGATTTCAAGCCTGAAATGTGTAGCTTCCTCACTGATTATTAAACAGTGGAAGCACATTATCTGAAAAGGCCACATTCAACATCTTAATCTTTTCTACACAAGAGTGCTGACAGCGTAAGCATGAAGCTCAAACTTGAATAAGTTATGTCTACAGTTTTACAAGCTTTTCAAACACCAGTTTCATCTCAAATATAAAATTCAAATATACAGAAAGGGTAAAATAAATTTAAAAAATTAAAAGCGCTTGAATGGCTGTGTGAAAAGTGTCCATATCTGCGTTAAACCCATTGACAAAAAACATAAACTAAAACAAACAAAAATATATAATTTTACCAAGATAGTATGCCATTTTCTCAGTGCTTATTTTCATGGAGACACTCCCAGAGGTGAAGACATACATTTGTTTATCTTTGGATCCATACTGAGGAGCCTAAACAAGTATAAACACAATACTTCTTAGACAACTGATCCTCAAGATGACAGAGGGGAATGTATGGTATACTGTAGATTAGAAAGACAGTACATGCCATTTAGTCTTAAGCTGCGTCTTAAATGGCACACTATACACTCATACGCACTTACACACTCAACAGCATAGTATATGTAGGTAGTGTCGTCCCAAATGGAGCACTAATGTTTTTTACTAAGCGGAAATTCAAACCGTTTCCCTGATGACGTTTGACGGTTGCCAAATCAGTGAAATAAATGACCAAACTATCAAATATTACTTGCCATGCGTATAACCGCATTCACCATCGGGAGACGCTATAATCACACTCGTAAGAAAATTTTGCTTTCACCATCCAAAATAAATAAACGAAGTTATACAACATGTGCGCCCGATAGCTCCGCCCCTTCCGCTACTTGAGCAAAGCTGTGGTCGTTGAGTGCGTGAAGTGTCCAACATTCCACACATCAGCCGGGTAATTAAAGTGCACTTATTATTTTTAGAGTTTTCAGTGTGACCTTACTTCTTACACAATTTACACTACAAATATGACGTAGAATAGTGCATAATATACGATTTGGGACGCAGCTTTAGTCTTACCATTAGTTCAGGATTGGTAACAGGGCTGGGAGCATAGTTAAACTCTGCTTTAGCTTTGCTAGACATTCGCATTGATCTGGATAGTTTTGTCTCCAAAGTGTAGAGAACTTTACCAACTGAACCTTTGTAGGAGGCAGGAAAATGCCTGTAAATGAACAGCAAAGTCGCACTTGTTAGAATTCATTAAAAATATAGCTTAGAAATATAAAATAATAAATATGAGCTATAGTATAAATAAATTTGAACAGTTAGTTAAGAATGTTTGTTTACCTAAATGATTCAATGTGCAAAGAAGGAACCTTAACACTATTAAATATTTGAGTTATTTAATTTATTTATTTTTACTCATTTCAACCTCTGCAAATCTGAACACAACATGAATACAAATACAGAATTTTTTGTAATCTATTTACGTATTTGGTCTTCTTAAAAGACTTACTGTAAGGGCAACTGAAAGGTGAAAGGGTAAACATGATGGCCTGGTGCCACGACCGAAGAGTCTAACAAGTCAAAGTAAAAATAAAATCAGCATATTTTTTGTCAAAGTTATTTTTGAATTAATTATCTGCAATATATCCATTTTGAAAAAAAAAAAAAAAAGACTTACAGGGCTGTCCGGATGGGTCTTTCAGCATTTCATGGTCATTGGCTAAAAAGATCAAGTTACAAGCACAGGATAAGCTGGTTACTCAAATCGACTTGGCTTCAAATGTTGCAAAAACTAAAACAGTAGAACAGACACCTACCATGTTTTGTGTCGGTCTGAACGAAAAACCTCTCCACCGAATAAAACTTCTCTTTATCCGAATAAGAAACAGTGGTTTTACCGTTTCGCTCTGACCAGTAAACATTTGCTTTCCCTTTAATTTTCACACTCAGCGACTGCATTTGAGTGTCTTTCACCACATCCAGAATGACTTTTCCCGATATAAAATCCCCGCTGGTGAAAGTATTGTTCTGATTGATAGGATTGTAAATAACAGAAATGTTTTTCACAGTGAGCGACATCGTGCCTCCTGATGCCAGTTTATCAGTTTTTGACGTCTATCTGAGCGGAATGGAATGCTATGTGGGCGGCGCTGCATAGAAAACAATCCGACAGTAAAGCACTTCCAGCTGTGGGTGTGGCGTAGTTGTTATAGTAGGCTACACTGACCGTCTGTAAAATTTCCAACTGAAAATATCAACATTGCAGGTTGTGATTTAAGACTATTACAGTATTGGGCATGCGTATGAACGTTTTCCTTTCAGTACCGAAGTGCTCCCCTGAGTTTTAAAATGATTTTTTAAGTTATTAAGAAAAGCAATTGTTTATCAAGGAAAGTATATGTCTGCAACATTTTCACTCATCAATTAAGTTTATTTAATTAAGTTTTATTTTATTTAAACAACAATGGATTTATTTTTACTTTGATGCTGCGGAACATAAATTAATATTATCTGTTATTTGTAAATGTTCCAGCATGAGTAAAATTCTTTATTAAATCTTCACATACACCTGGACAGTTTGTCGTCAATAAATCCAATCAGTTTCATTTATTATTTACTGATCTATTAATGTTTTGTTCAGCTCCTACCGCCACCTACTGGGTGGATTTAATTTGATATTAGTATTACCTTTTAATTAATAATGTTACAAATATTTTCATTATCTAATAATACTGAATTAAAAGGCTGTCTTCTTGGTGTTTTTATACATTTTTAAAAGAATTTAGTTTGATTATTAAGAGTCACGTAAAACATTGGTATTCTATTTTATTTAATATGAATATTAAATAGACATAAATGTTTTATGTTCATAAATGAAATACCTATGTAGAAAAAAATGTCAGAGAACTGAGCAATAGAGTGTGAATAATATGAATGGGTTAGTGAATCAACTATCCACTGTAAACAACCACAGTAAAACAGCCACAGTTTTATTTACTTTCTTCAGGACACAAAAAACTATAACAATAAATTTGACATAAAATGTTCAGCACCCATGTAATCTTTATTTGAAAAATGCTGACAAGTATACACCAACTTCATCTGCAGTAAGCAACACAAAGCAATACACTCCATTTAAAGGGGTGGTCAAATATGATATCATATTTTGCACTAACTGTGTGAACATAAAGAACATCTCTGAATGTAATACACTCAAATTTCAGAGCAAAGGGAGACATTGGCATTTACAGAGTTAGCTTAGACAAGCCTACAGCAAACAAAGTTTGGGGACAACAAAATTAATACATCTGGGTGGATGAAGTCATAAACCCTCTGCACAGCGAAGGGGCGTGGCCAGATGTGCTGTATGTTATAAAAGAGATGCTTCTCAGACTTTGTAATAAAATGTGTAGAGTTGTTTGGAATAATAAGAACAAATATCTCTTCTTCAAAAGTTGGAATGAAAAGTATATTGTGTTAGTTGGACAACTTCTACAATTAAATGGTAACTTTGTTTTACAGCGAATATTTTTAGATAAATTAGTGTTAATTTTTTCCAGTTACTCCAAAGGAGTATGTCGCTGTATTTGTTTTTGCCATACCTAACCTATAGAGCATATAGAAGTGATTCCTCAGAGAAAATATATGTTAACAGTAGATTTTTAAAGACACCTGGATATTATTAAAGAAAGTTACCAATAAATATTTTAAAAATATTAGGTGATTTGGCTACCCTAAGCTTAAAATTCGGTTTAGCCATATTTATACATTGGAAAATTGCTTACCGTACTTTTGAAAAATGTTGCTTAAATAAAAAAGTAAAAGAAGTTTCTTTTTGAAATTCTAAGCTGTATATATCCAGTTAACGAGTTTTTTTTTAAGAGATTTAATTTAATCTGGATATTCGCTATTCCTATGATTATTGTTCAATAAAAAAGTCCATCATCCAACTGTTTAGTATGGTCATTGTGTACTAGAAAGAAAAAAAATATATATTTTAATATATGTGTTATTTTAATGTAGGCTATGCACTCATTTTGCATTGCTTGTACATTTATTTCTATTTTAGATAAATTTCACATTCATAAAAAAAGATCCAAGAAAATGTTTAATTAAATTACTTAAAGAGCCAATAACTGAAACAGTTTGGAGAACATTGTTTAAAAAGGAAGCAAAGAAGACTTTTTCATGATGTTTTTTTAATATTCATTCTTCTTTTTTGTACACTCTGACATACTTTATACATATTGTATGATATTTTTTTCTGTTTCTATTATTTTTTTGTTTGTTTTGTTTTTCCGTTTTGTTTCTGGTTTGTTAACTTCCAAAACTTCCAGTCTCATTCACGTCTTGATTTTTCTTTAACCGTACAAATGAGCTTGTTAAGCTTGATATTGCAAACTGATGTTTTTTATTTTATTATTTTACTATGAATGCTTTGTCATAAATATACTGGTGTGTAGCACAATAGTTTGTAATTTACTCTTATTTGTTATTCCTTGTTCAAACCACTGATAAAGTCCACTATATGAAGAAAACCCCGTTTAATTTATTTTTAGCTGAAAAGAGAAAGAAATTAGCATCTTGGTTGACAAGGGAATAAATGATCAGCAATTTTAGAAAATTATTATAAATATTTTTTTTATTTTTGGAATTGACATTGTCCACTAGATGGCAGCATGATGCATTTAAACCAGATCCAATCCTGCGAGGAGGGGGACCACTGTCCAGCAAACATTATAGGTTCCCTCCAGGGCCAAATTTACCTTTTACCTTCTTGGTGAAATAGGCAAAGGCCATTTGGCATCAGAAACTTAAAAGCATTTAAGGCACTTAAGTGTTTTGAGGGTGAAATGGTATATTGTATCTTGTTCACCCCTGCTGAAACCATTGATATATGCTACCATAACAGAAATGGTAACAGTTTACACTACACATGTCATTAAAACCCATTACAAACCATACAATTGTTAACATCAGAACCCACAAACCGTTCATTTTAATGGTCTTTAATCAGTTTTGTCATGGTTTTAGCATGCCACATATTAGAGGTCCATATGACCATTTCAATTTCCATTAAAACCGAATAAAACCAAATTTTCAACTCCTGTATTGTGTTCTGAGCAGGGCTGCGCGCCATTCTTCTGAATTCACTGGGTTGTAGAGGGCGTGGCTGCAGATACATACTTGTATTAAAAGGTGTTGAGTGGGCGTGGTCACACAGGTTTCTTTGCTCAGTCAGAGACCGGAGAGAGAGAGAGTACTGTTTTCACCGCGGTCCGTCCAATGGTGAGGAGCTGTTTGAGTCGCTATGGTGACGAGATTGTTTCGCCGGAGGTTGTGATGGGTTGACAGGTGCGGGACAGTCGCGTCTGTGCCAGCATGTACGCCAAAGGCAAGAGCAGCGTGCCATCGGACAGTCAAGCCCGAGAAAAGTAAGTTATTGATCAGTAGATGGAGGAGATCGCATCTGCAGCCGCGCACACGCATTTGAAAAGAGGAGACGTAAGACACAGCAGCTGCCTGTACTGGGCTGCTGTACCAGCTATGCCTCGCCACACAAGTTAGGTGATTTCTGCGTTATCACAAAATATTTCTAGACTGTAACTCAGGGTATCGTGTAATTTAGTGGCTTGGATGGTTAGTGAGAATAACATTGTTCCCTTCGTCTTACAGCAGTCAAAGGCTAATTTTATTTTATGTTGCTTTATTATTATTATTGTTGTTTTTATTTATTTATTTAGGCTATTTATTTTTAACGACATGTACACTAACTCAGATACCGCGTTTCCCATTGTAACATTGTGTTTATTAAATTATGACCTTTCCAGCTGTCCATCTGAATGTCTGTTGGCTGTTTTTCCACCTAGTTTTAGACATTTTATATGATCGCGAGCTTGGTTGTGTTGTTGTTTTAGTAAGGTGCTGTGGCAGATGTTTTAAGCTTAGTAAGTTAATAAAGATGCTAAATCATTTTAACAGTAGGCTAGTTGACGATCTTATACAGGTTAAATACTTGTATCATCATGGTTTGATCCTTAGTAAAGCATTGTGTAGAGGAAATAGTTTTGGTGTTTTAACAATAGATCCCCCAACCCCCTGCTAACTTTAATAGTCTTATGGTGTGATAAACAGATTTTTTTAATGACTCTTGATAATAATTTATTAATTACCGGTAATAGTAATACAAGTTACACGGTTGTTTTAATATACAATAAAAAGCAACCTCTTAACCTCAAACTTGCTTTTAAAACATTGATATGCTTACCCTGTAGTCAATAGTTTGCTGTTGTGTCTTGGTGTGACATTCCTTTATCAGTGTCATGGAGATGAACATACCAATTTAAATAAAACAGTCAATGAAGTTAGACTTGCGTAGTTTAACCATTCTTTATAACGTTGTATTTTAAGACGTTACATATAAAGCCTCATGAAATGACAAAAACAAAAGTGAGCAAAAAATTGCCTTTGGCAAGTAAACAGAAGGTCAGCCATAGCCTGTAACTGTGTTAGGAACAGCAACATAATACATGGCTTAAATCTGATACATGTAAGTGATCTGATACATTAAAATCAAAGGCATACAAACTGTCTACTTAAGAAAAAAATATCACAATGTGTCTTCCAACAGCTTTTAACTCAGTGGAAAATTTAGCATGGGATGTTTATCTAGGTTGCCTGCCTGAGGGTTCTTTTCTTGGCCAGAACTCCATGTGTGAACACATGTGGAATTTGTATCACACCAAGTGACTAAGATGAAAAAATAGAATATACTTTGTCGAATGCACATATGCAATGAGAATTTTTGCACAGTGCGTGTAAATATATGTGTATGCAACAGTTCTGTCTGGCTCTTAAATCTGATTGGCTGATAGCCGTGCAATATTCTACTAGTATCAGCACTGTTTCATCATCTTCACCCATGTGTATCACTCTGGATTCAACAAGTGCGAAGCGGAACACTAAACTTATTAGAGTTTAAATTATTAGAGCACAAAACTTATTAGAGTTTAACAAATACTGCTACTGTTGGACCACATAATGTACTTTTGAGACTTTTTTGATGAGGATATAGTTGTTTAGATTGCAAATATGCAGTTTCAGCCTCCTGTATGTGCCAGTGCTGTATACTGATGGAGGTAAAATAATGAATTTCCCTTGTAAGCAGAAAATTCTTTTGTTTTGTCAAGCAGTCCTTCAGCAAGGGTTTGTAACACAGTTGTAATGCTTCACAGTAATGCTTTAATTTCGGAGAAGTGCGTTTGTTTTCCTGTCAAAAAACCTGCTTTGTTATGTGGTGCTGAAATGTAAAAAAGTTTAGGTTCAACATAAATACATTTTTAGCTTTTTTAGCTGGCTATTGTGGCAGAATTAATCTAGATTTGATACACAGGTGTGTTTTTTATATGTGCATTATAAATTGATTATAAAAAATCCATGCCTGAATGTCTTTTTGTTAAAATTTGTTTGTTAAATTTCATAAATACATTTACATGCTGTTTCTTTTTGGCATTTTATCTCTTTTTTTACTGTTTGTCATTTCATTTCTTAATCAGCCAATATATAGTTACTTTTAGGGCTGCACGATTAATCGAAAAAAGATCGCGATCTCGATTTGACCCTACACACGATCTTAATTCAGCTTTTCTACGATTCAACCAATTATATTTTCAAGGTCAGGAGAGAAGCATAAAGGCAGTCGCAGAAGTCTTCTCAGGAACATGAACACCTTCAACTGGTGTTAAAAGTGTCACATACTGTATTTATAAGGTATAATTCACCCAGAAATGTCATTTCTGTCTTTATGTAATGATGTATTTGCAGCCGCAAAATCACACGTGAGCTGACCACGAGCTACCGAGAACGTGCGCGCAGCATGCCAATGACGGCTACTTTAGTGAACAGAAACTGCATAGGCTGTGAATAACAAGTAATAAAGTTGTAAATAACGACAATCAGTTTGTTGCACAGAGTGATCGTTTGAAAGAATGATTTGCATGTGTGTGTGTTTTATCACAGTGACGGCAGCCATGAGCCGCACTAGGAAGTGAAAATGAAACTGGCCGCACATCATTTAAATGATCATAACGCATTTTACTGTTATGATTACGACAAGCATTTGATATGTTTTTTCTTTCATAGCTAACACATAGTGTTGAGCGTGAAAATAAATGTTTTACAATGTCAGTATTGCTACTCTAGCTTATATAATGTTGAGTATAATGCAAGAAGAAATCTGATAATGACAAATGTCTCATTTACCTGTGAAAACAAATGATCTAATAATGTTAATGACAAATGACAAGCACATGTCTCAAACATAATAATTCAATTTTATAATTATGAATAGTTGTATTCTGATGTCATTATTTTACTGTGAATTAACAAACAGGACATATTGAAAGTCTGTTCAAGTCCACCATAATGACTGTACAAAATTTGGCATTTTAAGCAACATTAGACCTACACATAGGCCTAATATTATTATTGTTGTTTTACCATTTCGTCACTTTAGAATTACAAGGTTCTATCTGACATTTTTGTCAGAATTGAGTTATTGACATATTCTTAATAAATAACAACTTATTGAATACATTTTAAGACTTAAAAAAAAACAAGTGTTGCACACATACTGTTTGCTATATGGATTGCAAAAACTTTGAAGCTCTATATTTCAGTACTCATATTAACCTTTATTTTACATCTAAAAAACTGTGAGAAAGAATCATGATCTTGATTTTAAGCAAAAAAAATTGTGATTCACATTTTACCCAGAATCGTGCTGCCCTAGTTACTTTTACACATTATTTTATTGTATTCATAGGGCTAAATTAAATAAATTTGGGTTACCATGCATTTCTGAAATAAATGTGCTTCATTAAAATATATACAGCCATCTTGCTTTACCATATGAATTCATCAAAAATCCTAAGGCAAAAGTAGTGTTATTACTAGGCAATTTAAAATAAAATTAAACATCATCTAGATTGGTGTTTCCCTACCCTGTTCCCGGAGGCACATCAACAGTACATATTTTAGATCTCCCTTATCTGACCCATTATTTAAGGTTTTGGAATCTCTTCTAATGTTCTGTTGAGTTGATTCAGGTGTCTTTAATTAGGAAGAGGTTGAAAATCTGTACTGTTGGTGTGGCTTCAGGAACAGGGTTGGGAAACACTGAACTAGATAGCCTATATTTACTTGATAACTTTATGATATTTATAATTAAATGTCATAATTGACATTGCAATGCTCAGACATTATCTTATCACCTTATATATTCTCTTATATATGTATATGCATTTTGCTTTTCCCTCATTCATTTAATTACAGTTTAATTGGCTCTGTGCATCTTCCATGTCCATGCTCAGAAACATGGCTACTAGCACTAGGGGTTAAACAACTTTAGATTTTTGGAAGTCGACTTTTATGTTGAGTCGATGTCGACTAGTCGCTGGTGACGTCATCAATAAAACACAAGATACAAATGTTTTGCAACATGCCACAACTTGCAATTTATTTGTAGGAAATGTATACACATGGTGTTTTTCAGCTCATAACACGTTGCAAAAACATTGCAACATTACAGATGACTGATTTTAGTGCAAAACAAATGCATTGTCAACACTTTCATTTCGTTAATAATGCAACATTAGCATCCGGGCTAATTTTACTGCTAAGTAAATGCAGTCAACACATTGATCACTGCACTTTCTAGTAAGAATGTAACAATAACAGATATTTTAGTGCAGAAATAATGCATATGTCCTCAGCACAGATTCATGTGAAGTTATTCATAACATAACGCTCGAAAGACAAAGGCTTATACCAATAACATTACTTTTCCAGGGTTGCGTAAATGTGATTGGCTAGCATATGGCTATTTAAAGTTCACTCAAAGTTCATGTCTTTGATTCTGACATAAGAAATATCATTTTACAAATTACTTTAAACAATCAGAGGGCAGGCGGCGTGGTTGCGCAGCGATGGGTTGCAGCTGGAAGCGCTGTGGTGACCCCTGATTAATAAAGGGCTAAACCAAAAAGAAAATGAATGAATGAATGAATGAATCCGAGAGCAGATTTATTCAGTGAAACACCTTAGTGTGTAAAGCTGCCATGTAGTTCAGGTCAAAAAAACATGTGATCTGCGTAGCGTGTCTAGTCAACGTCAATTAAAAAGCGTCATGGTAGAGCATTAAAGTCGATTAGTCGAATAGCCAACTAGTTGGTGCAACGCCTGAGCACTAAAGTAGGAGATGCTTTCATGTGAAAATGAAAGTGTGAGATGCATGTTGAAGTTTGTTTCTCGCTAGTGTCGCCACTGGCTTGCTTGGTTTGGCACTTGTGGAGCTGCGCATCATTGGATATGCTCTTCAGTGTTTGGGTTTTCAGCGGTGATAATTACATTATACCAAACTGAACTGAACTAAACTGAACTTCAACTCTGAAAACTGGACTGAAGCATTTTCAATTTACTAGAACTTCTATGTTAAGCTGTTTTGACGCAATCTACATTGTAAAAGCGCTATAGAAATAAACACGAATTGAATTGAAAAGAATTGACTGTTAGAGAATAAGTGCATGTGGTCCAGAAGGCCAGAACCAGAACTCAAAGTCTGCAAAGTCCTTTAGCTTTCCAATGTGACATAACCAGAACAGAGATCTGAGAAGTGTCTCATCTGAACAGGTGAATGTGGTAATATGATGAGCATTCAATTGGTTATGCCTTGGAATATATATATCTGTAATTAACAGTTTCTGTATTTTGTGTGTTTTCTGTATATTTATAGTTGTGAATTGCGTTATACCTTGATCTCTGCTCTGTCGACTTTTAATGTTGAAAATTCAACTTTACAGTTTAATAAAAAGATGTATTGGTTGGCACCAGTGGTGTAGTGGTTAGTCCGTCGACACATGCACTCTGGTGCTCACTGCGCCCAGAGTTCGATTCCGCCTCACGGCCCTATGCCGATCCTTCCCCTTTATCTGCTCCCCATGCTTTCCTGTCAATAATCTCTACTGTCCTATCTTATAAAGGTGAAAAAAACCCAAAAAATATTATAAAAAAAATGTATTGACATTTTAGTAGTTTGTAATAATATAATGTACTGTATATGAAATAAAATATAGAGAAATAAGTCTGTAAATTAACAGAAAATGTACTGACAGTTTATTACAAGGTTTTTGTACCATAATATACCAGCCGATTCAAATGTAATCACTGGATTGAGTGGGCGTTATCAGCTGATAGATATGGGCCAGTAGGGGCCATCTGTTCCTACTAGTAGGCTCAGAAGGCTGTTATCATCCATCCACATGGTTAATCAGCTATAGATCACATACAGTTGCGGCCAGAAATTAATGAGAATTATTTATATAATTAATTTAATTTCCTATTAATTGTATTTTATCAAGTTCTACCCCTACCCCAACCGTCACAGTAATGTAAAAACAGATCTGGATCTGGAGTCTTCTCTATTAGTGTAGCTGATTAACCATGTGGATGGATGATAAAAGCCTCCTGAGCCTACAAATAGGCGCAGAAGAACCCTACTGGCCCAAATCTATCAGCTGATAACCACTGATATTGACCATTCAATCGAGTGAATTAATAAAAATTTTAATAAAAGTCACTTTTTCAAAATTTTGACGGTTAAAAGTTAAAAAAGGAAAAAAAGATAAAGGTTCCATAATACGATTCAATGCATAAGTAAATGGGGGGGGTGGGGGTGGCATTTTTGCAGCATTGCAGGCAACATGCCATGTTGCTATAGCACAAGAAAAACAAATGACACTTTTAAGGCAGGTAATAAACATTTTATGATGAATAAAATTATCTGAACTCACTGACCACTGCTGGTGTGGCCAAAAGATAATTCTGAATTCTGCATTCAAACACATTTAATAAATGTTTTGTTTCACTTACTTCTACTATAAAGTTCCTGGTGCTTTTCAAATAAACATTCTCTTTGTATTTTCTATAATGTAAAGAGCAGTGTCATTCCTCTGTTCTGCAGTTGTATTCAGTGTGTAGGAGAATGACTGGTGTTGTGGTTCCCGCTGCTGGGACAGTTTTCCTGCAGAGTGGTTGGCCTCTGATATTTCTCTCCATCATTGATATGCAAGCAGCATCACAGCGGCCCTACTGCAAGGTTAAGCAAGTGTGACGGCATGGCTTAGAAACCAGCTAGGAGTCTTTCGGTCTTTAGTGTTTGTTATACAGCCTTCCTTCTTCATTCACATATCACGCTCACCGTCTGCAAAGTCTTTTAGCCTTCCAATGTGACATGTTTCAAGTTTAGGAGTTTCTCTATTATTGTAACGTCAGTCTATGCCTCATATTGTTGTAAAGTAAACCAGAAGCTTCTGGTGAGTTTGATTGTTGTGAGTTCTTTTCCAGAGCTGCACATTTTCTCCCTCTGCTTTCATCTGCAATATAATCTGGCATTTCCTGTTGCTGTGGAGGAAGGCATTGTTTCTTGAGGTGTTGTGCGGCATGATTCTGCTTTTCATTCTGAGTCTTCACATTTTCTTTACCGTGCTTGCTTTAGTCCAAAATCATTTGTTGACATGTTTAAAATCTTTGAACTTATGAGGTTTTGTATATTTGCCTTGTTTTATTATTATTGTTACATTTTTAGACAGTTTATTTATATATACACTCACTGGCCTCTTTATTAGGTACACCATACTAATACCTGGTTGAACCCCCTTTTGCCTTCAGAACTGCCTTAATCCTTCATGGCATAGATTCAACTAGGTACTGGAAATATTCCTCAGAGATTTTGCTCCATATTGACATGATAGCATCACACAATTGCTGCAGATTTGTTGGCTGCACATCCATGATGCGAATCTCCCATTCCATCACATCCCAAAGGTGCTCTATTGGATTGAGGTCTGGTGACTGTGGAGGCCTTTTGAGTACAGTGAACTCATTGTCATGTTCAAGAAACCAGTCTGAGATGATTCGAGCTTTATGACATCGCGCGTTATCCTGCTGGAAGTAGGCATCAGAAGATGGGCACACTGTGGTCATAAAGGGATGGACATGGTCAGCAACAATACTCAGGTAGGCTGTGCCGTTGATGTTGATGAACTGTTGATCCATGCTTTCATGTTGTTGATGCCAAATTCTGACCATCAGAATTGACCATTCTACCATCAGAATGTCGCAGCAGAAATTGAGACTCATCAGACCAGGCAATGTTTTTTTAATCTTCTATTGTCCAATGTTGGTGCGCCTGTGCCAATTGTAGCCTCAGTTTCCTGCTCTTAGCTGACAGGAGTGGCACCTGGTGTGGTCTTCTGCTGCTGTAGCCCATATGCCACAGGCTTCGACGTGTTGTGCTTTCAGATGCTGTTCTACATACGAGTTACTGTTGCTTTTCTATTAGCTGTAACCAGTCTGGCCATTCTCCTCTGACCTCTGGTATCAATAAGGCATTTGCGCCCGCAGAACTACCACTCAGTGGATTTTTTTCTCTTCTTCAAACAATTCTCTGTAAATCCTAGAGATGGTTGTGCCTGAAAATCCCAGTAGATCAGCAGTTTCTGAAATACTCAGACCAGCCTGTCACAAACAACCATGCCACGTTCAGTCAATTACCTTCTAGGCTTGAATGTCGACATACGTGGACAGCACACTTTAGCTCTTAAGTGGCTATTTAAAATACTTTGAATGTTTTATATTTTGTAACAGACATACAGTGTCATCCTGCAACTGTTTTGCAGCATATGAAATGTCCCAAACACAATTTTAACTGTCCAAAATGGAGAAAAAAAATATTTTTACTCTCTTATAGTCAAAGCATGTTAAAAAAAAATCTGTGTTATATATGCATTTAAAAACAGTCAGGAAAAAGTGTTTTATGTCAATTCGGACCACGAGTCCACATATATGGACATAATTTTTTCTCTAAAAGTACATCGTATCAAAAGATGATACTTAGGTTTTTATTCTAATTAGGTTCTAATAAGCCCAAATAGCAAAGAGAAATAAAAAAATCATGTAAAAAACACCTTGGGCCTTAAGAAGTTAAATCATCTTTCTTCCCCATTCTGATGCTCGGTTTGAACTGCAGCAGATCGCCTTGACCATGTCTACATACAGTACCTACGTGCATTGAGTTTCAGCCTTGTGATTGGCTGATTAGAAATGTGCGTTACCAAGCTGGAAAGGTGTACCCAATAAAGTGGCCGGTGAGTGTAGTTAGCTGATAAATAAGAAAGCAAACCACATTCGTGATAGCCAGGTAGAGCCGAAGAACCTGGGTCAAGGTTTAATTAACCCAGTATAGGCTGAGGAATGTAGCATTGTCCACTCCACACAGGATATGAGTTTCATTCTTTAGACTTAGATGGCCTTTTCCCCTCTGAAATAGTTTTGTTGTTGTTTCATGGCTCCATTTCACCTGTTTTGATTTGAGGAGAAGCAGTGCTTTCAGTTCTATACTTTTTTTATCAACATGTGCATTCAATCTTTCAGACAGATTAAATGTTTTCATACAGACTGCATTTGTGCACATAAATATGAGACTGTATGAGATATGAGGTATGTATATACAGCATATATGTGACTAAAGTAGGGCTGGGCAATATGGCATAAATGCAATCTCAATAATTATTTTCTATATTGAATGATAATGATATATTTTTCAATAAAACTTGTTAAAACTTCCAGATTTAAAAGAGTACCCCAACAATGATAATTTTTTTTAGGTGAGAAAACTTCAAATATATGTTTTATTTATAAATATTGGTGCCTTTGAAAATTTGTTTTGAAGGGAATTCAGAAATGTGAGCTGCAGGGCTGTTCAGTGCTGTTGTACCTGCAAATATATGTTCCCCTCTATTAAATAAAAATGGACTTATTCTCTCATCACCAGTACTTGAGATTTTTTGCACTGCTCTGTTGCCCTCATTATGCGGTGCTCTCTCTGTTGTTTTTAGCACTGTGCATTAGGATTTAAAAATGACATTTTAGACTGGTCTGTCTCACCCATCCAAATGTCAAAATTATTGACTGAATCAAATCAAAGTAGGCATTCTTCACAAAACAGTGTCAATACCAGTGTAAAAATGGGTTTTCACGTCAAAACAGAATAATACAATATTAAAGTGACAAAACATGTGTAATATGTATAATCCGAATATATAATCCTGGTAGAAATGTATGCACATTTCAACAAATATTACAGCACACTTGTATTCATTAATCAGAAAGGTTTCTTCACAAGCAAATTAACATACCAGAATGATTTCTGAAGGATCATGTGACCCTTTAAACTGGAGTAATAATGTTGAAATATCAACTATGACATCAAAGCAATAAATAATATTTTACAATTCATTAGAATGGACACTGGTATTGGTTAAATAAAAAAAAATAATACAAGTATTAAATACAAAAATTACATTTCCAAAAATAAAAACAAAAACAAACAAAAAACAAAAAAATAAAATAAAATAAAATAAAATACAATACAAGTATATTAAATACAAAAATTACATTTCCAAAATAAAACTAAACAAATATTTAAATAAATAAAATTAAATTAAATTAAATTAAATTAAATTAAATTAAATTAAATTAAATTAAATTAAATTAAATTAAATTAAATTATTAAATACCAAAATTACATTTCCAAAATAAAAGAAAAGAAAAAAACATAAAATAAATAAATAAATTTAAATAAAATAAAATACAATTATTAAATACAAAAATTACATTTTCAAAATAAAATAAAATACTATAAATACAATTATTAACTACAAAAATTACATTTTCAAAATAAAATAAAATACTATAAAATACAATTATTAACTACAAAAATTACATTTCCAAAATAAAAAAATATATATATAAATCATTTTAAATTAAATTAAATTAAATAATATTAAATTAAATACAATTATTAAATACAAAAATTACATTTACAAAATAAAAGAAAAGAAAAAACATAAAATAAATAAGTTAAAATAAAATACAATTATTAAATATAAAAGTAAAATTTCTAAAATAAAATAAATTAGAATAGAATAAAATAAAAGTATTAAATAAAAATAACTTTTCTAAAAAGTAAATAAAAATAAATAAATAAATAAAAATAAATTACAATTATTTAATACAAGAATTACATTTTCAAATAAAAATAAAATAAAAATAAATAAAAAATTATTTTAAATAAAATACAATTAAATTAAATTAAATTAAATACAACTATTAAATACAAAAAAATACATTCCCAAAATAAAATAAAAGAAAAAACATGAAATAAATAAAAATAAAATAAAATACAATTATTAAATGCAAAAATTTAATTTCCAAAATAAAATAAAATTATTAAATACAGAAATTACATTTCTAAAATAAAATAAATTAGAATAAAATAAAATAAATTACAATTAGTAAATAAAAAATTACATTTCCAAAATAAAATAAAACAGAATAGAATAGTATAGACTAAAATAAAATAAAATAAAATAATTAAATAAAATAATTACATTTCCAAAATAAAAGAAAAGAAAAGAAAATTATTAAATGCAAAAAATAGATTTTCCAAAATAAAATAAAATTAAATTAAATTACTACATCTTACCTACACCAAACTGAACTGAAGTGTGTATGTATAGAACATATAAAACATTGTGCATAAATAACCATACTTGCATTCATCTATTCCTCCAATGTCAACTATAGTTACAGAGAAAATGGTCATAACCATCAGAGTATACATTTTCAAAGGATTAATTGCAGATGTCAGAGACTGCTGTTAGGTTTATGCGAACTGTTTTGTTAAACAAAAACAACTTTTTAAATCTGTCAGCTATTTTCCAAACCATAGTTGCAACATTTTTCCTGTTGTCCTCATGTCACTCTCTTTCCTCCTGTTCAGCTCTCATTATTAATCATTTATGAGTTCCTGCTTTCCTGTCTCTCCTCTTCTACCCATCTCTATATTTGTCTTTCTCTGTTCATCTTCTGTTCTCTTCCAAACACACCCAGACAGATTTGTCCCAAAAATACAAATACATAGACAGGATCACCCTCAAACTCCATTGCTCTGCGCTCTCTAATGTCTCCTGGGAAATGAATTGGTTTGCATCTAGCGAGTGTATGGCAAGCACTGAGAATATAGTCAGTTCATCTGCAGAACAGGAAAGAGGGATGTGTTTATGGGATGAGGACGCAGCATGATTTTAACAACACACTCTGAGGCTGTGTGTTCTGTTCTGTTATTATTATCTTTTTTAATTAACTGCATAGCAAGTGTCTTGAGCAGTGCTAAACAACCATAAGTTATAACCATATTATTATTATTCTGTTTTGTCATTTGCAGATGTTATTTATTCAGGTTATTTGTAATTTAATTGAATAATTTATGAATAAAACTAAATAACTGTCTTTTAAAATGGCTTAAAGACCCCCTGGGTTTTTGAAAATGAGCTTCCATGCAGTGTGTAACACAGCACTGAGCGAATGAAAACATCCAGCTGAGGGTTAAATCTGAAAGTGCATCGTGTTTAAAACCATTGATTGTTTAACAAAATAGTTGACGCATTCCAAAATAAAATAAAATACAATACAATTATTAAATACAAAAATTATATTTCCAAAATAGAATAAAAAAATAAAATAAATCATTTGAAATAAAATATTTTAAATGAATCGTGTTGGGTTCTGATCTTTTGCCTGAACGTGTCAATGTCGATGCCGTACATCACCAAATATGTAGTGCCAGATCCGGTAAAACATGAACGTGCCTTTCCCTTCAGACACTACTGGAGTGCAAGGGATCACGAGACTAATCAGAACTCAAAGATGATGATCACTGACAGATGGAGATTCGGCTGTGGGGAATAAAGGGTTTAGTGGCAGTTGAATCACAGCAAGAAGGATCAGCTGATTTGAATGTTATCACTGGATTGAATGGGCGTTATCAGTGGTAATCAGCTGATAGATATGAGCCAGTAGGGGCCATCTGCACCTACTAGCACATACTCAGAAGGCTGTTATCATCCATCTACATGGTTAATCAGCTATAGATCACATACGGCTGTGGATGGAAGTTAACAAGAATTATTTATATTACTTATTAAATTTTCAGTGAATTGTATCTATCCCTACCCCAACCCTAAACCCAACCATCACAGTAATGTAAAAATAGATCTGGAGTCTTCTCTATTAGTATAGCTGATTAATTATATATATTATATATATTATATTATATAATATATATTATATATATATTATATTAATTTTATATAGAATTATTTATATTATTTATTAAATTTCCCATTAATTGAGTGGCTGGTTCTGGTTGTCCTGGCTGTATTTACTTTGCATGTTCTCCCCATGTTCACTTGGGTTTCCTCTGGGTGTCCACAGTGCAAAGACATGTGAGAAAGGTTATTGGATCAACTAAATTGTCCATAGTGTGTGAATGGTAGAGTGTGTTGTGTTATATTACATTTCCAATAACAAAACTTCAGCCATGGGCTTATCTTAGTACTACCAATCATCTTGAAGTTTGAAGCCTGATTTAATGTGTTCAATGCCACTGGAGAAGTAGCTCAAACTTACACTCATTCATAAAAGAAAGAGGCGGGAGCCACCGAATGTTTAACGAGTTTTATCATGAAGTAAACACAAACAAAAGTATCCATCTGGATCTCCAGCTCTGGTCTTAACATTTGTTAAACACTCTCTCCACTGTCATGGCTCTTGGCATCACCCACACTTGTCACCTCTACCAAGCCGACCAATCAAAGATCTTGAGTCATTATGTTACATTTTTGGAGTGGTGCACATCAGGGACCACGTCAGGGTATCGTGTAGGGCAGTGTTTCCCAACCCTGTTCCTGGAGGCACACCAACAGTACATATTTTGGATGTCTCCATTATCTGACCCATTCATTTCAGGTTTTGGAGTCTCTTCTGATGTTATGATAAGATGATTCAGGTGTGTTTGATTAGGGAGAGGTTGAAAATGTGGACTGTTGGTGTGCCTTCAGGAACAGGGTTGGGAAACACTGGTGTAGGGACTAAGACTGTGCGAAGGCTATGTTGGAACTTACATCTGCACTCAATGCAAAAGTAGAAATTGGCCTTTAGGCCCAAGTTATACTTCTAGTTATTTTTCTACTTGAGCGATCGCTGTACAAAAGCAGAAGTACAAATTGATGTTGGTGAACAAACAGTACACTTATCTGTCACTCCGCTGATCTTGATTGTTTGGTACCATCTTGTGACTACTGAATAATAATAATAACTAGATGCTATAGTTTGTTGACAAACTTTGATGTTGGCTTGAGAAAGCTAGCGTGACAGTGCTGAGAGTCAAATGCAGTTGGCAGGAAGCACAGCAGTAGCAGAAGTCACAGTGCCATCAACAATGTTGCATTTTATTTACATCTTTTATGTGCTTTTGCCAAAGCGGTTAAACATTCGAGGATGTAGAGAAAGCAACCAGGGGAAAGTGAAAGGGGATATAAAAAGAAAGCACTTCAAGAGGAAGCAGCAGCAAAATGTTGAAAAATGTCTGTTTATCTATTTATTTATGTGCAGGTCAGTTTTCTAAAAGTCGTCACATTAGAATTATAAGGTTTGTTGTAAAAAAATTAATGATGTGAATATAGTAGAGAACCCAGTCCACGAGACTCGAAACAAGCAGAATTCCTTTATTGAGACGTGTTGGTTAATCTGCAGTCAAACAGCGTCTTCGAGAAGTCCATGTGTCTGCAGAGCCTATTGGAGGTCTGCAGTCCGCGAGTTTTATCACAAGTCTGAATTAAGACAAAGATGTCCTGTCTATATTGTCTTAGGAGGATGGGAGATGGCTAAACAAAGCATGCAAATTCAGTTTTAGAGTCAGCGGGGTAAACTGGCATATAGGTGTAGAAACTGGCCCAGCTACTGACCACACAAGTTAATCAACAAAATGGTTTCTGTAGCATGAAAGCATGACCCAAAGACAAAGGCAGTGGTTAGCATTTGCAGTACTCTGGTTTAGCCTGTAGTCAGAAAGACAAAGGTAAATGTCCCTCATGGCTGGGCTGTTAATGAAATTATGTAATCAAAAACCAAAGAATATAACTTTTCAGTTATATGTAGATTATTGTTCATTTAAAACTAGATTATAGAAATTTATAATCCCACAGGTTCTATCTGACATTTTTGTCAAAATTGAGTTGACATATTCTTATTAAATAATAACTTATTTATATTTTTTTATATAAGTTGTATACATTTTAAGACTTTTTATTTAAAAAAACAAAAAAGCTTGGCTCTAGAAGGTTCTTTCTGTGAGTCAATCAGCACTTCGAATGTACGCATGAGGACCAATCAGGATCAGCTTTCTTTGTCATTCCACCAGATTGCTCCATTGAGAGCGGGGAAGACCAGAAAGAAACACAAAATCAAAGTCAAGTAAATAATGCCGCACCACATAAAATTGAGAAAAGAAACTGAAACTGAAAGAGTGTGTAAATGTGATGATTTAGAAGCTTTTTTTTGTCATTTAGATGAAATGTTCAATTTTACATTGTTGAAAAAGAAACAGTTATTTAAAAATAATATGAGAAATGTAAAGTATTTTTATTTGTGTATATATAGTCAGTGAAACATTTTTTTCAGTGTTTATTAAACTCATTTGCTCATTGTCTGTTTACTTTTAAAGTCTTTAAATTTGATATTAAGCCTTGAAGGGCAATTAATTTATTTAGTTCATGGGACATATAATCCAATAAATATAATCCAATAGTTCATATAAAGCATGTAATTCAATAAATATTACCATATTAATTACATAAAATTAATAGCAGCACTGGATAAATTATATTTAGCACAGCAGTGTGTGCTTAATTTGAATAAGAAAAAATATTTATCCTAGAACATAAAATAAATGATAAAAAAAGCAAAAATTGTACTTTCTCAAGCATCAACATATTGTTACAACATCAGTTATTATTTTTTCTGTTTGTATTTTTTGAAAAGTAAAGCTTCAGCTAATGATCTGCCAGATAGAACCTTATAATTCTTAGCGGAAAATGACTTTTCAGAAATAGAAGTTTCTATCTGCATTTGCCCTGTTTGTTTTACCCCAAATGTTTGCAAATGTAAGAGAACTTTGATCATTTACATTTAGAGAGCATTTATGGTCTCTGTCATGTTAATATATAAAAAAGATCTGTTACACACAAACTGTTTGCTATATGGTATGCAAAAACTTTGAAGCTCAATATCTCAAAATCCTTCAGAACGCAGATAGAGCCTTATAATTCTAAGGCGACGAAGTGGCAAATTAGTGTAGCGTTCCTGCTATCCATATTAGTCATACTTATAAAAAATGCACTTGGACTTGGACTGGAAAAATTGCATATTTTGTTGAAAATATATTGCTTAAAATATATATATATATAATAATAATAATAATAATAATAATAATAATAATAATAATGTTTAAATAGTATAGCAGTATGTTGGCTTGAGAAAGACAGGCAGGAAGGAAGACAGTGTAAGATTCAACCAGCCACTTGTTAAGAACAGTTTTACTTCCTGCAAGCTGTTCTTTTAATTAAAGAGTTAGTGATTTATTACAGTCCAGATCAATATTTTGTGTCTAATTGTTGTTTTGCTGCAAGTATTCATGTAATAAACTGGACAATGAACATCCAGTCAGTTGTTTTTGCACACAGCTTCTGACTTTTATAATTTGCTTGTTTATCTTTTTAAAGCGTTTTCCCCTTCCAGGAATACTATAACAAACATCAAGCAATACCCTGAGCTAACATTTACAGTTAGTGATCGACCAGTATAAGATTTTTAATGGTCAATGCTTGTATTAAAAAATCAATCTGGGGTGCGTTTACGAAAACCATCGTTGGCCAACTAAGGTCGCAAGCTCTGTCATTACAAACATCGTTCGTTGATTTGCCGTTTCCCAAATCCATCATTCCAACGAACATTCGCAAACTGCATAGCAAACTTGAATGCTTGCAACTACACCTCTGGAACTGTAGTTAGAAATAGTTCCTGGCTGTGTTCTATTCCCAGTTATTCCCCCATGCCCTAATCGTTTAGAACATTCTAACATTTAAATTTGGATTGATTATTTTAAAAAAGCATCTGAGTCATCTGTCTTAGGTGTAATTTGCTTTCAAAGTATTTTTTCAGTTCAGTTTCAGGACTTTGAAAACATTGATGTCATTTTGAACACAGCCTCATGATGAAAGCTATAGGTGATCTACTATTTAAAAGCGAAATTTATGTTACGTCTCTAAAGTTTGTGAAAACAAACAACATAGCATACGTTAATGCTTTTAATTTATAGTAGGTTACTTATTAGGCTAAGTATCTGTACTGTGTATGACATGGGCCTGTTGGTTAGAACATTTCTGCATGTGGTTTGCATGTGTCAAATTGTAAAAGTAGACCTTAAAAAAAAAAAATAAATAAATAAACAATATCTGACTTAATAATAATACTCATCATCATCATCATCAATATTATTATTATTAAAGTAGGATTTTTTCAGTTCCTAATAAATAATACATTTAATTTCTTAATAAATCACCTCATTATTTATTTATTTTATGATTTATATATGAGATTAGAATAGCCTACGTGTTAGCTTTTGTATGTGATTTTTTTTGTTTTGGAATAGAATATGTAATGTTCTCAATAATATTTGTAAAGGAAACACAGGCCCTATATGTGCCATTTACATATATTTCAGTTAATAAAAAGCGAAAGTGCATGTTTTTACTAAAACTAATATTGGATTTTTTTAAATGCATGTGCGTGTAAAACAGTTTGCACAAAGAAATGATAGGGTTTTTCTCTAAAGAAGTTTAGAGCATCATTATGGGCATTTAACGTTATAACTAATGTGGTTCAAAGGATGGATCTGGGACAGAGCAACTACGGTTTTGGGGAAACACTCGTCACTACGTCGTTCTTTTCCCAAACGATGCATCGAACTATAAAAGTTCAGTTACGTCGTTGTTTGGAAATGCACCCAGGCTGATGAGAGACATAAAAAAAAATTATGAAACTAAAGGAACATGCATTACGCATAAATATGTATTAAATATTAAGTTTAATAAAAGTATTTAAATATGTAATAAAACACACTAAATGTATCTTATTTAAAACTGTTAGGCTATATTGGATGTTTCAGTCACATAATTCATTCCTGCTGCATTCATAATGAAAAGATTAATATTTATAACTGAATGTCAAAAACAGTATGTGTAATTCTATATATTTTATGTAATATACATATATAGTTTACAGAGCTACAGGTTGTTATAAAGGGTAGGCCAATATTCACCTTATTCTCCGCGTTCGAGTGGGCGCAGCCATTTAAATCATTTTGACTCAAGACTTCCGGTCTCATTCACTTCCATTCATTTTTAGACGTTAAAAACAGCTGGTTTTGCTGCTTGGTGTTGCAAACTGATATTTTCTTATTATATTATTCCACATTGTCTGTATTGTCATGCAAACACTTGTTTGTAGAGTAAGTAGTTTGACCGTTTTCTGCCGTTTATTATTCCTAGTCATTTTTCGCATAGGCAGCTGAATCGGAAGTTCTAAAACAATCGCAAAAATGAGCACACTTCCGCATTAAAGAATAAGGTCAATATATATGGGATAGTGCATTGAAAATAAATAATAAAATCCTGATGGCATTTAAATACATGCTTAGTTATGCACACACACACATATATATATATATATATATATATATATATATATATATATATATATATATATATATATATATATATATATATATATATATATATATATATATATGAGCATTATCACACTCATAGCAGTGTGATGTGGCTGTATATCAGCACTGGTGGGAACCACATCGCATTGCTATGAGTGTGATATAAGAACTGCTTTCTTCCGCCATTCCTTCACATCTTCAGCTGACGTCAGAACAGAAGAAACCGTTGCTACTTTAAAGCAGGGGTCTCAAACTCCCCGCACACGTGCCATTTACAGCCCCGCTCCTCCTCCCTCCTGCCTGCAACTGATGTCAAAAGCAGAGAGATTGAGATTGAAAAAGTCAAAGCAGCGCAAACAGATTTACTGATTTGATTACTGTTGTGTTTGTGATAAGGAAAAACGTTAAACACATGCAGGCATTTCTTCTTTCTTTCTGTTTACTGAACTATTCTGCAATAACAAAAACAGGGGACTCATTAGAAACAAACAGATGGCCAACCAAAAAGTAACTCAGAGTTATACAAAATTCCTATCTCACACTCAATGCACTATAATTACTATGATATGAATACAGCGCTACAATACACAAGAGAGAGAGAGCGACTTAGAATGTTACTTACCAGATTTCTAATGACTTGATTAGCTGTAGTTCGTAGTTTTATGCAGAATTTTTTTCAACTGTCTTTGCTCTGCTACAAAACAACTACATTCTCGCCTAAAAAGCCTCAAAAGTACATTATGTTGTCCAATGGCTGCAGTATTTATAAAACTGTAGTCCTCTGCTTGCCACAAGAGTATGCATCGCACGGCTATATCACACGGCTATCAGCCAATCAGATTCAAGAACCAGACAGATCTGTTGTGTGTGTATTTATATATGTATATATATATATATATATATATATATATATATATATATATATATATATATATATATATATATATATATATATATATATATATATATATATAGTCGTTGATAGTTGAAGTCAGAATAATTGAAGTCAGAATTATTAGCCCCCCTTTGATTTTTTTTTCTTTTTTAAATATTTCCCAGATGATGTTTAACAGAGCAAGGAAATTTTCACAGTATGTCTGATAATATTTCTTCTGGAAAAAGCCTTATTTGATTTATTTCGGCTAGAATAAAAGCAGTTTTTAATTTTTTAAAAACATTTTAAGGTCAAAATTATTAGCCCTCTTAAGCAATATATTTTTTTCTATAGTCTACAGAACAAACCATCGTTATACAATAACTTGCCTAATTACCATAACCTGCCTAGTTAACCTAATTATCCTAGTTAAGCCTTTAAATGTCACTTTAAGCTGTATAGAAGTGTCTTGAAAAATATCTAGTCAAATATTATTTTACTCCGTTAACCAGAAATTGGGGAAAAAAAACAAACAGGGGGCTAATAATTCTGACTTCAACTGTGTATATATAATTTAGAAAATCTTTGATCGTTTTTGAGGGAAACACCGTTTTGGGGTGTTTGTTTGAACGATTTCAAACAAGCTAGTTTGCTGGGCTATAGCTCTGATGTCCAATAGAACTGTTCCAAAAAGACTTCACGCCGGGGTGTTATTTTATGTAACACAACATGTTATCATGTTATAAAGTGTATAATGATTAGTCATTTTGTCTGTCCGGTACTGGATTCATGTCTCAGTGACTTATCTTAAAGAGGGAACAGAAATGCAGCATTTAGGCCCCAAAGACATATATGTCAATGCATAATAAAAATAATACTTCCAATAATAAAAAATGTCAGTCACTATGATATATCAGTCAGCCGCTACAATACTTGACATTAACTAGAAAATGTAACATCTAGTTCAAAAACAGTGAACTAGGACTGTACAACATATCTTGTATAATCAGATTGATGAAACTTGTCTTCTTTTCCATTCCAGTTGATAGATTTTGGATTTAGCTCATTTGTAAAAAAAATAAAAAATAACCCACACAGCTGGAAAGTCCCTGCTGTCTCTCTTTTCCTCTTCTTTTATTGTCATTAGAATATGAGAGTTTGCTGACAGTCTCAGAAAGATTGATTCTCAGGGGCTCAGGACCCCCGTCATTTCTCCAACCTGCAAATCTCCTCCCTCAAACTCACTAGTGTTTGATCTTGGTTTTCCAATATTCCCGAGTCTGCTGTCATTATTTCACTTCAACTTTTCCTTCTTTTCTGCAAACGCTGTTCTAAATTGTTAAAGTTCTTCATGTATATATGCTTGTATTATTATTTTTTTGCTTTGTGTGAGTATTTGTTCCTTCTCTGAACATTTGGAGGTCATTCAGTGCACCGTGTGTTGTGTCTGCTGAAACTAGCTGGAGAGTGAATTGTTCATCTGTGTGTGAAATATAATTAGATTTGACTGTGCCTGAAATGATCAAATTTAATAGGATGCTGCTGGACTGTGCTCAGAACTCAGGTTCTTTAACATATTCATATTCAAATCGACTCTCAAAGATTGAGAGTGAAAATCATTTATCATATTTAAAAATCCATAATCGGGCAATTTTACTGTGTATTATGCACTTAAAACATGATACACATTAAAGTGCCCACATTATAGATTTTGAAATATTGCCTTTCATGCAGTGTGTAACACAGATCTCAGTGAATAAAACATCCAGCTACGTTTTAAATCTGAAAGTGAACCTTGTATGAAGTTATTGGACCCTATCATACACCCAGCGCAATAAGGTGCAAGATGTGTTTATTGCGATTTGTTGCTATTTTCAGACCAGCGCAACCCTAATTTTCACATTTTGCGCCACGCTGTTTAACTAGCAAATCCGTTTGCACCACTTTGTGGACTTATATGAAGGCGGTGTGTTAAGGCGCATTGTTGGTGCGTTGCTATTCTGAGAATCTCTAAAAGCTAGTCTAAAGTCCAGTGCAGTTAGTTATGCGCCTATGCAGATCCAAATTCTTACACATTGCTTAATACACACAGGATTAACATCAATACACAAATATCTTTACAAATAAAAAAAAAATAAAGGATTAAAATGATACAAAAATTATTATTTACTACATAAATATAAAAACCACTAATCTCCACATTAAAGTTTCTGAAAGCAAAAAAGATCAAGGTGCTCCAGGATTGGCCAGCCCACTCCCTAGACATGAACATTATTGAGCATGTCTGGAGTAAGATGAAGGAGGAGGTATTGAAGATGAAGCCAGAGAATCGTGATGAACTCTGGGAGTCCTGCAAGAACGCTTTCTTTGCCATTCTAGACGACTTTATTACTAAGTTATTTGAGTCATTGCAGAGATGTGTGGATGCAGTCCTCTACGCTCATGGGAGTCATACACAATACTAATTATTTTTCCACTGCACCAGGACTTTATATTCTATACTGTACATTATTTCTGTTAAGTGACAAGACTTTTGTCTAAGCAAAGTCAGACCTTAGTGTCCTAATTAAATCATTAAAAATCAAGTCATGATCATATTTTATTTTGGTAAAATAAGCATAATCTAGAGGCCTTTGCTTTTCAAATAAGCCACTTCTGATACCAAATGATCAACTAGAAGTCAAGTTATTATTTGTTCCTAAAACTTGGAAAGACGATGAGACTTTTGTCATGTAGTATATATTATGGTTTGTTGCAAGTTGAAAATGATGTCAAGTGATGCATATGGCTGAGAGGTCATAAGTTGGATGGAGCAAAATTTCAGACATTATTTTTAAGTATGAGGTTGTCTGCAGCATTAATACTTACATTAGATAATAAATAATAATGCAAATGTTTTCTATGGCATGTCTTTTTTAGATGTATTAAAATAAAGGCATAATGAAGGAAAAAAATTTAATCTATATGAAATGATGCTAAAATCTCCTCAAATTTCTAATCTTTCTGTCTCTGCAGGTTAGCTCTGTATGTGTACGAATATCTGCTGCATGTGGGAGCTCAAAAATCAGCACAGACATTCCTGTCGGAGGTGGGTGGAACTGCATTTTTAATAAACTTAAGTGTTCATGTGTATGTGATGGTCAAGCATGGTGTGTACAGTAGGGCTGCACAATATATCATTTCAGCATTTGTGTTTATATGAAATGTATACGATTTATGTAAAAATAAAAATGCTTTTCTTAGAATTTTTCCCTTGTTTCTTGTCCAAATATCTACATTTTAAAGAAAAAAAACAAGCTCGTTTACTTAGCCCACTGGCGGATCGTTTTACTTGTTATCAGGAAAAACTCTTAATTTTGGCTTATTTCTTCTGAAGTTGAAAAGCAAAACAATATTTTTACTTGATCTAAGAATTTTTTAATATTTGAACTAGAAATGAGACAGAGTATGAAAATCATCTATTTGCATTGTGATTTTTTTTTTATTTCTGTACCAGAATACTGTTAAACTCCCCAGAAAAATCATTAAACAGTATCATTCAAACTATCTTGTGATATTGCAGAAAGATAAAATATTGCAGAAAGATAAAATATTGCAATATCATATTTTTCCAATATCGTGCAGCCCTGGTGTACAGTATGCATTATGTGAATTTTGTCATCAGAACATACAATATGCAACTGTGACTGTGCACACAATCTACATGCAACTTTGACTTGTTTTGGAGCTAATTAGATTGGTCACACTTTATTTTAAGGTACAATTCCTTATTCCCTTCCAAAACCAGTAGTAGTTGGGTTTAGGTATTAGGTAAGATTAGGGATGTAGAATAAGATCATAGTATTTAAGTACTACTATAATCAAGTGTAATAATAAGCAGGTAATAAGCCAGTAGTTTATAATGGGAATTGGTAAGTAAACTAAAGTGTTACCTATATTACAAACAAAACTTGTTGACAAATATGAGATAATTATGTGAGAGTATTACTCTGTTTTAAATGAGTACAAAAACGTTGTTGCCCATAATGTTTAGAGAGAAAGCACAGAGACAGTGCTTGTGTCAGATTGGTGTGTTTGCACAACTGTACTGAATGTGCATTTATACTAATATACATGCTAATATACACACAAAACACTTTTAAAGACCTCTTTAGGATGTAATCAGTTCAGGCAATGTTTAAAAAACACTTAATAAAAGCATCTTTATCAAGGAATGTTAAGGCTGTACCATGGCCAATGATATTACACAGTGACTGGATTATTGCAACCATGAAGAGAGAGAGATGATTTATCATTATTGTTTAAGGTGCTGCATAATATCATTGCACTTGCTGCAGCAAGTGAACCATGGATGTGCGGTCAGGGAAGGCATCATCCTCACCTGCCATCATGAAATCATGTATACTAATGATAAAATCAATATTTGTCCATAGATCTGCGCTATAAATGCAATTTCTCTATAATTCAAATAATTTCAACCCTTTTTATAATCAAAATCACTGTGTTTTCCTGTTTAATCACAGTGTAGGAAGCGAGGTGACGCAGCATTGAGCTGTGCCTCTTGTCAGATTGTGCAATCCCTTGCACACTGGCTTGAGCGCGTGCCTTTTGCTTACTCTGTGTATGCTGTCAATGTAATGCTTTATTAAAATGTTTTTATACACTGTTGACATTTTTTACCATATGTCCTCACTTTGCATTTGATGGGTAATGTATTTCATAATTGTCTATCACTTATTTAATGTAAGGATCTGACATAGAGCCGCACTGAAAAGACATGAGGTGAGGCAGGGAGTAGCTCTGCCACAGTGAAGAGGGCATCAGTGTTGCCAACTTTTTTCAACGAAAAGTAGCTAAAGCCTGCCCGAAAAGTAGCTACATGTTGCCGGATGACATCACGCACTAATGTGCATATCAGTGACGTCATCACGTAGTATCTACCATCATGTATCTACTCTCTGAGGCACCGTGTATTATATTATATTAAAACATTACATCCAGATGCACAATAAATATATTCTTATTAACATATTACTTTGAGTGATGATGTCATTGTGTAATCGCAACTCAAATCTACATCTTTATGTAGTATACAAAATAATGAATGTTTTCTCAGATTGACTGGCCATCTCAGCAAAAACATTATTTGAAATATGTCTATTTAGATTTGTATGAAAAATATCGTTGACTATTTGTAAAAGTAATAAACACTTTTTGATGAGATTTTTTTATTTTTAAATATAACGCTGATAATGAACAGTTAACTTCTTTTAAACAATCACAGCTTGTGTACTTACTCTTTTTAACTTGTGAAATTAACACCTTTGTGAAAGGGACAACAATTATAGCACTAATGGAATTTATTGCTACCTAAATTGCCAACAGTTACCTTTGAAACAGTGTGAAGAGAAAAGGCTTCAATTTTTACCTCTCAGAAATGGGACAGCAGCACAGCACCTGCAAATGTCATCATATGTCATCGCGATCTCTTGCTTCATATGAGATTGATTATCACGGCTGCTGTGGTTATTCCAGTTGCGTTATTTTTTGGTATTTATCTTCAGGAAATCAGAAGCTTAAGATATCATGTTATCATTATGATACAATGTGGCAATAAACCTGTAACTGTACTGTGTATTTACACCGTGGCCATATTTACCTAAACACACAAAAACTACATTAACAGTATACCAGAGACTGTAAAAAGCTCATTCCCAGCCACTAGACTTTTCTGACAGGGAATTTGAGTGTCATCGAGTGACAAATGTGAAAGTATGTTGTGGGACTACTAGAAATGTCTTGTAATTATGGATTATAAATAGCAAAATTTAGCACTTTTTTATCGTTCATTTTTAAAGCATGATTGTAAAACACAAACGCTGTTATAAATGTTTTAAAACATGTGCTTGTTTACTGTAAAAACTTGTAATAATGACAAAAAATACATATTTGTGCATCTCCTGACTTCCGTGTTTTAGCCGTTTTTCCTATAGCCCTATGCCTTGAACCTAAGGATAATTCGGACACCCTTACCCCTTCATGTGAACATGCAAAACAATGAGTAGGGGGAAGCGGAAGGGCTAAAACCTCATTTACACTACAAGCGACTCGCAGCTGCAAATCGACAAGCTTTTCATTTTAACAGACCGTTGGTGATTAGATCGAGCGACGCGACAAAGTTGAGAATCCCTCAACTTTATGCTAATGAAAAGTGACTTTCTTGAGTGACAGCCAATAGGAGCATAAGTAGAGCTCACATGACCCTCTCTCAGCTTGCTCAGAGGTTGGTTGTATTCATGCTGTATATACCTACACAGACCTGCGTTTACAGCAGGTCGCCATACAGAGCAACAGGCAGCTTCAAAGTCGCTGCTAGTGTGAATGAGGCATAAGGGGTAGAATAGTACGGGGGCCTAGAAATCTTAACGCGTTGCAATTTAAGAAAGCATGAGCAATTACAAAAAACACCAGCAAATAAAGAAACGATCTTCATCAATTTGACAGCACACGTGTTACAAATTAGTCACAACACAAACAACTGAAGAAACACGCAGCAAAGCGGTCACAACACTTGCAAATATCCACGTAACACAACAGAAATGTTTATAGGGGACCCAAAAACATGATTTAGATGTGTTATTATGCCGTGACTGTTGCTCCGTGAAGTGATTGTGGGTCTTTGAAATACGCGTTGTTGAGTACATGACATAATAAACCCATAATAACACATATCTATGATAATAACACATCCATATCTCAACAGGGTCCGTCATGTTTTTGGGTCTCCTAGAAACATTTCCGTTGTGTTACGTGCATATTCGCAAGTGTTGTGACCAATTTGCAGTGCGTTTCTTCAGTTGTTTGTGTTGTGAGAATTTGCAACACGTGTGCTGTCAAATTGATGAAGCTCGTTTCTTTATTTGCTGGTGTTTTTTGCAATTGCATGTGCTTTCTTAAATAGTAGCGCGTTAAGCTCTCTTGGCCACCGTAGAATTAGGATTAGGCCTAAATATATTTAAAAAATGGTAAAACTCAACTGTAATTCTAGGGGAGTTGTAAAATGAGTCCCTTTTCTAAAAAGGGGAGTGTTAATTTAAGGTGAAACTATATATATATATATATATAATTTAGGCTTTCAGCACTGTTCCAATTAAACCCTTACCGTTCTCTGATCACAGCTTAATTTAATTACACTGGAAAAAAAAACATCTTGGCACAAGAAACTAGGCAAACCATTTGTTTAATAGCACTGTCTCATGCAGATGCAGCAGGGAGTGGGCTTATTTACACAGATTCTAACAGGACTGCATGTAAATCAATGTGTTTTTTCCACATTCATGAAGTCTTTTTTGATGGTAGCTGGTTGTGAAAGGCCTTTGGATGACCTAATACAAAGAGAGGACATTTCCAGACCCATTTGCATTGCAGACACAATTCCTCCATCAGCGAGCAATATGTTTTACTTCCCTTCTGAAGGGCCTGTAACCGAGCACCCTTTGTTAATAGCTTGTCATTCTCTCAAGCTGTGTTTGGGAAAGAGATGTTTATATCAGTGTTCGCGACAGCTCGCTTACTGACAAACAGGATCGCTGACAAGATACAACTGAACAGTAAAAGTAAATGCAGATGCAGATGAGTGGTGTAGCTTAGACTCAAGTAAATATTTGTGAATGTCAGAGGAATAAGATCAGATAAATACTGGAAGAATCCACAGAGAGAGGGAGAAAGAGACTGGCACTATCACAGAGGTAAAAACACAGCAGCTGAAAAAAACAACAATCCAGACAGTGCTGTCGTGACTCTGACCAGCGCCTGTGACTAAGCCGCCCGCCCCGTCCATTGTGGCCAGTTTCCTCTTCAACTCCTATCTTTTGCCACCCTGCTCATGTAACCAGTTCACGCTAGACTCGAACCCAAAAATAGCCGTTGCTCTCACAGCAGTGGATTGAGATAATGTTGGGCACACCCATGTTGTTTATGGTGGCTGTCGTCAGCACTTTTATTTCTGTAAACTCATCTCACGTGGCCACTGACTAAAACTGATGATCTCATCAAGATGGATGGTGTTTTTCTGTTCCTGTTTAGTCTTTTGAGGAAGAGTTAAAAGTGTGGAAGGTTTATGGCCAAAGTACAGGCTACTTTAGTTTAGAGACCACCTCTCAAAGGAGACCTACTTTGCAAAAATCACATTTATAAGGGGTTTAAACACAGTTGTATGGCAGTAGTGTGTAAATACAGCCAGCCTCTAATGGTAAAAATGTATTAATTATATTTATTTTATAATTAAGTCTGCAGAAACACTTTGATTAAAACTTCTCCCTTTGTACCCACCCATTAGTGATGATCTCTCCCTCATTAGTATAAACAGCCCTGAGTGAAAAGCAGTCGTCAGCCATTAGAGTTTATAGTCGTGAAAGTTATGGCTGTTTTCCAGTTTACTTTTAGACATCCACTTGCAAACTTCTCTTCACTTTTGGTATCTTGGGGAATCCCTACTGCCATTTTAAAGTGTGTTTCACTTCATCAAGTTAACGAGGGAAGTTTACATGAACATATTCTTGCGCAGGGGTTGACGACAGTCCAACTCATTCAGATGCTTCACCAGTAACAACATAGGCTCATTCTGAAAATGCAGCCCTATATACATTTCTGGAGATCGCAAATTATGGAGCCAGAAGTACATATGGCTGCATTTCATCTGACCGCTTACCTGGACGGCTTTTCAGCTGTTACCAGTTTGTCCGGTTAGCTCGCCATGTATGTCAGGCAGCAGACTTGAGACTCAGAGAGAAGTTTACCACAATGACGGGGTTCAAGTCTGGAGAAGAACGGTTTCAGAAAGCAGGTAAGACAAAAACAAAAGCCAAAAATAAAACAAACAAGTAAATAACAGGGTGAGAATGTGGTAAAATCTGAAAACATGGTAGAAAGGCGAGGGATTTTCTTTTTATGGATTGCTTTTTAAAACACTGTCGGTTGGGTTTAGAGAAGTGGGTGGCTGGGTCAATCTGTGCTTTTGAAAACACTATTGGTTGGGTTTAGGGAAGGAGGAGGGTGGGTCAGTCAGTCATTCAGTCAGTCAGTCGACAGCGGCCTCTTGTGGATTTACCAATGAGAAACAGCAGGTGTGAATGGCACTCGCAAGAGAATTTTGAGATCTGAAGAAGTATACACAGCGGCCTCGCGAAATTGGATGGATTCGTGAAAACAAAAACTGCAAAAAAAATGTAGCTTCTGAAACATATTTGGTGCTCTTCAAAAATGTATTTAGGGGTACGTTTTCAGAATGAGCCTGAGTGTCAGTAGTGGACACTTGTGTGATGTAATTACATACAAAATTATTTGTGCTGTATCTTCACATATACACTCTAGGGACACAAGCAACTTATTTTACATCACGTAAAAAGGGGTTATAATAAGGCTGCAATATACTCATGTTTTTGTTTGTTTGTTTGTTTGTTTGTTTGTTTTTTGATCAGGGGCAAAAAAAGTTAGACATACTTCTATAGAAGGAATAATGTTATTGGACAATCTGATGTTGTTATGGCTGTTGTGCTGAGTGTAATGTTTAGATCTAAATATATGTTACTTTTAAAATGTATTTCACTGCAAATACAAAATGCATACTTTCAAAAGTAATTAGTAATTATTTCGTTAAATCACTTAGGAATACTTTGTGACACAAATTATCATAGAAATCATCATAGACCCAATGGTAACTCAAAGCTGTTTAGGAGCCTAAATGATGTCCCCCAAAAATTAGCTTTGGTCAGTTGTTTCTTTCTGTGTGGAGTTTGCACGTTCTCGCTGTGTTGGTGTGGGTTTCCTCCAGGTACTCCGGTTTTCCCCACAGTCCAAAGACATGCGGTATAGGGGATTTGGGTAAACAAAATTGTCCATAGTGTATGAATGCATGTGTGAATGTAAGTGTGTATGGGTGTTTCCCAGTACTCGGTTGTGGCTGGAAGGGTATCCGCTGCGTAAAACATATGCTGGAATAGTTGGCGGTTCATTCCGCTGTGGCGACCTCTGATAAATAAGGGACTAAGCCGAAAGAAAATTTTCTTTTTGCCAAATTTTTTTTTTGATAAGACATAATTTCAGTTCTTTCTTTGAATTCGTTTAAAGTATACCAGGGGCTTTAAACTTGTGTTTTTGTAAATAACTAACTTTACAGTAGCATGAGACTGTGAAACTGTGTTTTCAGGTGGGATTACAAACTTAAATTTCTGCAAAAAATAAAAAACTCACAAAAAAGAATTCTGTGTTTTTAGCTCTGAATGTTGGATTTTGATAGACTATGTGCAAGAAGGCAGAGCTCAAAGGTGCTCAAAGGTGGCCAGAAATAAGACTTACAAAAAGCTTGTGTTGGCAAGTAAGTTTCAAACTTCTAAAACAAACTTTGCTTTGGCCTGATGTTCTTGAAGATGATCTCATCCCAGTTTGTTCTTTGCTTTCTCTTGTGTGTATCAGGGTCTTCTGCATATGAAAACAGCTAAATACACAGATGTACTAAATATACTCAATTTGAAAATGTACACACATACACTTTAATTTTTTTTCCAACTATTTTCTTCAGAATATGTAGTGTTTTTTTAAATAACTTGTGTTATTTATTTATTTATTTATTTATTTATTCATTTATTACTATATTAGTTCCTTCCTTCCTTCCTTCCTTACTTTCCTACAGTACTTATGTACTTTAATTTAACATGTTCCCTGAGTATCACTTTTAATGGTAGGAAGTATATTGTATAAAAGGTCATATATTCTGTCTTTCTGGAAGGCTTTAATTTATGGAGGTGTGCCACATGAAAGCTGTCAGTAAATGCCTACTGTATACAACTGGATCATGTAATTTTATAGAAAAAAGTATCAATTCACCCTGATATTGCCTTTATTTACAGACATAGCATTATGCAAATTTTGGCCTACAGTTTACGTTGTACAGTGCCCAGCAAAATTGAGTACACCCAATTTATTATTTTTATCCATTTCTCAGTGAATATAGGCCATGTATTTTGGTGCATTTAAACAAAACAGATTTATTAAACAGATATATTTATTTAAAAAATATTTTAGTCACTGAACATATTTAGAAATTTAAAGATAATACAATTAAATTCAAGCAAAATATTGCAAAAAAAAATATTACAACCATTTTTACAACCTGCAAAATTTCAACAAAATGTTTCCATTTTTTGCTTCGCTTGATTTTTCCTCTTTTTTGTTTTGTATTTAATATTTTTCTATAACATATAAATCTGGGTGTACTAGTTTTTGGAGGGTTATCGTAAGTTATTTAGTTAGATGGGCTCCATATTTGGCTTCAGTACTGACTAATCTAATGTATATGCACAAATATAATATTGTATAGCTTCCTATTAAAAATATGAATTTAAAAGAGAGATTCGTGAGGGGTGTACTTATATACTGTATAAGCACTGTAGCTGCTGTCAGGTCCAATACTTTGATCTTTATATTCAGATGCCTGTTACTGACCAATCCTGAACAAAACGAATACAATTTTCCACTTTTTCGGAATTGCTCCTTTTTAAGTTAGTGAAAGCCCTGTGTACTTGGATGATGTTCAACACTTTTCCAGAAATTATCTGTTAATATAAAGAATTATTTAATGTAAAGCCATTTCTTTAAATTGTCCAGTGTGACATGTTCATCAAACAGATGCCAGGTTACAGTTTTATCGCTTAGATTTATTCTGGGCACCATGTTTGACTCAAAGTTCAACTCTCCATGGTAGAATGTGCCCTTAATTATGCAGCGCAGGTCGACTTGTCAGTGAATGTCTATAACTCTGTCTTTGTTCTCTTTTGCTTGGCAGATCCGATGGGAGAAGAACATCACATTAGGAGAGCCGCCTGGGTTCTTGCACTCCTGGTGGTGGTAAGAATATGCAGAAGTTTCAAAATGAATATTTTAAATGTATTTGAGTTGATTAAGATATGAATAACATATGTAATTGCATGGCACCTGTAGTTAATTCTAAGACATGAGTGATTATACAATAGGGCTGCACGATATTGGAATGATCTTACATTGTGATATATTGTTTTGTTGCAATATATCCTGCAGTATGAACATAATTTCACCAGATGATTTGAATAGCTCAATTTGGAAAGATTTCATTCATTTAGATCGACTGGGATGATCATGCAGTGCATCTGTTTAATTTAAAATAACTTACAAGCAAAAATAAATAAATGAACAGTTTTTTATGGTTTTCTGGGAAGTCAAACAGTATTCAGGTACAGAAATTGAACAATCAAATGTAAAATAACATGGTCATCATTGTATAAATAATTAAAAATTAATAATATCTTTATGTTTATCTTTAATAAATAATCTAATCATGTGATGTGACTTGCAGATTTACACATTGTGATACTGATGCTCATACAATATATTGTTCAGCCCTATATTATACAGTATTCTTGATGTAGTGTCTACAGGTTAAGTTGTCTGAATGTATGCAGCACATAAAACCATAATAATTAATAGAAATTGTTAATAGACAGTACAAAAAAAAAAAAAAAAACAGTACTTATGTGAAATAGAAACCTGTTGTGAGAAAACAAATGTATAATCCATAACCCTGGACCATAAAACCAGTCATAATGTATTATCTGAAAATGAAATACATATGCTTTCCACTGTTGTGTGTGGTTTGTTAGGATAGGACATTATTTGGTGTGATACAACTATTGGAAATTCTCAAATTTTAGGGTTCTCGAAAAAAACTGCCTTTAAAGTTTTCCAAATTAGGTTTTCAGCATTGCAATGCATAATACTAAAAATTTATGTATGTATGTATGTATGTATGTATGTATGTATATATATATGTATATATATATATATATATATATATATATATATATATATATATATATATATATATATATATATATATATATATATATATATATATATATATATATATATATATATATATACAGTAATATATACAGTATATTTATGGAAGGACATTTACAAAATATCGTAACGGAACATGATCCTTGTTTAATTGTCATTAATTTTGGCATTGCATTGACCCATATGTTTGTTTGACCAGACATATACACTTAAAAACATTTTAGAGTAATGGTTTACATCTGAATTTTATCACTTTACTCAATGAAAAATAAATAATTTGCCTTAAACAATATTTTCTATCTTCATGAGAACAATTTTATATAACCTGGTACAACGCATATTTGTCTTGTTGAAGAAAGTCAATTATTTGAATTCTCTTTTTGTTCTAAACAAGAAGCTTTAATCAAAACTACATGTTCATTCATCCAATTAAAAAAATAGGGTAATGTTCACATCTAAATTTAATCACTTGAGCCAATGAAAAATAAATAATTTGCCTCAAACTATTTTATAAGTCCATGAAAGTACAAAGCTTATTGAGTTTCTGTTTAATACACATGCACTGGCCTGCAGAGTAACCTTACAATTTTACATTGGTCAAAACAAATATTTCTTAGTTGAGCTCTTAATCAAAAACATTTATATTTAACTATGTTTTGAACTTAAAAAGTTCACTTAAGATATATTACTTGAAAAATAAAACAAATAATATTAAACTGAAGTGAAAGATACATTTTTAATTGGATGAAGTACTACTTGAATTTGTGTGTGTGTGTACTTGCGCAACATACGACTATAGTTTTATGGTACAGGGTCACATTTTATTCAATTAAATGTTTACTAAATTAAAGTGTTATTTACTTATATATTACTTAAATACTTAAATATTACTTAATTATTATTTACTATATACTTTTACTATATACTATAGACATTTGCATTTGAATGACATTTATTTTCTTAAAGGATTCCTTAGTTGGCTGAACATAAGGTGCTCTGTAATTTACATCAAAGTTTTGCATGTAAAACGCTTCAAAAATGTCTTATTCTAGCAGAGTAATAATCTCAAAGTACATCTGTGCAACAAACAATCCCCCAGGGGATTCTATTCCCGTCCAAACAGGGTTTTAATTAACCGAGGACAGTCATTCATTCTCAGACTGCAGAATCAGCCGTTTTTTATATTACGTTGTACATCTTTTATGGCAGTGTTTTCTGGGACCTCTACTGTGCTGCTCCTGAGAGGAGAGAAACATGCGAGCACTCGAGTGAAGCCAAAGCTTTCCATGATTATGTGAGTATGAATACATGTTCACTTTCAATGAGGATAAACATGATTTTGTGCTGCAACTGGGGTTTTACAGGCTGTTCTGTGCGTTCGTAAAACCAAGGTGACCACTGATAAACCAGTGAATGCATTGCAGGGTTTTGTCTTGTAAACAAAATCAGTAGGAAGGCACTGACCTAGAGAACAGCGCAGGGTTGCAGTTGGTCTTGCAGGATAATTGTGAGTGAGTGCGAAGCTCATTGAAGGAGAGCTGAGGTGAGCAGGAGGGGATTGGAAAGCGGGAAGGATGATAAATCGGTGGTTCTTGCTGAAGGCAAAAGCAGTGATGTCATACATTTGTGGTCATCTTGGCTAGAGAGGAGGAGGACACCTTGACCTCTGTTCTGAGTTTGAAAGGAAGAAATGGCAATAGAGAAGCATATGGAGCGTGATTAGATTAAAGGCTTGTGTGAAAGAATTAATGACACATTTGGATTTGATCAAAATAGCATACTAGACTCATTGTTCATCTAATACACTGATTAAAAGCCATAGCGACTACCTAAAATTCGGGCACCTGTTTATCTGCCACAAATGGTATTGACTAGAATCAGTAAGATTAACTGCTGAGCAGCCACAGCTCATTACAGTAAAAGCCTCCGCTTTTAGTTCATGCTTCAATCACAGGGTTTCTGCTGATATAATGTCACATTTAAGACTTTTTTAGACCTTTTTAAGACCATTAAATATTAAATTTAAGATCTATATCACAATATCAAAAACACGCATACACAAAAAGGGAAAATTCAAAATCACAAAATTAGTGGTAAAAATAAATGTGTTCAAATTGAAATGTTCTAAAGACAGGTCAGATGCACCATTGAACTACAGAAAACACAAATAAACAAACATCTTAAGAGTAGCGCCGCATCGCGCACCTCACGAAACAGACAAGGCTTCTACACTTGATGCATTCGCCATTGAGATATTCTTTTAAATGACAGGGGGCAGTCAAAAGAAACCCACTGTAAAGTCAGACGGATAAACAGAGAAGTGGGAAGTTTCCAGAATGACATCAGATCATTAATATCATTGAAGATTTTTAAACTAATTATTTTTATTATTTTTAGAATTTATTATAATGATTATAAAGATTTTTATAACCATTCAAGATTTTTAAAATCAAACTTTGATGCATCATATCTTTTGTTCATATCTCAGACATTTTGACCTAATAAAGTTAATTATTAATGGCAACAGAAGATGTGTTGCTCTACAATTATATATTTTATTATGGCAAGAATAAAAGCTTACTAACTTACTGAAAATACTGACGTTTTTTTATTTTGCCCACTCCACAATTCACACATTACTGTCTGGCTAATTTCTGTCCTCTATTTACAAGCTAAAAAGGAAATAATGGTCCAACATTCCTGACCATTAGCACCAATACGGCCTAGAAATTGGGCATCAGTATATTGTAAACGGATAGGTTCAGATATTCCTTTCCAGTTATCAAAGACATAATTTGTTACTTAATTTTAGTTTGTAGCTATTAAATTGTTTTACATCATTTACATCAGTGTAAAACCTATGAAGGGTAGAAAAACATGTTCTGTAATATTAAAAAACCACCTGGCTCTCCACTTTTGCATGGCCTCTTTTTTTGTTTTGACAAGTTTATCCCTCAGGTTTTTCCAAACTTTTCCAAAAACTTTCCTCCTTTCCTGCGGCTGTTGCAATTAATAGCCAAGAATTATTGTTCATCTGGTTGTCTCTATGATCATGCATGGATGAATCATAAAGATGTCTGTACAGTCATACCTGTTTCAGACAAAATCTCTTCAAAGTGTTTCATATTCAACTCAAATCAAATGCGGTGCCGCGTGAACTGTCAAACACAGTGATGACGTCACATTCGCTGCGCGCACTAAGTTCAATAACAGAAAGCTGATTGGCTTTTGCATGTTGGTCTCATTTGTAGTTGTAATACCGCAAATTACATTTGGACAAGTGAAATAAAGAACTACAACACCACGAAAACCAAGCAACAACAACAAAAAAGAATTTAAATGAGCAGTAGATGTAGCATTAAATGGACATCGGAAGAATAAGACCTGTGCAAAAATATTTAAGGCCTAGAACAGCTAATTTAAGACTTTTTAAGGCCTAAAATATCCATTTTTAAATTTGAGACTTTTTAAGACCCCTCGGAAACCCTGAATCATGTGTAGTGCATGTAAATTCTTATTTATGCATGAAATGTTAAAGACACATCATTAAATGATAAAATGCTTTATAGTGCAAGGGCATAGAATATGCAGGAGACATCGAGACATTGACATTGATGTACATCATGTGTGTATTAAGCAATGTGTAAGCATTTAAACCCACATAAGTGCATAACTAATGCGCTCTGCGCTGTACTTAAGACCTACATTTAGATGGTCAATTGCGTGGTCTATTTCAGTTTCTCAAAATAGCAACGCACCAACAATGCGCCTTAACACACCTCTATTTTAGACATGCACACCCATGATTCCACAAAGCGGCGCAAATGGATATGCTATTTAAACAACCTGGCGCAAAACATGAAAATTAGTGTTGCGCTGGTCTGTAAACAGCAACAAATCATGCCAAATACGTCTTGTGCCTTATTGTGCCAGGTGTATGATAGTGCCCATATTTTATTTGCAATAGTGTGTTTTATATATTTATTTCTAAAATGAGGATTATTATAAAAGAGAATAAAGTGTGAATATGCAAGCAGTTTATGTTATGCAAGCAGTTTATGTATTTGTTTATGTTAAAAAAATGAATAAAAAGATGAAGCTGAATAAATTCACATCCCTGACTCACAGCAGCTGTCAAATGCAGGCTGAGTGAAGGCGCTCTAGAAGGTGCAGCTGCAATCTCTGCTCCTCCATGTTGCCAGATCTAGCCATTATAAGCAACACATCATTGGACTTGTTCTAATTACTAAATTGACAGTGTTAATTAAGTCATTTAGGTGTTAATACGGTTAGAAGAGGAAGTTTGGGGTTTGCGAATTAGTATCATATTTGCAAACAATATTTGAACTATTTTGTTGTTGTTTTTTATAGCAATGTCTGGCAACACTTCACCTGTATCACATAAACTGACAGATGGCAATCAAAAGATAGTCATGCACCACACCGATTTATTGCTGAGGTGACACATTCAGTTAGACAAATGCTATAATCATCATGATATTATCTATTTGAAACTGTCAAACGCTATTAAAACTGTAGAACAGAAACAAAAACACTGTATATGGAGACTGTTGTTTCATCAAGTTTAGTCGTTAGCTACCCATTTACAGAGGAAGTAACATTAAAATTCAGTAAACATTTATATAAAATATGTAAAGCATAAGTTGTTATTCATCATTCATACACCAAATTGTATTCATGAAAATTGTTACAGCAAAATTATTAATGTTTTACTGCATCAAGCCAAATTTTCTATTTAGTATGTAGTCATTAACATAGCAGCATGTTTCAACACCCAGACCTCACTCATTTTTAAACCCTGGTGATGACCATATGTGCAAGTATTTAATACAGTGTGACATGTTCTAAATATACACACAAAATTCAATTTTAAAATATGTAATCAATACACACAAAAAAAGTGTTATAAAAATATTAGCTTCAATTATATTAGCATGTCACTTGCAATGTGGAATATAAAGTACATCGTGTCCCTTTCAATTGTTCTATCTTCTGTATATATCAATGGTATCAAACTCAGCTCTTCATAGTTTAGCTTCAACCACCTCCAACTCACACCTGCTTAATAGTCTCTAGTAGTCTTGAACACTTTGATTAGTTGGATCAGCTGTGTTTGATTAGGGTTGGAGCAAAACTGTGCAGAGCTGCGGCCTTTCAGGAATCAAGTTTGAGACCTATGGTATATAATAATAATATAATAAGCAAAAAATGTTTGGTGTTTTATGACAAAAAAACAAAAAACAGATGTAATACTTGATACCCCCTACTTTTAAAATGAGAGTAATACTTACTGATTTTACTTCTATTACATGTTTACAACCTATTTAATTATGTGTTGTTATTGTTGTTGTATTAAATTATTATAGATTTTCTACTGATATATTACCTTCTACATTATTACACACTCAGCAGTAAAGATTATACAGAACATTTTGTAATATCCTCACTTAAGATGCATGTCCTCAATGTGAAGTAACTAAATCCTGACGAATTATCCAGCGACTCACATTTTTTGCCATTTTTAGTGTGGAAATGTTGTCTGCTTTGCTGTAAGTGCTCTTCAAATGATTCTCCTCTGCCTAAATGAGCACATTCCATTTCTCCGGCAATCGTAAACACTCTCTATTTTTACCCACTCTGCTTCATTGTGCTCCCAAAGAGAAAGCCAGCAGACAATGACTAGTACTCTGTTGCGTTTTGCCATTTAAAATGAATAGAATGAAGCCTGAGTCACAGTTTGATTTTTGTCAGTGTTGTTTTCAACTGCACTTTCATGCTGTTTTCATTTAGCTTCAGTAGTTCACCTTTTAACCAGTTGCAGTAAATATAGTAATGATACCATCTGAGGATTTAGAATAAATTGTAAAATATGTTGAAGCTACAGTCTATTGTACGTAGTGACTACTTTTTATGTCCTATTTCTTTTGTCCTTAAAGGGTAATGGCATGAAAAACCAAATTTATTTTGATCCTTTGGTATGTCTTTGTATCATTATATCATTCAGCAAATTTCCTACCTAAAGACAACTTCTAATAAAGCATTTATTTAATGAAAATAAAAAAAGCTTGTTCTGTAATTCATAGGGCAAGATGATGTCACCTATCACCAGTCATTTGCATATTACCACCTCCAGTTCAAGACAGCTACACCTATTTTTTTGTCATGCCCACAGGTCAAAATCCTGGATTATGAACATACTGGTATGTGGTACTGGTGCCTGGTGATCATTAAAGCTAAAACACAACATTTTGCTACAGTTTCCAGGTTGAATGACATGTTAAGCTGCATTCACACTAGAGTTTGAGCATGCAAAATTCTGTCGTATGGCGCTGAGAAACAGGGCAGGGTAAAACAAGGTGATCAGACAATGATAAAATGAGCAATTGCGCCATATTTTAAATTTCTGCACAGAGAGATCATATTTTGACCATCTATTGCTTAGTTCACCAAGCCTGAACTTTTGAACACAACAATATGCAAAACTTGTCACACAAGCTTGCGTTTCAGGTCTGTTGCATCCACATGCGTATGAACAGAAGTCTATGGGGCAAAAAGTGCAGTGTGATTGTGGCTTTTCCTGGAAATTATGTGCAACAGGCTTCGAGATGGTGGATGTGTCAAAAATATATAACATGTATGCATAGATAAACCGTGAGGTATTGAAGAGCCAGCCCACACAATGGGTTAAGGTAAAGTTGGTTTTATTTGGTAACATTTGAGTATTAGTAGACTGTCTGCTTAAAGGTGCTGTATGTAAGTTTTTGACTCTTCTAAAGCATAAAAATATCATAATATGTCTGCAAATATTTAAGAAACATGCCAAGTGAACATACTTCTTTATCTGAAAAACAATGCTGAAGTCAGATATTCTGCTTTGAAAATGTTTTTTTTTGTGCCGGAACGCTGTCTTTTGTTTTGGGTCTTTTAACCTGCCCAATGCCAGTTTAGCCAATTATATTTCAGCACCCCAGGTTGCCTTGATGGAAAACCGCGTATTTCATTCATTCAGTCAGGAAGGCTCTGAAAGCATGCATCTGTGACGAAAATACGTTTCTTAAATACAGTAGACACTGGCATATTCAGTTCCACATTAGATTATTAATTAGCAAATATTACGAGTGTAAACATTAGGTGAGCTGCTTTGTGATGAGATCCGCAGTGATAAGCAATTTTGCTGTTTGCACCAGACGAAACACGACTGAAATTTAAATACAGCCATTCAGAAGCACAGACTATACACTATCTCACAAAATGGTAAGGCTTTTAATCTATTTAATACATAGTAACCCTCTTTAACATTATTAAATGTAGATGCTGAATCACATGTTTAGTTTTAAAGTTCAATTTCGGTTCAATTTAGTTCTAACGGTTTATTTCAATCCAGGCTCATTCTGAAAACGTAGTCCCGCGGACGTTTCTGGGGACCGCGAAATAGTTTTTGTTTTCGTGAATCCACGAGAGGCCGCTGCGTTTGCTTTTTCGTATCTCTAATTTCTCTCGCGAGTGCCGTTCGTGCCCGCTGTTCTCGCGTAAACCCACCAGAGGCCGCTGTCGACCGAACGTCTGACTGAATGACTGGATGACTGACTGGCAGGCTGACCAATCGACAGACCCACCCTCCTGCTTCCCTAAACCCAACCAATTTTATTGATTGACCCGCCCACCCACTTACTTCCCTAAAACCCAAACAACGATTTACAAAGCCATCCAGAAAAAGAAAAGCCCTCATCTGATTTTTACTATGTTTTCGGATTTTACCACAATCTCACCCTGTTATTCGGGTTATTCGTTCATAAAATTTTTTTGGATTCTGTTTTTGTCTTACCCGCTCTTCCCCGGACTTGAACACAGTCACTGTCATCATTGTGGTCATCTCCTCTCTGCGTCTCAAGTCCGCCGACGTACACTGCAAGCTAACTGGACAAACTGGTTGCAGCGGGAAAGCCCTCCACATGGGGTAAGTTGGTAAGCGCGAAAAGTAACAACGTCACACAGCCTCGTAGCGTTCGTTTAAAAAATGAAATGCAGCCATACGTACCCCCGGCTACATAATTTGCAGTCTCCAGAAACATCCCCGGGACTACGTTTTCAGAAAGAGCCTGTGTTGGTTTATTTTACTTTCAAGATCTGAGGTATATATAACAATCTAAACATAATAGTTTTAATAACTCATCTCTAATAACTGATTTATTTTATCTTTGCCATGATGACAGTAAATAATATTTGACTAGATATTTTTCAAGACACTTCTATACAGCTTAAAGTCACATTTAAAGGCTTAACTAGGTTAATTAGGTTAACTAGGCAGGTTAGGGTGATTAGGCAAGTCATTGTATAACAATGGTTTGTTCTGTAGACTATCAAAAAAATTTGCCTAAAGGGGCTAATAATTTTGTACTTAAAATGGTGTTTAAAAAAATTAAAAAAGCTTTTATTCTAGCCGAAATAAAACAAATAAGACTTTCTCCAGAAGAAAAAATATTATCAGACATACTGTGAAAATGTCCTTGCTCTGTTAAACATCATTTGGGAAATATTTAAAAAAGAGAAAAAAAAAAATCAAATGGGGGGGCTAATAACTCTGACTTCAACTGTATATATACAACAGTTCTGTCCGGTTCTCGAAACTGATTGGCTGGTTGTCGTGTGATATTCTGCAAAAACAGCACTGAACCCGCCCCCTTAAGCTTCACCCTTGTGTGTTACTCCGCCCACATACATCGACAAGCAGAGACACTCTACAGTTTGACAAATATTACTGCTTTTGGACAACATAATGTACTTTTGAAGCTTTATTTAGGTAGGAATGTAGTTGTTTAGATGGCGACTATGCAGTTTATTTATAAGGATAGTGCCTATTTCTAAATATTTCTAATTTCTGAGAGACAGCGCATCGGCGGCCATTAGTCAAAGACGGTTGACGTTATCAATCCACAAGATGGTGACAGAACTACATAATAAGCCCTTAGAAGATTAAACAGCGTAATTTCTAACTACTAGTAAGTGATATTCTAAGTCGATCTCTCTCTTTTGCATGTTGTAGTGCTGTATTTATACCGTATAATAGTTGTGTATTGAGTGTGAAATGGGTCTCGCGTATCAGGAATGTGTGTTGTGTTGGAAGAAAGAAATTAGAAATTCCCGCATGCGTTTAGCGTTTTTCCTTATTGCAAACACAACAGCTATCTGGTAGTGATTGTGCTGCTTTTTTCAGGGTTAATTATTGGGATATCTCGATTGCAACAGAGAAACACTTTAGACTTCAATACTGCAGGGAGATATCTCATTGCATATAACATTTTATGTCACGTTCAGCCTTATAATCTTAAAATGTAAGCAAAATCACCTCTTTTACAATAAAGAATCATTCAAATCCTAGCTGTAAAGTGACGTTGGTGAATTAGTAACTGCTTCTGCTGTTCTAAGGTCAGCTGCAGATGTGAATGAATGGCATTTTGTGTAATACAAAAGGGTTTTTAGACTCTACGTGTTAGATTTTCTATTTTATATACACGATTATGGCGTCGAACTGTGATATAAACGCAATATCACACTCATAGCAGTGCGATATGGCTGTATATCAGCACTGGTGGGACGCTAAGGTGCAATGCACGCCTCCCACCAGTGCTGATTTACAGCCATAATCACGCTGGTACGAGTATATATATATATATATATATATATATATATATATATATATATATATATATATATATATATATATATATATATACCGGTCACTTTATTAGGTACACCTGTCCTACTGCTTGTTAACGCAAATTTCTAATCAGCTAATAACATGGCAGCAACTCAATGCATTTAGGCATGTAGACAAGGTCAAGATGATCTGCTGCAGTTCAAACTGAGCTTAAGAATGGGGAAGAAAGATGATTTAAGTGAATTTGAATGTGGCATGTTTGTTGGTGTCAATAGAAAACTGGAAAAACGTTGCCTAGGCTGATAAGTTTCAATTTCTGTTGCGACATTTGGATGGTAGGGTCAGAATTTGGCATCAACAACATGAGAGCTTGGATCCATCCTGCCTTGTATCAGTGGTTCAGGCTGGTGGTGGTGGTGTAATGGTGTGGGGGATATTTTCTTGCCACACTTTGGGCCCATTAGTACCAATTGAGCATCGTGTCAACGCCACAGCCTACCTGAGTATTGTTGCTGACCATGTCCTTCCCTTTTCTTCTGATAGCAAGTACCTGCAGGATAATGTGCCTAATCATAAAGCGTGAATCATCTCAGACTGGTTTCTTGATCATAACAATGAGTTCACTGTACTCAAATGGTCTCCACAGTCACCAGAATGTTGTTCCACCACAGTCACCATGCGGTGGAACGGGAGGTTCGCATTATGGATGTGCAGCCGACAAATCTGCAGCAACTGTGTGATACTATCATTTCAATATAGACCAAAATCTCTAAAGAATATTTCCAGTACTTTGTTGTATCTATGCCATGAAGTATTAAGGCAGTTCTGAAGGCAAACGTTTGAAAAAAGCAAAAGGTAATGCACTCTATAGCTTTTAAATAGTCACCTTAAACTACTAAACCATTTTAGTAGGTATGACAAATTCTGATTTAACCTTTGCAGAAGTTCTCCAACTATTTAGCTATTTAATGAAGTAATACTTTTGTTTGGAATAAACTTACAGTACAGTGTTTGTATTTATGTTTTCTTTTTATTTAGCTTGTACATGGAAATAAAATAACCAATTATGCAATCACGTTAATTTGTTAATTTTTAGTTTAACTACAGGAATAATGTACTTTTTAGCTAAAATGTAGAGAACTGGCTAAATGTGTTTATAAATCAGCACTATATAATATATCCGATCATATTTTGTGCCAAGTGCTGATAAGTCTTTAACACGCTGTCTTTACAAGCACATCCGTCATGTTCCCTATTGATGTCTGGCTTAGGGCTAGACTCATCTGTGCTTTCATTTTCTTTGTGTTTGCTAAGAGTTGAACACAAACAGCAGCAAATTAAACATGAGAGGAAGAGAGGAAGCACGGCAGCATGAAATAGCTTATAATATTATGCAGCCTATTCAAGCATGTTAATGAAGATTTTCACCCCTGAATGGAGAGAGGGCCACAATCGGATCTTGGATTATTATTGCTGCATTGAATAGTGTGGTCTACGTGTGCTTTTTTTAGATAATCTTTGTTTATCTTAAATGTTCATCTCTTGCTGGGTGCTCCAGATTTTGATTATTATTATTATTTTTTTAAATGTAACAGTTCAGTGACATTGATAATACAATATTCAGCAAACATGGAATAGTGACACTTTTTTTCCTTCTGGGTTTTTCAATTTACTGTAGGGTATTTGTTGTGGCATGCTGCTTTCCAGTATTGCCAGAATATTGCCTTTTATAATGGTTTCCATTGTCTTAAGTTAAAGTATTGTATACTCTACAAATTATTGTATACTTTAGTGACTATATATGTAAAAAAGTGTCATATTTCACTTTATTGAAACACTCTGTCATTTGCTCTTTTTTTCTGTGAATTTCTTTTTAAAACATGTCACAGTTGAATTCAGGCTTCTCAGAGAGAGTGAAAAAATAAAATTTGATGTGCCAACTACATGTTCAATTCAATTCATGTATATTTCTATAGCGCTTTTACAATGTAGATTGAGTCAAAGCAGCTTAACATAGAAGTTCTAGTAAATTGAAACTGTGTCAGTCCAGTTTTCAGAGTTTAAGTTCAGTTCAGTGTGGTTTGATTTTTCACTGCTGAAAGTCCAAACACTGAAGAGCAAATCCATCGATGCGCAGCTCCGCAAGTCCCAAACTAAGCAAGCCACTGGTGAGGAACAAAACTTAACGAAATGCAAAAGTTAAGTGTTATAAATGAAAAAGTAGTTATAAACAAACATAGAAACAAACATGTATAGCATGTTAGTATTTCTAACAAAATGTCTGGTACATTAAGAAAGGAGGAGTGTGTCCTACTGATGGTTTGTCAAGCCCACTCACCTGCGTGAAGCACACTCATGCATCATACTGTTATGTGATGCATTGTGTGTGTGCTTTACTAAAAAGATAAGTCTTTAATCTAGTTTTGAACTGAGAGAGTGTGTCTGGGCCTCGGAGATTATCAGGAAGGGTATTCCAGAGTTTAGGAGCCATAAATGAGAAGGCTCGACCTCCTTTAGTAGACTTTGCTATTCTGGGTACTACCAGAAGCCCTGAGTTTTGAGTTTTTAAAGAGCGTGTTGGATTGTAGCAAGACAGAAGGTTGGTTAGATAAACAGGAGCTAGATTATTTAAAGCTTAAGAAGCAATATTTTATAATCAATACGAAACTTAACAGGCATCCAGTGTAAGGAGGATAAAATTGGGGTGATATGGTTATATATTTATTTTTCAACACATTTCTAAACATAGTAACTCATTTCATTCATTCATTCATTCATTTTATTTTCGGCTTAATCCCTTTATTAATCCGGGGTCGCCACAGCGGAATGAACCACCAACTCATTTCTAATAATTGATTTATTTGATCTTTGCCATGATGACAGTAAATAATATTTGACTAGGTATTTTTAATACACTTCTATACAGCTTAAAGTCACATTTAAAGGCTCAACTGGGTTAATTAGGTTAACTAGGCAGGATAGGGTAATTAGGCAAGTTATTGTATAACGATGGTTTGTTCTATAGACTTTAAAATATATATCTAATAATTTTGACCTTAAAATGGTTTTAAAAAATTAAAAACTGCTTTTATTTTAGTCGAAATAAAACAAATCAGACTTTCTCCAGAAGAAAAAATATTATCGGACATACTGTAAAAATTTGTTTCCTCTGTTAAACATCATTTGGGAAATATTTAAAAAAGAAAAATAATTGCAAAGGGGCTAATAATTCTGACTTCAACTATATCTGTCACTAATGTTAAAGCACACAAATGCTTTTTGACCATGTGTCACTGCTGCTTTGCTTGAGCTTGTTTTTCTTTTATATTATGTTTTATATTATTTTAGTTTGCAAAACATACCCAGTCATAACATTTATTTGCAAGTCTTTAATGCATCATATCTGTTTTTCAAAGACAATGTCAAAAGCAGTATAGAAAATAGAATATTACTTCTGAAGTAGGATTTTTTTATGTAATACTCTTGCTAACATTATTAGTTAGCCTTGGAGAATGTGATATACAATATAAAAATGCAGTTCATGAACGCTTGTGTGTTGAATTGGTGTTTCTTGTATTATATTAGTTTAGAAGATGTGTTGCTTTAGGTTGTCATCAGTTGAATATTTTTGTTGTAAATTCAGTCCATAAAACCTGAAAGGTTTGTACTGTATTTTTATGAATAAGTTGTGACAGCCATATGTTGATGCATAGAATGATGGTTAATAAAACAATAATAATAATAAAATAAAATGATAATATTGTGACAACATTGCACATATTTTTCAAATTATAAAATCAACTAATAAAAAATAATATTTATTTACACACATTTATTTAAGATTACACAACACTCACGTTATGTTAAGAGAACAACATTATATATTGATATTTTATATTAGTGCTGATTGAACATTTTCCTGTTAATTGGCATTAAAAAATGTATACTATATTGACTTATTGTTGATTGTTGATTGTTGACTGGTTTGCCTGTTTTGTTCGGGCTGGTATGAAGCTGATCGGCATGATGGGAAGAATCTAAATATGGTCGGATTCACAATTTGAGGCAGAGTACTTTTACACACAATTGAATTGGTGTGCACACAGATACTCTCAGTGGTTCGTGTAATGTCTGTCTGGCAGTGATCCATGGGCCGAGAGGTGGACTCAGGGTGGAACGAGTTAGCAGCTAGGCAGGCTGTTCACTGCGGGTTAACTAATAAAAAAAAAAAAAGAAGATGTCCTGAAGTAACCCCATCACACGCACAGAAGCAAACACATGCTGGTTGGTTAAAGTCAGCCATCTGTAAAGCAGAGAATGTTTCCAGCAGAGAGAAACAGCAGGAGAGGAGATGTGGTGAGGATGACCTCATCACTGCATTAGATTAGACTGCAGATATTATGGGAAAGGTTGTCTGCTGCTTGTAGGACTGCATCATTACCTAGGAGGCCTAGGAGGAGACTCCATATTTAAAGAGATCACCCACAAATCAACATTTTGTCGTCATTTACTCTCCCTTTATTCTGAGATGCTTTCTTCTCTTGAAAAAAGAAGACATTTTGAAGAACATTGGTACACCAGACAGACAGTTGTCATCGACTTGCACAATAGAAGCAGGGTGCATATTACAGTATAGGTGGGGTTGACTCCCCTAATTAATGCTTGATTGCCTCTTGAAGAACATCTAAACACAATGTGTGGGGGTCAGATCTTTAAATAGTGCAAACTATTTCACTCTGATCTGTACCTTTAAGCAAAACAGTAAGTTAATATAAATATGAATTTGACCCCCCTATAATGCATCTTACCATGACTCAAAAAAAAAAAAAAGATTCTTGTTCAAACTACTTATTTAAAATGGGCTAATATGACATAATTCTTGAGATTTGTGGGGAGGACAACTTGATTTGTTTATGTTCAATCAAATTTAATTTGTAAAAACAATTAAATTAACTTAAATAATTAGCGTTGGGAGAACATGAAGAAATTGTGTAGAACTCTCCATTTTTTACAGTGGGAAAATATTCAGTGGCTGATTTCAAACTGCATGGCAGGTCTAACCAAATGATAGATACGTGTTCAAAAGACACTAGATTAGACTAAATTAGACTTTTTTTGATAAAGTGTATATTTAAATAGATGTCTATGCTTGCACATGGAAGTTAAAGTGTCAGTTTGTTGGATTGTAAGTCTAAATTTAAAATATTGTATTTTCTCACCTGACCCCTTAAATAATGAAGGTTGCCAGATTGACACAAACAGTGAGCTTGCCTGCTGATCAAGCTTACACTGTAAGCTCCTCAATTAATGTTTTTTTTTTCTGTTGGTAATATTTGTATTATTTGCTAATTAAAAACCACCTTAAGTGGTTTTTAAGGCAACCCTGGATGTCAAAAGAGACTTGGATAAACTACCAATGAGCGGAGTTGCATAGACCAAAACTAACTGCGTTCACACCGAAGGCGGTGAGAGCGTCAAAATTCATTACATTGATCTCATATTTAAAGGTGCCGTTGCAGCATATCATATCAGTTACATTCCTGCATAAACAAGCTTTCTAGCGTGAAAATGTTGTGCACTTTTTTTAATCAGATTCATTTAACGTGTGTTGCTTGTGGTGTGGCTTTGCTCCACTTAATTTTCCAATGTGTCCATATGTCTGTAATATTCTGAAGCAGCAATACTGTTTTGTATTGTCACATGACATTCCTGCTTTTTAAACATTTATATATATATATATATATATATATATATATATATATATATATATAAAAGATTTTTTTCAACACTTCTAAACATAATAATTTTAATAACTAATTTCTAATAACTGATTTCTTTTATCTTTGCCATGATGACTGTAAATAATATTCGGGGCTAATAATGTTGACCTTAAAATAGTGTTTAAAAAATTAAAAACTGCTTTTATTCTAGCCGAAATAAAACAAATAAGACTTTCTCCATAAAAAAAATATTATCAGACATACTGTGAAAATTTCCTTGCTCTGTTAAACATCATTTGGGAAATATTTAAAAAAAGAGGGGGGCTAATAATTCTGACTTAAGCTATATAAAAGATTAAAGCACATCAGTAACTCGCCAGTAACCTTTGTAATGTATGTAAAATACAATGTATTTAAGAAAATAATCTATGTAAGAACATATTGCAAATAAATGGAAATCCAGCGACCGCAATAATCAAACCCTTGGGAACTGCTGTGGTCGGAACCAAAGTTCACAGTGATTGTTTTCTCTGAAGTCCTCTCAAGCAGTGGACTTCTACATTCTGATTGCTTGCCGCCAAACCGCATCATAGCTCATTACCATAAAGTTGACTTGATTTCAACACTCCTCGGGCGTCCACACCGGAGAAGATGCGCCAAGCTGCTCCTCGCCGCTTATCGCTGCCGGCTCTCATTGAAAAATGAATGACTTCCGGCTACTTTCACGCTCTTGTGTGAACGTACAGTAAGACGGACATTCTGGCACGGAATGCACATTTTCAAAGGAGAAAAAGCCTAGTTTTTCAGACAAACAAGTATGTTCACTTAAGATGTTACTTAAATATCTGCATCCATATGATGGTATTGTTATGCTGTTGAACAGTGAGTGCAATCTTTTATAGTCATCCATTTATTGGTGCAGGGAAGCACACTTGTCACCGTTCTTCAAAATTTTCTGTTTTATATCCCAAAGATGTTGCCTTTGACAATCCCATCTCTGTTAAAATAGCCCATCACAAGTACTGTAACTGTATAAGTCAGAAGGCCCAGCAGTGACTCCACTTCAGAGTGCTCAGGAAAAACAAGTTGGAGCAAAGGTTGTTGGCGTCCTTCTACCAAGCATCTTGGCATATGGTATCACAGTGTGGTACACTGGGTGTACTTTAGCAGACAGGACAGCACTGCAGAGTGTGATCAACATGGCCCAGAAAATCACTGGAAGTAGTTGGATCATTTTTGAATGTTGTGGCATTCGCTTACATTTTCTGTTTATTTGTTTATAGAATGGCACATATGTGAAAACTTTCATCTAGCATGGTGATCTGCAATGAATTATTAAGGACCAAGACTCCAGAGTCATTTATAACAAATAATAGTGCTTGAAAATGTATTCTAAATGTTACTGGAAGGGAGTATAAATCTGACTGGTGTAATATGATCTGATTTCCTGGTTCTGGTCAGAATACTGGCAGCAGTGTTCTGGATAAACTGTATAATGCTCTTTTTGGGAAGGATACCATTATCACTGTCCACCCTGCTTCTGATAAAGGGATGAGATTTCTCTAAATCTTGACTGGAAACAATATATGAATTAGTTTTTTGCAATATTATTCACATGATGATATCTCGGATGGTCTGACTAGTGAATCACAAAAGATTCCTGACATTTTTTTGTTTATATACTTTGACTCCTGTGGTGAATGTATGCATCCATCTTGAGAATGTCTTTGATAGAATTAATCAGTAGCTATTTTTCCATCTAAAGGTGCAAATTAGACCTGTGAATAAAACCAAATATTGCATAAAACATTTACAAATAAAGTAGTTTCCTTCCAATGAGTCAAAGAAAGCAAAACATTCAATTCCTGATAAACTGGCACCAAATATGGTTTAAGACAATGCGGTAGGAGAAGCCTTCACATGATCTGTAACAAAATCTGGAATTTATTTGGTAAATGTGTTTCCATTAAAGTTTATGTACTTTTTTCTTATCAGATAAAACTGATATTTAATATATTTATATATAATTAATATAGGATAATATTGGATATTTTTATGCAACATTCCAAAATGTGAATAAAAATAAGAAGATGGAAACAAAGCTAGCGTTGAGGCAAGTATTTAATGATTGTCTCATAAAAACAGTAACCTAGTTATTGAATGAATTAACTGTATGCATTTCTGAATTAGCTGAATAAATGTCTCAGTGCCAACATCCACCCTGCAGCTAAATTTGGCTGTCAGTTCAACTGTTTAATGCCGTTGTCTACATGAACAATTCAGTGAAGCTGCATTCTGCAACTGAATTTATGTTCAGGTATAGTGAAAACCACATTTACAACCTGAACAACTAGATGTGTATCAATGATGTATCATTCTCCTGTAGGCTGTGTGCAGTGTAGGAATATGATTGGGAAAGAGGTGCATCTTGACTCATTGGTGCTGGAAAAAAACAACCAGCCGATTAAAATCCCTAAAATAACTCTAAATAAAAAGCTGACATGTGTCTGCCCACTTTAATAAGTCACGGACAAATGTTTGTAATTTGTGGACATGGCAACACTGCAAGATTGACAGTGTCACCTCTGTTAATGTTTTGTTTAAAATGATTTATTGATTGATTAATTCAATGCTATAATATTACTTTGGTCAAAAGATTGCACGTGGGACTCACTAGGAATTGTCAGTAATCGAAAATTCCTGTTCCACACTGCATTGAAGTGAAAAACCCTTTTTAGTTCTTCCATTTGGCACCATTTTTTAAAAAATTGTTTACATTTTTTTTTTTAAGTAAACCATGTTTGCATTTCCTCTTGGCTTTCACCAGAACTGTAGGAATTAAGAGAAAGATTAATAGTGGAGGTCAGCTAAAGTTTTCTTTCCTGTCGGTGCCATTGGCCTATTTCCTGTTGTTACAGTACAATGTTTCCAGTTTTGGAAAAAGTTAAACAGTGAATTTTAATTATTGTATTTATATTTAAAGTAATATTAGTAATATGATCTTAAGTCTAGCTGACAAAATAAATGTCAAGTAAAAGTGCCATTAACTGCAAAAAAAATGAAGAGCGAGTAAAAGTATCTGTTCTTAAGACTACTCAAATTATGAGTAAAAAGTCGCCCTTCAAAAACTACTCGAGTAGTGAATAATAAATATATTGCTGTGAAAATTATACCACCAGGTGGCAAGGTGGCTCAGTGGTTAGCACTGTCGCCTAACAGCAAGAAGGTTGCTGGTTTGAGTCCCAGCTGAGCCAGTTGGTATTTCTGTATAGAGTTTGCTTGTTCTTACCGTGTTCGCGTGGGTTTTCTCCGGGTGTTCCGGTTTCCCCCACAGTCCAAAAACATGTGCCATAGGTGAACTGAATAAACTAAATTGGCCATAGTGTATGTGTGTGAATGAGTGTAAATGGGTGTTTCCCAGTACTGGGTTGCAGCTGGAAGGGCATCCACTGTGTAAAACACATGCTGGAATAGTTGGCGCTTCATTCCGCTGTGACTTCCTCTGAAATAGAGACTAAGCTGAAGGAAAATAAATGAATGAATTATTCCACCATGTATACAAATAAAAAATATAGTGACAGTACCATTTTCTTTTGAGTTAAATTATTTGCCATTCATTGACTATACCAATTTAAAAATTTAGATGAATTCAATGCGAGAACACATTAGGTTAGTATAATATGCCGACAGAAAACAGTTTTATGTGTTTACATGCGTAGTGAAATCTGTGTAACCTAAGGTTAAATGCTTAGGTTATACATTAAAGCCTGACTAACAAACTATGAGTGTTTAGCAGTTGGCACCACAAACCAGGCTCATATAATGAGCACTGACATAATACATACAATTCGAGTATGTGTTTGGAAACGTAACATTCTGTAGTGTATTTTATTATTGTTTAAGGACATTTGGGGTAAATTTCAGTCATCATAAAGTATCGGCATCTTTCATCCGCTGATCATGCAGTCGAAACAATCTCTCTGTCATTTTCCTGGCATCTTTTTGTACAGGTTTAATGCTTCCACAAAGTACATGTTTGTAATTAAAAAGATTTGAATGGATGGGAATCGCGAGAGTGGTTATTGTACTTATCCAGTTAGCATAGACAAGAAAAAATAAAGAAGTGACTGCAGGAAAATTGGTGCTGTAAAATTACAGGTACAGCACTAAAAATGTACTACATGAAAGTAAAAGTACACATTTTTAAATCTACTTTGTTCAATTCAGTTATTTGAGTGTGTATTTGTAATTTGTTAGACCACTGATAAAGTCACATGCTTAAAGACATGTAAGAGTGAGAGCAAAAGAGCTTATAGAGAATCGTGAACAGGCATTGTGTAATCAAAGTTAATTTCCTTTAATGTAAAGGCTACTTGTGTTTTGGATCAATTTCGGTGTGTGAATTGGATGTTTTTTTTATTTTAGTCTCATAATATATTAATCCATCAAGCTAACTTTATTTGGTTAAAGCATGGCACTCTTTGTTTTGTGTTCCACAGTGTTTCGCTGAACCATTTGGCCATCTAAGAGTTTTTACAACTTGAATCATATGTTTTCGGTTTCTGTTTTAAAGTCGATTTATTTCAGTCTCAGTGAATGTGAGGAACAGGGATGTTGTCCTGATGCAGCTGATGAGAAAGTCTAGACGAAGGGACTTGCCATTCTACCCACGTCTCTCTAATGAGTAGAGAAATGAGTCTCTCTACCCAGCCAGCCACTGGAGGAATCTCACTCTCTCTCACACAGACACACACAATCAAACACACGCTCACACACACACACATTGCCTCCTTATTGCAGACAGAAGGAGCAAATCTAATAAATATGGAAATGTATGAACTTAGAGACGGAGAGAGCTGCTGCAGGCTTAAACCTTAAAAATATGGAACACATTGGCTGTGTATATGGTACAGCAGGGAAGTCAAAAACAAGAAAAGAAACATTCAAAAAAAAGTCAGTGGAAACACAATTTACATTTCGATTCCAATTACATAGCAATTAAACTTTCTCAAAAGAATTTGTTTGAAAAAATGCTGTTAATTATACTATTAAATCTGCTTTAACAAAGCCAATGTAGCATCATTAAAAATCTGTCTCATCTGGTCACCCTAAGTTACAGAACAATCAAAACCAGAACAAACAGACTGAAGCAGTACACACATTCAATACATAGTGAAATTCTCTGATATTATGCAAATCTTGTGCACTATCTGTCATTCTATGTGCAATCTAGGTAAAGTACCAAATATACAACTTTCTGGTGCAATATTTGCACATTTAAATTTGAACATACCTACATTTTAATTTCCAGTGCAAACGTCAGTATTTTTAGTAAGTTAGTAAGCTTTTATTCTTGCCATAATAAAATATATAATTGTAGAGCAACACATGTTCTGTTGCCATTAATATTTAACTTTATTAGGTCAAACTGTCTGAGATATGAACAAAAGCAAGTGATGCATCAAAGTTTGATTTAAAAAAATCTTGAATGCTTATAAAAATCGTTATAATCATTATAATAAATTCTAAAAATAATAAAAATAATTAGTTTAAAAATCTTCAATGATATTAATGATCTGACATAATTCCGGAAACTTCCCACTTCTCTGTTTATCCGTCTGACTATACAGTGGGTTTCTTTTGACTCCCCCCTGTAATGTAAAAGAATATCTCAATGGCGAACGCATCAAGTATAAAAGCCTCATCTGTTTCGTGAGGTGCGCGATGCAGCGACACTCTTAAAAAAAAATTGGCCGAGACTCACATTCAAGATTTTTACGCTAGTTTCTGGTGCGCAAGGTAGAATGAAAATGGAGGGCACCAGAGGTCATGGCATTGAGGCTGGTGTTTTCAGGCGAGTGTCTGAGGGGGCAAACAGGGGAAAGCAGCTGTTTCTGTTCTATTTCCTGTGATCAGAAAGCCTAAACCAGCAGTGAAGCTGTAGTATATCAACACTAGTGCTGTTAATTATTCAGTGGACAAAATGTGTTTTCCAGGAGGTGCAACTTCTCAGTGTCAATGCCTTTCTTCTGTTTCATATTTCCTCTCATTGTTCAGCCTTTAGGTGTGTGTATGTGTGTGTGCGTATGCATGTGAGAGAGAAAGGTTTTAAAGCTACATTTTAAAGGCACAATATGTAATATTTTTCATTTAAAAATTCAAAAACCCCTAAAGCAGTGTTGTATATTGTGCTGCCTTACGTACTTACAATATCCCAAATGTTTAGATGAATCCGCAAATCCAAAGAAATAAGCAATTGTCACTAATCACATTGACTGTGACCTGTTTCGCCATGCTAATGACATCAAACAGCCTCGATTTCCAGTTTTCTTTTTATATATAACAGGGTTACACAATTTTCTGTATATTATTAGACATCATAACAAATCCCTAAAAGGTATTTAGTAAAATGAAACAGCGCTCCACTGTTTTAGTGTCACGTTATGTTCGTCTCTAATCAGCAACTGCTGCAACAGTCACATTTCGTTGTCAGTCTTACTCTGCTTTACACAACCATGGTAATAAGTTTTAAATACTTTAGTTAATAATAAGATTTCTTCAGGACTTCTGTAGGATGTAATGAAGACGACAACTCCCATGATTCCACACTAAGTCATGACATAACAAAACTACACTTTTGTTTGTTGTGAATATGCACCCTCTAGAGGAGAAAAATGACATACTGTGCCTTTAAAGAGGAAGTTCTGTGCTTTACTCACCCTCAAAGTTTTGCAACCTAGGCTCATTCTGTAAACGTAGCCCTATATACATTTCTGGAGATCTCGAATTATGTAGCCAGAAGAACGTACCGTTCATATGATGCCGTTCCTTTTCGCTCTTACCAGCTGACCACTTACCACGACTTTCCCACTGTTACCAGTTTGTCAAGTAGCTTGACATGTACACCGGCGGATTTGAGATGCAGAGAGGAGTCTACCACCACGACAGGGTTCGAGTCCAGTGAAGAATTGTTCCAGAAAACGCGTAAGACAAAAACAGAAGCCAAAAAATAAACAGTAAATAACAGGGAATGAATGTGGTAACATTTTAAAACGTGGTAAAAATCAGTTTAGGGAAAAGCAAAAAATTTATTAAAAAATACATTTTAAAAAATTAACTCCTGGTTGTCACGATCTCACTCTCTTTAAACAGACACACTGGAGTCGCAGGAGTATATCAAAACACATATTTATTTACAAGATACTTACTACAAAACACTGGAACACATACACGTAGGAGCACTGGGTTCTTCAGGAATGACATATCACACCAGAATGATGATCAGGAATGACGTTTGAGACCAGACAAGGGACTAAATCACACTAAGGGGTAAAAAATACACAAGGACTAATGGAACTGATAACACACAGGGGAGGAACACAGGTAAAACTAATGAACATCAAGAAACGGTGGGAAACAAAGGAGCACATGACGCAAACATTACCGGAACACAACACAGAACCTGACACTGGGATGTATTTGGCACTCTCCAGAAATGTATATAACGGCATTTTCAGAATAAGCCTGGGTTGTAATTTTGCTTGTACAATTACAGTCAATGAGAACTTTAATCTGCTTGATATACCATAGTTATTTTTTCATACAAGAAACTACGCTTGGGATGACAATAGGAAATGAGGACAGATTTTTCATTTTTTGGGTGAAGCGCCCATACTGAATCCATATGCTGATGGCTGTTTATTGATCTCCATCTCTGTACAGTCACCTCCACAAATATAAGTCTTATTAAGAAATAATTTATGATCTTTAGTGCAGTCACAGTGTGCCAGCTCATTGTATGTTAACTTGTCTGGCCATAAGAAAAGAGCAGACATTTGTTATACAGGACGGGAATTTAAATCAATCTTTTTGCTGCTTGTTGTTTTGCTCTGGCTATCGAATTGTCAGTTAATTTCAGAATATTTATAATATAGTATGGAGTTGTGATATGTAAAGTGAAGTCCTTTATGCTGCTTTCCTTGCTTATTAAGGGTGTGTGTGTGTGTGTGTGTGTGTGTGTGTGTGTGTGTGTGTGTGTGTGTGTGTGTGTGTGTGTGTGTGTGTGCGTGCATGTGCGTGCGTGTGCGTGTGCGTGTGTGTGTGTGTGTGTGTGTTTATGTATGTTATTGGGATTGTGTGTCCTTTAGAGTGCAGCAGCAACACAGAGTCCAGTGATTGGGAGTCCACCTGGAGACGGTATGCCTTTACCTCCTGGATTTTTCCAGGTAAATGACACATTTTGCATGAACAAAACACATCTGATACAATAAATTTACCATGTATAGCAAAAGAATCTGCCAATGGGGTAAGCAAAATAATCTTGTTTTTCCTTTTGACATAAGATTATTTTGCTTACCCCACTAGGAGATTATTTTGCTTGTTTTAAGGAAAAACTTGCTTAATTTTGGCATATTATTTCTGAAAACAAGACAATATGTTTTGCTTGCTTAGAAAATGCTTCTTGATATAAGAATTTTTAGATATTTGGACTAGAAAAAAAGACAAAAAATCTAAGTAAGAAAAGCATTTTTGCAGTGATGTAACACATTTGTAGCAAAGCTCCAAAGAATCAGATATTACTATGATCAGATACTATGATCAGATGAAAATTGAAATTTTGGCATATTATTTCTTAAAACTAGACTATATGTTTTGCTTGTCTAGAAAATTCTTCTCGATTTAGGAATTTTTAGCTATTTGGACTAGAAAGAAGACAAAAAAATCTAAGTAAGAAAATAATTTTTGCAGTACATGCGTGAAAATCATTCTACAGGCTTTCATAGTCAAACTAGGAAGTCAGAGGAGTTCTTGTTTTATTACAAGCAGTTCATTGGCGATGAAAACAAAAAGTGAACAATTTCTTACATGCGGCCCTTTTAAATGTGTAACTAATTTATTTTTAGCCTGTTGATAAGGGATTTCGAGACATATTCTACCCCAAAAAAACAGTGGCATTGGAGAAAGAATTCAGATAATAACAGACTGAAATACTGTATGAATAGAGAAGTTCTCTTCTTCCTCTGTGATTGACAGCTGAACCGGCAGAGACAGCGCTGAGTCAGGAGAAATGATGAATGAACGGTCAATTAAATATTTATTCAGGCCAAGAAAGCTATATGTGAAAGTCTATAAGACCAGCTTATGCACGGATTTCCATACTTTCACTTGTCAAATTGGAATAACAGATATGTTTTTTCAATTATCCGCTTAATTGTCCGTTGTTGTTTTTTTGAAGGAGGATTTGGAGTGCATAAACACTGGGCTGTACATCAGTAATAATGCACCAGAACATGCATTGATTTCCTGTCAGCAGGAAGTCTGAGAGCTGCTGGCCTGCCTGATGTCTATTGACAATCGCTCATTGATAGTCTTAAGCTCAGACTCCTGAAGAATCCAGCCGTCAGCTCTAACAATCCTTTCTCCGGTTTTCCTTTCGAACGCACTCAGTTTGATCCAGATTTACTTTAAGCGGTCTGCTGAGATATGTTCTTTGAACTTAACAAATACAGCGTGGTTCACCATACATCTGTTGTGATTGCACTTGCTTTTATATATTGAAGTCAATGTCTGCTACAACCCACTGGATATCTTTTGACTTGTATTTACAAATAAAACGGGATATTTATTCATTAGGATTTGATTTGAAGATGAAAAGTAGACATTAATAAAAAAAAATGGAGACAAAGCTGAATATAAGTTTGGTAAAATAATCATACCTGTCAACCCTCCTGTTTTCTTGGGATTCTCCCGTATTTTACAATTCCGTCCTGCTATCATCCCGTAAAGGTATTCTTCTGTATTTCTCCCGTATTTTCAGTCTTTCTCTGAAGGGTGGCTATAAACATTAAAGAGCCGATCCTCCCTATATGACCCCTAGACTTTACAAATATACAGTATATTGCACAAAACACTGATTTTAATAAGAATTTCAGCAAATAAACCCCCCTAATGTGTCTTTATTGAGATATTCAAGGAAATGTCTATATTCACCGTTTCATTTAGGAAAACTCCTGAGATAAATAAGTTAAATCTCTGAACTTTAATAATGAACCTAAATAAATTGCTGTGCTTCCCACCTCCAGTCGCAATGGCTTCTGGGATTTCTAGAGCGAGTTCGGTGATCAAGTCTGCATTTGTGCATCCTCGATATCAAGAACACATTCAGGAAGTTTCACGCGTCCTCCGTTCTTGCGGTCTTGAGTTTTAGAACTGATTTTTGGCAGTTGATGATTAAATCACACGAGAACACGAGGACGCAAGATCGCTGAAAAACGCGTATTGTGAAACAACCTTTGAAATAAATATAAAAACGGGGCGATTCCCTTCCAGGTGCTGTCCCCCCATTCAATCTTGAAAACAGTCATGTAGCGGTGCGTGACTGTCAGACGTGCTCCATAGTGATAAACAGAGGCTGTTTCCGGATTCTGTACACGCGATTTGAACTGGAGCGAAAGTCTGGGTTTTGAGTGCGTGTTTGAACAGATATATACACATAATTAATAATAATAACATTTAAAGATGTCGATTTTGGTGGGTTTTTTCTCAAACACAACTAATTTTGTCCTAAATGAGCATAAAAATTTAGGAAAGCAATTGAATTTTTTCATTATAACCTTAGGTGTGTGCATTTTTAAAATGACACCTCTGTTATTTAATGCAATCAAACTAAAAATCGAAATAAATGAGATTCATTCATTGCTCTTTAATCAGAATGTGTAAATTATACAGTGAAGAAAAGATTAATGAGATTTGATCATTTTATTTCTTTATAATAGCTGTTATTTTAATAAGTTGAACTGTTTGCTAATTAATTTGCTGCTAATGTATACTATTTTTTATTGCAAATAATAATAACAATAAAACATTTTACTGACCGTTAACTGTTTATTTACAATAACACTTTAGGGGGTGGGGTGGGGGTTGGGGGGGGGGGGGGGGGGTTTATCCCTTATTATGGTAGGCATGTCCCTTATTTTTACATCCCAATGTTGACAGGTATGAAAATAATCTTTAAATAACTATTTAGCTGTTAACTTGTCTAAAAGTGTTTCAAACTTGTATTTCTCTCCGAATAATGTGTGTAAATGAATGATGTAAAATAATCAGAATGCATTTAAATCAGGTCACTGGCTATACTTTACTTCCCATCAAGTGCAAATAAAATATGCATTTTTGTTTCACTGTGACGTAATTTAACTGAAGCCTGAAAAGTAGAGTAGCCCCTCTTAAAAATAAACTGCCAATGAGAGTGCTTGAGCTCAAGTACATCAAAAGAAAACCAAATAAGAAGTGTCTTGAAGGGGGCAGGACATGTCAGATATTACAGAGCATTTTATTGGTCAGAAGATTTGATGAGAAACTGATGTATGAGGTGATGTCAAAAACTATTTTGTTTTGATACTGTATGTTTGTATCTTTAAATGTGAAATTTGTCACAATTGTGGAGCACACAAAAACATAAAACAGCCCCAATTTTTTTAGATTCCTTTATTATTATCATCTAGAATGTGCAATACTTCCTATAAATACGATTTTCTTGATTTTGTATTGAGGAACGAACTGAAGCCACGTTATTGATGATTTGAACTCAGAGCATTTGAATTTGAGATTATTCATTCATTCATTTTCTTTTCAGCTTAGTCCCTTTATTAATCTGGGGTCGCCACAGCGAAATGAACCACCAACTTATCCAGCACATGTTTTACGCAGCGTATGCCATTCCAGCTGCAATCCATCACTGGGAAACACCCACACACTCTTGCGCTCACTCGCATACACTACATCCAATTTAGCTTATTCAATTCACCTGTACTGCATGTCTTTGTACTGTGGAGGAAACCCACGTGAACATGGGGAGAACATGCAAACTCCACGCAGAAATGGCAACTGACCTAGCCGGGGCTCTAACCAGCGACCTTCTTGCTGTGAGGCAATTGTGCTACCCACTGGGCCACTGTGCTGCCCAATTCAAGATTATTGCATTTGTAATATATGATAGCAGAACCAATATAGACAAATTCACCAGCATGGACCACGCCACACTTTGAGCTAGACTTTATTGTAGGGATGAAGGTGATGGTAAGAGTACAGTGGGATGAAGAGGAAGGGAAGTAAAAGGATAAACAGCGAACAGGTTGTTTGGTTGATCGGGCGTCCTACGATGATGCCCAAAGACTCAGAGTTGGGGTACTGTCTATGTCATATTTTGGTAGAGTGATTGGACCTCCCAATTTAACCTAGAAGTGAAGAGAGGGTTATAGGATTGTGAATGAGATGTGAGGAAATGGAGGGAGGGAGGTTGGGTTTGAAAGAACGGGAAGAACAGTGCTAGATGGCTGGTCTGCCTTAAATAAGTTTTAGGGAGTAGGTGATTGGTTAAGGAGACAAAGTGAGGCGTGGTTCTGCTGCCGAATCTTTGTTAACAACTCCATTAAGTAAAAGCACACACTGATGCACATTTTATTTGTCATTTTAAAGATACAGAGTTAAAAACTCTTCATCGTTTTTACAGTTCATTTAAAGTGATTTGAATAGACCTGACTGCGTAATTATGACTTGCCATCTTACAATTATAAACTTGAACACACCATAAAACTGAATTTAAAATATCTAAAATAGACGTGCAGTGTTGCCATCTGGTGGTGTGATTTATAAAGTTCTGGTTTGCCTGCTTTGAGAATCATGAAGGATTTGTCCTCTGCTCTTGGAAATTGACGCAATATACAGTACTGTAGACTGAACTGATCAGCTGTTCTCTGTCTTTGTGCTTTCTCAGCAGTTTATGTCTCCTCGATATCCTGGCGGACCCAGAGGCTCTCTCCGAATACCCAATCAGGTCTTTTTACTCATATAATCTTCTTCGGGGATTTATCTATCTATTAATTTCATTTTTTTAATGTTTAGAAGTGCCTGACATTGCTTAATGCTTAAATGCTTAAATCTGAATAGGCTTTGGGGCCTGGGAACCAGCCACTCCTACCCAGTGGGATGGACCCTACAAGACAGCCAGGTATTAAAAGATTAAAAATCCTAACAGAACTGTAAACATAGCAATAAATTTATGATCAAACCAACACATATACTTTTTTAACCATCTGCCTTTTGTCTTTTTGTTTACTTTTTGTACTCTTGAACCTATTCAAATCTATTTCACAAACTTAATAGATTTCCAATCAAAACTAGAAATTGTGCAATGTGATATTTTGTATACAGGTTATTACCAGAATGTTATTTTGACTGCTAAATTCTTCTCGAGTGTTCACCCGTCATCACTTGTCATCTTTAATTATGCGTGTGATGTCATTTGTGATGGAATTAGCGACTGACTTCTGGAAAGAGCTTAAACAAACAGTGGCTAACAAAGCTGCATATTTAGTCATTGGAGTAGCCCAACATAGCTCTACAAATCTTTCCTCTGTTGCATAATTATCTAATACTATCATCTTTTGTTTTGTCATGTTTGAACCCTATTGACAAGTGTCTGCGCTCCTACTGGTCATTATCCCATATATGATTGTACCAGATGAACAATTAGTGCTTCCCATTGTCTTTTACAAATGACCACAGCATCCTACATTAAAAGGATTGTTCAAATAATAGGCTGATATTGCTGAATCTAAACCTAGCAAAAAGGGCTGTTTACACCAAGCAGCATACCTATATATATATAACAATAAAGACATTGTTTTAAAAAAAGTTCTGATTTTTAAACTTCAGAGCTCAGACCACAGCTGCAATGATAAAGATGTAGAGAAACAATATTGTTGGGGTCTCTTTCAGAATGACTTTTCCCCAGCTTAAAGCCTTTTCCTCATACTTCTTTGTTTGAAATAAACAAAAGTGCATCTAAGGTGAATGTCAGCAGCAGCGCAATTCAAGGCGACGCTCCTCATAGCACTCTTGTAAACATGCACCCTATGCTAAAAGTGAGGAGGAAAAAAACGGTTAAATAAAGACGTTATTTGTGTTCTGTGCACACAAAAGTATTTTTGTAGCCTAATAATTTTCTGATTGAACCACTGAAGGCATATGGACTGTTTTGAGAATGTTTTTAAGTCATTTCCTAAGCTTTAAATGAGTCTGGAGTCCAGACTTAACACTCCAGTTTAACACTCTGGACCCTTCCTTTGTATGGAGGATAATAATATAAAATATACTAATTTGTGTTTTGAAGGCAAAAGTTTCAGGAGTTTAGAATGACACAAGGGTGATTAATTATTTATAGAATTTTCGTTTTTTGGTGAACTAACCATTTCAGCCTGCTTTTCAAAACAAAACATTGTTAAAAATAATTGGGTAAAACAATACTGTGTGAAAATGTTTTTTAATTAAATAAAAGTTACAGTATGCAAGCCAGGCGAATAAACTTTAAGAATAAAAGTACCTCATATATCAAGTGCTAGTTTCAGTGTCTTTATATTGCCATCATTGAAAATGTTGGAGAAAATCATTTGTGTTGTTTTCAATCCACTACGCTAACTGTGGTTGCAAATTCGATGTTTTTAATCAATAGATTTAATGAGCAGGCTTCAGCAGTCAGATGCACATAGCACACTGAGGACACCTTCTGGTTACAAGGGGGTAATGCAAAAAGTGTAAACAAAAAAAATAATAAAATAAAATAAATAGATTTAAAATTTATAGTTAGCCTTGGTGTGAATGGCCTTTAACACTTAATAGTGTTAAGTAACCTTTGATGCTACAAGTCATCTAGCTGTCTCAAGAGTATAAGCAGACTAATTAGTAACTGATAAATGCAAGACTTAATTTGATGGCCTCCTAGCAGACATTCTACAGCAGTGGTCAGGACTCTTTTTTTCAGCAAAGAGCCATTTCTGATTTTTTTTATCAAATGCATTTTTTAAAGAGCCATGGGGGGCTTAAACCTTTATTTAAAAAAAAAAAAACATTTATTTATGTCCATGCACAACTTAAAAATAAGAAAATATGACAGATGAATTAAGAAAGAACAATTTATAGACTTTCTTTTTGCCACCGCCACTCATAAATGTTGTTTGAATGTACATGTGTGAGGTTACCATAGAAATGTAAGTTGCTTGCCCTTTATTGGTGTCACAATTCAAGTTAAACCACAGCGCTACACATGTGCATTGGTTAAGACGTCCTTTTATTGTAAACTGAGTTCTTATTCAGTTTGCTGTAAAAATACAATATAAAGGGAATTGTAATTGTATTTTTTGACAGCTATAATTTTTTAACTTTATAACATATTTATATGACCACATATGTTTGGTCAAAGAGCCACATGTGGCTTCCGAGCCATAGGTTCCCCCTGTTCTACAGACTATAAGAAGCAGTGAACAGGGTATCCGCAGGGTCTTAAAATGTCCTAAATTTCAAAAACAAAAGTTTAGGTCTTAAGAAGTCTTAAATTCGCTGAAAAAATGTCTTGTAGGTCTTAAATGCTTTCAAATAGGTCTTAATTTTCCTTTGTTTATCTAAAGCTACCCAATCGGTCCAACACACCTCCAGTCATGTTGAGTGAACTAGGGTCTTCTTGTTTTGATACATTATTTAAAAGCTGTTGCTAAGAAATAAGTAATTATTATAGTTTTTTGATGGGGAAAGTAATTTTTTTTTCTGCTGGGCCATTAAAAATTCCTCAGCGTTTATGAGCCCTATATAAGTCTGAAATTGTCTTCTTCATGGTCTTAAACGGGTCTTAACAAGTCTTAGGTTTGACTTAGGTTGAAACCCTGTTTGAAATGACATCAACTTATTCTACAAACCCTAAATTGAATAATTAACTAACTACAAGTATGTCTAAAGGGGAACATCAAAATAAAATGTACTGTAAGTGAATTATGTAGATTCCTTTAACTGCTTTATAATCCACTGTGGAATATGAAACCTGTTTGCTTCCTTCGTGCTTTTGTAAGGCCATCCCAGCATGAGTGGGCCCATGCAGCGGATGACCCCTCGAGGAATGGTTCCTATTGGACCACAGGTAAGTTATCAATGGATGTTTAGGTAAATTTGTGATACTGCATTCAAATTCAATGTAGTGTAATGTGTTAAATGATTGAATTGATGTTCCAGAACTATGGTGGTGGAATGAGGCCTCCCTTAAATGCCCTAGTTGGACCAGGAATGCCAGGGATTAACATGTAATTGTATTCATATAACTGCCTTTCCATTGCGTAAATACTCCAATATTTATTAGAGAATGAATTCATTGGAAAGGTTTTCTCCCAAAAATGAAATTCACTCATCCTCAAGTCATCCAAAATGCAGGTGATTTTGTTTTCTTTTTCAGTAGAACATTAGACAAGATTTTTAGCATAAAATGTGGTCTGAAGTCAAAAATAAAAACTGGCTAAACAAAATAAACTGCAGTTTCTTACAGTACATTACGTCTTATTAAAGTGAACATTTGGTCTGTGCAAGAATCTGAACATTTGTGTTTGTGAAAATACTGTCTTTTACCCACAGCTTGAGCAAATGGTCCTCCAGACTCTTGAGAAACTGTTTAGCAATCTTGCAGAGGCTGTGCATAAGACCTCAGTGTTTTGTAATTTTGTTTTGCTGTGTAAGTTTTCATAAGACTCTTAAAGCGCTGGTGGTAGCCATTGGTATGCATTATTTGGAGCAAGGACCCCTATTTCATTTAAAGTTTTTATGTTCTGCTGAAGTAAAAAGTCTACACTTTGCATGTTTTGAGGACAAAAAATTTAAAAGCATATTTTCATGTTTGGGTGAACTCTTCCTTAAAGTCAGAATCTCTATTGCTACTCCTGTATAAAATAATATATCTGTGTACTATTGTGTAAAGGGGTCCTGCAGGAGTAAGACCGTGGCCAAATCCTCCAAATAACAATTCGGTTAGTTCTCAACATGGCATGTGAAAACTGATTAAAACTACCGTATATTGAACAATATGAGTATCAGTCTTTCTCTTTGCCCATTTAGATCCCTTATTCATCCGCATCTCCAGGCAGTTATTCGGTAGGTAATGAAATGCTGTCTAAGGTCTCTTCGGTACCTTCTTTATGGTAGCTTTGGGTTACCCTCTGGTCATTTGAATAAGCAGATTTAGTGTGTTTGCAGGGTCCCCCAGCAGGAGGCGGCCCTCCGGGCACACCAATCATGCCCAGTCCTGCAGGTAATTATTACCTGCAATAACATTAACTACTTCAGATGCACTATAGTGATAAGCCATCAGTGTTGGGGAAAGTTGTTTTTGAAAGTAATAAATTACAATATTGAGTTACTCCAGAAAAAAGTAACTAGTTGCGTTACTTAGTAACTTTTTATGGAAAGTAATGCATTACTTTTTCATACCTGCCTGAGACTTGATCTCTTTCAGAACTTGCAGGGTATTTTTCTTTGTTTAAATAAAAGAGCTCTGCATTTAACGACACAATGTATAACCTACCATACCTTTTTAAAAACAACTAATAAAAATAAATTAGAATAATGTTACCTTCTGAGAACTTCCTGACGCTATACGTATGTACAGATTAATGAAAGTTAAAAGCAATGTGTTTGCTACTTTTGTATTTTTGTCTTATTAGTTCAGTAAAACTGCTGTATATTGCATCCACCCCATTGTCTTCCATGTGTTCATAATAATGAGAACACGTCCATCACAGAAATGTAAGGCTCTGCCATCATGTTTTCTGTCTGTTCTCATGGGGAGCTCATTCTCTCATTGAGTGTGATTCAACGTGATTACACTAATTTTAATTCAGCAAACTATTTATTTAAAAGTGAATTATTTAATCTAAATTTAATTAATCTTTTTTTTTTTAAAGTAACTCAAATATTATTTCTTCATTTTATGAAGTAATTAGTTATTTACTCATTACTTAGAATAGTAATATTTTTACGTAACTCATGTTACTTGTAATGTTACCCCAACACTGCAAGCCATGTTTTCACGTCACTTGGTATTAAAGGGATAGTTCACCCAAAAAAACTCACCCTTTACTTTTTCCAAACCTTTCAAATGTTGAACACAAAATAAAGTATTTTGAAGAAATTTGTGACACTCTTTGTCATTGCATATTGCATTTAATAGTTTTTTTCCTACCATGTTCGAGAATGGCTACCTGTTACCAACATTCTTTAAAAAAAATTATTATCTAAATGTTAAGTACATTTTCCTTTTTTGGGTGAACTATACTTATAAAAAAATTCAGTGATCTGTTCAATGGCGGTCAGTCGGAACACATTATGTTTTTTCCACCTGGTATCTATTTTGTTCTGTTTATAGATTTAGTGTATTTTAGCCAAAAATTTGCCTAACAACATTAGTGAAAACATTCTGAAATTGAACATTAATTGTGCCTTTCTTGTAAGATGCTACAATGGTGTTATGTGCATTTTTTTAGAGTTATTTATGAGGTAAAGTTTGCAGTTAGCATTAGGATATAAGGTATTAGCTACTAATGTAGACAGCAGGAATCACACTGCATTGTTTACTCTATACAAAGTCATTTGTTTTGTCTTCAATTGCGAAATCTAATGTGTGATGTGCATTTTCATAGAGTCAAACAACTCGAGTGACAACATGTACAGCTTGATCAGCTCAGTCCCACCAAATGGGACCAGACCAAATGTGAGGGGTCTTACAGTATTTGGCTTTTATATATATATAAGCTTTTGTATACAGTCGGGTCCATAAATATTGGGACATCAACACAACTCTAACATTTTTGGCTTTATACACCAAAACAATTGATTTGAAATGAAACAAATAAGATGTGCTTTAACTGCAGACTGCCAGTATTTACATCCAAATCTGGAAAACGCTGTAGGAATTACAACAGTTTGCATATGTGCGTCCCACTTGTTAAGGGACCAAAAGTAATTGGCTTCTATGCTGCTCCATGGCCAGGTGTGTGTTATTTCCTCATTATGCCAATTACAATGAGCAGATAGAAGGTCCAGAGTTCATTTCAAGTGTGCTATTTGCATTTGGAATCTGTTACTGTCAACTATCAAGATGAGATCCAAAGAGCTGTCACTGTCTGTGAAGCAAGCCATCATTAGGCTGAAAAAACAAAACAAATTCATCAGAGAGATAGCAAAAACACTGGGCATGGCCAAAACAACTGTTTGGAACATTCTTTAAAAAAAAGAACGTACAAGTGAGTTCAGAAACATCAAAAGTGTGGTGGACGACTGAAGAATGCTTTCCCTGGTGAAGAAAATACCCTTCACAATAGTTGGCCAGATCAAGAACACTCTCCAGGAGGTAGATGTGTGTTTTAAAGTCAACAATCAAGAAAAGACTCACCAGAGTGAATACAGAGGGTTTACTCCAAGATGTAAACCATTGGTGAGCCTCAAAAACCGGAAGGCCAGATTAGAGTTCTAAAAAAGCCTTCACAGTGCTGGAAGAACATCCTATAGACAGATGAGACCAAGATCAACTTGTACCAGAGTGATGGGAAGAGAAGAGTATGGAGAAAGAAAAGAACTGCTCATGCTCCTAAGCACTGAATCATGGTGGGGAAGTGTCATGGCGTGGGCTTGTATGGATGCCAATGGAACTGATTGTCTTGTATTTATTGATGACTGCTGACAATAGCAGCTGGATGAATTCTGAAGTGTTTCAGGCATTATTTTCTGCTCATATTAAGTCAAATGCTTCAGAACTCATTGGATGGCGCTTCACAGTGCAGATGGACAATGACCCAAAGCTAACTGCAAAAGCAACCAAAGAGTATTTGAAGGGAAATAAGTGGAATGTTGTGCAACAGCCAAGTCAATCCCCTAACCTGAATCTTATTGAGCTTGCATTTCACTTGCTGAAGACAAAACTGAAGGGAAATTGCCCCAAGAACAAGCAGGAACTGAAGACAGTAGACGCCTAGCAGAGCATCACCAGGGATGAAACCCAGCGTCTGGTGATGTCTATGTGTTCCAGACTTTAGGCTGTAATTGACTGCAAAGGATTTGCAACCAAGTCTTGAAAAGTTAAACTTTGATTTATGATTATTATTCTGTACCAATACTTTTGGTCCCTTAACAAGTGGGAGGCACATTCATCCTACACCATTCACCTGATTTGGATGTAAATACTCTCAAATTAAAGCTGACAGTCTGCAGTTAAAGCACATCTCATTCATTTCATTTGAAATCCATTGTTTGTGTATAGAGCAAAAAATGTTGTAATTGTGTCGATGTCCCAATATTTATGAACCTAACTGTATATACAGTAGAACTTCGTAGGCTATAATGATAAATCTCCTTTCAGTTTCCGTTAGGTTCAGGTGCTGATGGCCCAATAGGGAGCATGGCAGGCATGGAACCGCATCATATGAATGGTTCATTAGGTAGGACAGATTTAACTCACACAGCACAATGCTAAAAATATATGTGTTTTCCATCCATTTGCACATTCTTGCTTTTACTGTTTTGCATTGAATACTTTAAAGCCTTTTCCTTCCCCCAATTCAACAGGATCTGGTGACATTGAAAGCCTCCCAAAGGTATGAGATATTTCCGTAAAGTTTTGAAAGACATTTAAACAGTGACGAACATTTAGCTGAAATTCATTTGTGGACGGCACCCTCAAAAGTCCTTTCTTTCATTCATCAGAGCTCACCAGGAAATCTCAGCATGAGTAATCAGCCTGGCACACCAAGAGATGATGGAGAAATGAGCGGCAACTTCCTCAACCCATTTCAGAGTGAAAGTGTATGTATGCTGAAAGCCTGTTTCCAAAAGATCATTTGTGTTAAATACAGCTGCAGATGTCATTCAATGCCATCTTCTGTCTTACAGTATTCTCCTAACATGACAATGAGTGTGTGAGAGGACAGCACAGGAGCAAAATTTCAAGATTTCACAGTGCTCAGCAAAAACACACATTCAACCTGCTTTTCTACTCATATTGTCTGTGGTGGACTTTTGTGAATTGAAGTGACGTTCTTCTACACCAGATCTGACCAAACTAAAGTAAGCCTTGAAAGGATCCAGATGACATCTGCACATTTTTTCTTACATTTGTTTTGTAATTTCATGGTTAATGTCCTGTGTTCTGTCTGAATGAACTCAGCAAAGGTGTGGGGTAAAATATTTGGGACTCAACTTGGACTTGTATGACTGAACTCGGGACTTGACTGGAGACTAGAAATAAAAGATTTGAGTTTAACTTTTACTTGCAAAACAATGACTTGGTCTCATCTCTGCTTGAAATAAGCAGGGGCTTGACTTGGATTGCTTGAGTCTCACAAAGACTTTACTGACTCAAGACTTGAAGGTTAAGACTCAAGACTTGAAGGTTAAGACTCGAAACTTGTAGGTTAAGACTGAAGACCTGAAGATTCAGACTCAAGACTTAAAGAGTAAGACTCGAGACTTGAAGGTTAAGACTGAAGACCTGAAGATTAAGACTCGAGACTTGAAGGTTAAGACTTGAGACTTGAAGATTAAGACTGAAGACCTGAAAATTAAGACTCAAGACTTGAAGGTTAAGACTTGAGACTTGAAGGTTAAGACTGAAGACCTGAAGATTAAGACTCGAGACTTGAAGGTTAAGACTTGAGACTTGAAGGTTAAGACTGAAGACCTGAAGATTAAGACTCAAGACTTGAAGGTTAAGACTTGAGACTTGAAGGTTAAGACTCAAGACCTGAAGGTTCAGAACTGAGACTTGAAGATTAAGACTCAAGACCTGAAGGTTAAGACTAAAGACTTAAAGGTTAAGACTAGAGACTTTAAGATAAAGACTCGAGATATGAAGGTTAAGATTTGAGACTTAAACCTAGTCTTACACTAGAGTATTTTAAACATCGGCAGATTACTGTGCCGTTTACACTACATGACTTAATTTTGTGTCTTTTAATCACTGTGATGTTCACACTACGTGACACTACGTACATGATCCACAAGAAGGGGGTCACACACTACATGATCTGACAACAACTCGTTCCCCAACAGCTCAGTCAAGCTACCAAACCACAGCCAATGAAATTTTGAGGGAGAAACTGTCAGAAAAAACTGAACACTATTCACTGCTTGTGTGCACGCAAAGGTCTGAGTCTCTGCGTTCATTTTCACTTTCAAACAGGAGCTATTTCTTGGCCCAGAATATGCTGTTTTGAAAGATATATCTGAAGTAAATTTATTTTTTTTGCTATCAGAAAGTTATGTTTATGTTAGCAGGAAGTTGCTAGGCAAAAAATGCACGCATATTTAAAGTCACAGCGAAAAGTAGCAGACATGCATGCAGTCATGTTGACCAATATGGTAATTAAAGGTAGAAATGCTCAGTTCTTTACTGTTTTGTAATTTAAAAAAATAACAACGTTAGAAAGAAATACACAGATATTTAGGAAACGTCAGGGTGTTATAGATATGTTAGTTTTATTTCAAAGAGTTATTAAATTACAAAAATTAAAAACTCTGTGTATCTCTCCACTCGAACCTTGCAGATGAGCAATTGATCCGCTGATGCATCAGCTGATTGACGATGTTTTTTAAATGCTTCCTTAAAAGCTTGAAACGCTGTCAGTGATGTCATCAGCACACAAGCAGTGTTCAGCTTTTTCTGACGACCCCTCCCTCAAAATTTCATTGGCTGTGCTTTGGAAGCTTGACTGGGCATGAGTTGTTGTCAGATCTTGTAGTGTGTGACCCCCCCTCTTGTGGATCATTTACGTAGTGTCGCGTAGTGTGAACACCACAGCGATTAAAAGACACAAAATCAAGTCATGTAGTGTGAACAGCACAGCGATTTGCCGATGTTTAAAATCCTGTAGTGTGAACTAGGCATAAGACTCAAGACTTGAAGGTTAAGACTCAAGACTTGAAGGTTTAGTCTCAAGACCTACCAGTGACCTGTAAAACAATGACTTGGTCCCATATCTGGTTCATAGGTATTTATTAATGAATTCAGTCTTTTTTTCCTTGTTTTTCCTTTTATATGTAACATTGTTGTACTATGCAGCATGGCTGATTTCCATATAGCCCTCAGAATCTCAAACATCAGTTCCACCATAACCTCCAATCTTAGATATACCATAATTTACACATTTGCATGGTTACAGTTAAACAACAGAAACAAGGTTTATTATTATTACTAGGTTGGTCCAATTAAAATTAATTCTTGTGTGACTGCTCTATTAACCTTGTTTGCTGCACCTTTGGTTGCGCGCTTAACAAGCGGACAGAGATCCCTGAAAAGATGGTCTTGGTCCACTTCCAACTGAACTTGTACGGTTTGACTGAAATATAAATGCAACATGGACCAAAGACATGTACATGAACCAAATACAAGACATGATGTCACAAAATGTGACCATAAAAGGACAGTCTTCTCAAGAATACCTGTTTTTCTTTTCATAGTGGTATTGTTACCCTGTTTAACAAAGTTTATTTTCAGTCTTTAAAATGACAGCATGAATGCTACCAGGACTAAATGTATTACTTGTTTTCTTTTTTACATTTTGGTCTGGACCAAAGACAATGGAACAGTAAGTGTGAATACACCCTAAATATATTGTATTTAAATTAATTTTAAATGTGTTTAGTCTCAAATTCACTGCGTTTGACCAGACAACCAATCTCACTCTATATCAAACATAATGTTTAAGCAAACCAAAGGTTGGCTTTGTTTTAGTTGGGCTGCAGAATTAGGCAAATGTACAGCTTATCTCTAAAAGCAACAGACTGAATTTCAAGATTTCATGTCATTTTGGATTTGTTCTTGTAAATACAGCTATCTGTGAAGAATTTGAATATGCTGATATAAAAATCATTTTCACCATTTATAGTATGTGTTTATGTATGTGAGATTTCTAAAAACATGCTGGTTTACTGTGATGGGCTACTACACCAGTAGATTGTATTCTTGCTGACTAGATGGTCTAGATCAGAGATGCCAAACTAGGGCCCGCGGGCCAAAGTTGGCCCATGGTAACCTTTGATTTGGCCCACCATCTAATCTGCGAAGAGAGGGAGAATGAGAGGGATGGCAAAAACCAAAATTGATTGAGGGATGTGGGCCGAAGGTAACTATAGTAGCCATGGGTAATTTCCTTATTTATTTAATAATATTTAAAAATAATTAGAAAACATTGCTTTATGTTAACTAATACAGTATTTTTTATATTATTACAGTAAAAACAAAAACAATCTCATTTATGACAGAATGGAATTAAATTCGCTCCAACCCTGTCCATCCTTCTCCCTCTTTTTTCAGATGGGATGGTGGGCCAAATCAAAGGCTGCAATAGGCCAACTTTGGCCCACGGGCCCTACGTTGGTCACCTATGGTTTAGAGATTGTTGTTTCAATTTTAATGTAACCTTTTATTTGTTTGTTTCATTGTTAAGCTACAAAACTAAATTAAATGTTTCAATTTAAATGCTGTAATTTAGTTTAAAATGAACATCCTGTCACCCACGGGACAGAGGTCAATGCAGACTTTGTTGAGCAAATCAAGGAAAGGCAGATTCTGCTTGACTAGTGTATTCAGCATTGAACTCCTCTGTGTTATAAATGCGATTGTTTATGTTTTTATTGCAATAAGTTCTAATTAAAAAAGTTATACTGCATTAGTTAATATGATTCAAAGTGATGTTTTTTATTTATTTTTAAATATTATCAAATAAATTAGGAAATTACCCATTTTTTTACCTACCTTTAATCTAATATAGTTTGGTATATTTATCTTCGGCCCATGACTTTCAATGATTTTTGGTTATTGGCCCTTCATATGAAAAATGTTTGGGCAAGCTGCCCTGGTCTAGATGGTTACTAATATGTTCTTGTTAGATATATTAGAAAACAAAAATGGCATTATAAAATTGAACAGCTTAGAGAGTCGGTGACATAATGGTGAAGACAAACCAACACATTTAGATATGCTGTGTACAGTGTACATTTATTTACAAAACATTTAATATTAAGTTATTCACTACACTTGTAACATTTGACTTTAGATTGGTTTAAAAAGGTCTCTTATGTTCAGCAAGGCTGCATTTATATGATCTAAAGAAACACATTAAGATTTTTTTTAAAACAATTATTATTATTTTATTATTATTTTAGATTTTAAAATGTAATGTATTCCCATGCTTCAAAGCTGAATTTAATCAGCAGTTTACTTCAGTATGTTTTAATATTCTGAAATGGTCCTCAAAACAGCTGTGTGTATATATATATATATATATATATATATATATATATATATATATATATATATATATATATATATATATATATATATATATATATATATATATAATTATTATTTTATTTTTTTAACTGTGACATTTTCTCCAAGGTTCTTGCATGAAATTGATTATAAAAAATCGTTTGTAACATTATTAAAACCTTTCTGAACGCTAAACAGCAGTGTAACAAACCTAGACATCAAATGAAAACAAAGCAAAGAAACAAAAAACAAACAGTAATTCACTATCCCCCAACCCAAAAATGATGTGTACATTTTATTAAGAAGAATATAGTTATTTTCAGTTACAAATACAAAAACCTCTCCATAAGACATTACAAAAGCATAGAAATTGTTTAAGTGGCAACTAAATAAGTCGTTTGGACAATAAAAATGAGAAAGTTATGAGTAACAGACTGGAGCATAAATAACACCCGAACCTGGAAGAATAATTTCTTCCCCAAGATTATCCAATGGGCTTTTTTTAACGGTGACTTATTTTATGAGTGAAATAATGTCTGTGGTAATGTTAATTAATCATACATTAACATCTGCGTAAATTAGAGTCACACTGAAAATGTCAATTCTTAGATTGTAATGTGTATTTTATAACATTTACATTTTTGAGTAAGATTATAATGTTTGTGGTGTGATTCTGTGCACATCCTGCTGGAAAAAATTATTAGAATAACAAAAACCATCACAGATCATTCTAATAATGTCCACTAAAAATCTGTACAGTTTGGGTATAGTGTATAGTTTGTTTTTGTTTCTCTTAGAATTTATAGGGTTTAACATGAGACCAATAGAAGACCATTATAGGTTCCATTAAAACCAATATAATTTCCATAACTATTTCTGTGGGGCTGTTAAATGCATGATTCTGATTAGCTGATAAACATTCTAATGTGTGCTATTTCCAGATAAATGCACAGCTAGTGTTGATCATGGCATGTCTTTACCACATTATAGCTCTATAAATGCCAAATGATTTTATTTGCAGTCAAACAATTGGTAGGAAATTATATCAGGTGGCCTTAACTAATATGTACTTACACTGTAATTAATACTTAGTTACAATGTACGTATTGTGTAAATATATGTTTATACACTGTACTTATGCTTGATTAAATACCTGCATGTAATTACATATTCAATTATTTCTGCAATTGCGTTTGTAATTACACTGTTGACCATCCCTTACTGTGCGTTCACACCAAAAGCAGCGAGAGCGTCAAAGTTGCCAGAAGTCATTCATTTTCAATTGTAGCCAGCGTTAATAAGCGTCGAGCAGCGCCATGGCGCGGCACATGTTCGCTGGTGTAGGAGTCAAGGAAATCAAGTCAACTTGATAATGAGCTATGATGCGGTTCAGCAGCAACCAATTGAAATGTAGACGTCCACCACTTGAGAGGAGTCCAGAGAACACAGTCCTGTGAACTTTGGTTCCAACCACAGTTGTTTCCGAGGGTTTGATTACTGCAGTCATTGGATTTCCAATTATTTACAATGTTTTCATAGAGGGATATACATTAAAAAAAGATACTGGCGGGTTACTGATGTGCATTATTGTTATTTTTTTTCTTTAAAAAAGTGTGAATCTCATGCTAACTATAACGACAATACAAAACAGTATTGCTGCTTTGGAATATTTCCGACATGGACCCATATTGAATAAGCGAAGCAAAGCCACACCACACGCAACAACTTGATCTTCTATAGTTAAATGAATTTGCTCAACAACATTTTCACGCTGGAAAACATGTTTTTATGCGGGAATGTAACTGATTTGCTGCAACGGCCCCTTTAAATACGAGATCAATGTATCGAATTTTGACGCTTTCGCCAGCGGATCAGTAAAGGCAGACAGTGTTGCCCATACCACCAAACCTGTCTAACCGTACTCATATCCCACCTCAAGAGCACCAGAAGTGTTCTGCAATACATTATGAACACAGTAAATACGTTGTATTTTTATTTAGACGTAAGTACATACTAGTTAAGGCCACTTAATTGACCCTTTTCACAAGTCTGTTATGATGCGTTTAACGGTCGTCATAATCTTAAATACTTTAAAGTTTTTAATATTTAGATTTTTTTTTAATGTATGAACATTTATATGCTCATACGTGTAGATTATATCATCTTTGCATTAAATTACAAAAAAAACGAATTACCGCTTATGCGAGGTGCTTGTAATGCAGCGTTTATTTTATCTCTTTTTACACTTTAACAACCAAATGGTTGCTTTAGTCTATTTAACTGATTATATTTGAATTATATTACAACATCGATACTGTAAAAGGAACCTTGTGAAATTGAAAATCGTCACAACAAAATGTTTACTGGAAGTTCATCATTGGCTGAAAAACACTAGCTGTGCATATAGTTTGTAACTTTTAATTTGTAAGATTCCATTCGTTCATTTTAGTATAATTTGCTCATCCCACAATTAGGGCTAAGGGTGGGGTTTGGTGGTACACCTTCCTTTAAAAATCCTATGATTGAAATCGTATGAATTTGTGCGAATCAGCCACTCTTCATTTCTTTGTGCGATCTGGCTGTCAAATAAACAAAAAGAAATAAAAAAGAAAAATAGAAAAAAGAAATAGAAATAGAAAATAATAGTAACCATAAGTTCTAATGGTTTTGTAATAGTTTTATTATGGAATAATGGATGATTGGCCATTATTCTGGCAATTACAGTCATTTATTTTGCTTAAACTTTGGTTCCCACACTTAGAGATGTTGTTCAGATCTAATTTTAGATGTTTGTCAGGTTTTTGTCCTACACAGCTCCTGTGTTTATTTCACATATTGTTCACATACTAATTGTGGGATGAGCAAATTATACTAAAATGAACGAATGGAATCTTACAAATTAAAAGTTACAAACTATATGCACAGCTAGTGTTTTTCAGCCAATGATGAACTTCCAGTAAACATTTTGTTGTGACGATTTTCAATTTCACAAGGTTCCTTTTACAGTATCGATGTTGTAATGTAATTCAAATATAATCAGTTAAATAGACTAAAGCAACCATTTGGTTGTTAAAGTGTAAAAAGAGATGAAATATTGTTTCAACGCAGGCGCTGTCATTAGCAGCAGAAACTCCATTGAAAATACTGGTGTAAAATTAATTTCCATATTTTAAAGACATGGTAGGAGAAAATCTAATTTAATGCAGAGCCTCTTGTTTGGTCTGATACACACTTTATATCGTATCTCAACCATGTAGTAAAGACCACAGCTTTAAAAAAAAAAAGAAATCAGACCTTACACGCAACGATTTTGTATGGGATGACACTTAACAGGAAGCCCTGGGGCTGGCTGACTGAAATTTAAAGTCAGTGTGCATATAATCTATTCTTTCATTTAATAGGGAAAATATAAAGGGAAGTCGTGTTGAATTATTCTTGCATGTTTTGATGTTATCATGTACGCCTCTATATTAAAAGATCCCAATGAATAATAGTGCAGTCGACTCCAACCGTCGAGTTGTCCTAAATAAAATGAAAGAAAAACCCTGTAACAGACAGAATGTCCTAAATCTGTTGCATCGTGGTTTGACAAGATCTCTTATCCTGGCCAGTTTAAAAGTTTTCAAAACCCTTTCAAAAATCCAGACATATCCAATCAGCCATTAAGTCAATGTTTAGGCCGTTCATGCCATCAGCTTTATGTACTGGCTGTTCACACTGCTTTTCAAAGTCTCCAAATTACTTGACCTTGTGCTGGAGGTGAACTGTGCGCTCCTTTCAATACCAGGGACCCCCTGACATTTGAGAAAAGCAAGAACCTGTTTTTGGCACTGAGAAGAACCAAAATAATAGATGAGGGGGTCCAGACAGCAGCTGATGCTCCCCATGCACATGGAGATCAGGTAAGCAGCATAGGACGTGTCATTGTGCTTGTAAGCAAACCGTACATAATGTGACAATAAGATGATGTTTGTTGGTGTAAAGCATATGACAAAAACTGCAAAAACCGTTACGGCCATAAAAACAGCCCGCGTTTTTTTCGCGCGGTTTTCCACATTTGCCGCGCACAAGGCTTGGATGATGCGCAGGTAACAGACGGTGCTAAAAATGAGCGGGATGAAGAAGAAAAGTGAACAGAAGATTGGAAAGAAGTACAGGTAATACTCCCGGAGGTGCTGGATGTCGAGGACGTCGTGGCAGGTGGTTATGCCCAGGTCAGGTAGGTAAATGGTCTGATTGGAAATGAGCAAAGGCGTCACTCCGCCAACGGACAAAAGCCACATGGCGGCGCAGGCGACGGTCGCGGTTTGAGGACTGCGCCAAGTAAGCGAGTCCATCGGGTAGACGACAGCCAGAAAGCGGTCCACACTAATGCACATAATCAGAAGCACAGAGCAGTACATGTTGCAGTAAAAAGCAGCCGTTACAACACGGCACATCCAGGCTCCATATATCCAGTTATTTCCGTTGTAGTTGTAGGCTATCCTAAACGGGAGCAGCAGAACAAACAGAAGGTCTGCGCAGGCTAGATTCATCATGTAAATCGCCGCCGGTTTCTTGGGTCTGACTTTGCGCGCGAACATGACCAGCGCCAGCAGGTTGAGAGGCGCGCTGATGATGAACACTATTATGTATATTGTCGGGATGACAGCGGTCGCCACGTGGCCTGTGAGGAAGCTCGAAGCCTCTTGAGAGATGTGATAAGTCTTTTTTGCCGGAGGGTGGAGGTGCTCTTTCCTGAGTGTTGGTTCTTGACCAGAACTAAAGCCGCTTCCCCCCTCCTGCACGTCCAGATAATCAAACGGCTCGTCGGTGACGGTGAGGAAAAATCCCGAAAATGAGCGAATAAACGTTTCTGAAAAAAGAAGAAAAAAACGTGCTTACATTCGTGCCTATTTTTGCAGCATTTAATCTTTGTTTACAATAAAATTATTTAAACTTTCATGCATCAAATAACAAATGCAAATACATTTTTTGTTATTTTCTTTCTGTTGATGTTTTATTATATCTTTGTCATATTAGCCAGAATTATGTAGCAGAAAAAAAGTACTTTGCAGAAATCATGAATTTCTTTTTATGTTTACAATTTACAATTATCAGCATTTAGGCTATGATTCAATTTATCAATCCATATAGATTCTTAATACATTAATACATTCTTAATTGAGCGTGCCTGTTTATATATATATATATATATATATATATATATATATATATATATATATATATATATATATATATATATTCATTTATTTTTCCTTATCTGAATGTATATCTTATACAGATATCAATATTTCATACCAAAATGTCCAGGTTTCATAGGCTACTTCACTTTTCAAGCTAAACTTTTTAGGTATTTCGTTATTATTACATTACGTACGTGACTCATCGTGTAGGCTACTTGCCACTGTTTTCTATTTTTTTTTTTAAATATATAAGCTTACATATTTTATTCTGTAAAAAGAAAGTCTGTAAGCGTCTTACCGTTTTTCGGCAGCGCAGACGCAGAGCCGTTCAGAGCCTGCAGAGCCATCAACAACAGCACAACCCACAACATCACGACTCAAACACCGCAGCGCAAAATGATGAAGAGAGAGTGAGAACAGAAAACTCCTTTCCAGAATGATCTTGAACCCGCACTCAACAGCAGTCCTCCTCAGACACCAAGACAGACTAGAGGTAGGGAATTCTCTTTTTCTGTGGCGCAAATGTTGACGCCTACTCGAGCAACACACATGTGAAACGCAGCATCACAGCAGAGACAACGACTAGCTCATGCTTGACATTAGAAGTACATTTAAAGTTGTAATTGTGGAATTTTTTACAGTATACTGTGTTTTATTCAATATAAAAAGCGTCTAATACTTTTTCTTACTAGTTTTTACTTGAATTCCACAATGATTAGATTGTTTTATTTTTGCACATTAGAAATATTTTACTACTACAACTATTATTGTTATTATCGTTATTATTTTAAACACATTAATTAGTCTTTTCTTAGCATGTATTAAGTTTTTGTTTGGTAAATAGAATGTATATTACTACTATTATTTAACAGGGTACAAACATTTATTTGTATATTTATTTATTTATATATATATTTTTTTTTACAAAGATAAACCCAAACATGTCATAAAGTTATATTTATGAAGTAACATTATGTTTGGTGAAACAGAGTTTCGAGTATTTTCACTTTAGGAGCGCCAATGATTTATTTATTTATTTTATAATTGTTTAACAGTGTAGACTTTCATACATCTGTAAATTCCCTGAATGCAAATCAGAGACAAATCAAATTCACTCATCTCTCAAAGCCAAAGCGTTTGTTCAGTATGGAGTTTGCATGCTTGCAAATTGTCTTATTGGAACAAAGTGAAGACAATGTAGATAGGGATGGGCAAAAATAAATTGAAATGTATTTTAAATTCAAATACCAAATACCGTAATTTTACATGTATCAAAATAAACTACTGTATTTTGAAAATACTACTACTACAAAATGCTTTGACATGGGAGTATAACAGTTCCTCGCAAACCTCTGCTATCAATAGGCATATTTGATCAATCATTTGACCATTAAACTGACTTAGTGAAGTAAACAATGAGTACGTTTACATGGACAACAACTATCTGATTTTAATGCGATTAAGACAATACTCTGATTAAGAGTCTACCCTGTAAACAGATTTTTGATTAATCTGATGAAGGTCATAATCGAACTAAACAGAAATGGAATTAAGACATGTGGAGTATGCCGATTTTAGTGGCATTATTGAAGTGCAGTACAGACATGTAAACACTTTAATCAAACTATTACCATCATGAAGGACTTTTCACCCCCTTTTGCGACAGTATATTTCATACACACATGGCTGTTTGACACTGCACCTACTGAGTCAGTGAAGGACCACCGACACCTGCATCGTGAAATGCTGTTTTTTCCTTTCCAGTCGACGTACGATATCAAATTCTATTAAAACAAGACTATTTCACCAGTCCGTGCTTCCAATAAAATGATCCATGAATGAAATGTTCCTGAATGAAAGTGATACTGCAATTAAATTAAAAAAAAACTAAATGAAATGCCCGAAAATACATGAAACACCTGAGAAAACATGGGTAACATTGTGAAGCAATGATGTTAATCGAATTATTTGCTATAACATGTAAAACGGGATCATGGAAGGAACGTTCAAAAATAACTCATATGAACACCTTAATCAAATTATTGTTAATCAAATTAATGCAAACAATTTGATTATTGATGTCCATGTAAACGTAGTCACTGTTTGTTAACAATAGCGTTTTTCTGAGTGTCTACAAGTTAGACACTGTAGGACTTATTTTTATGTTGTTTGTCTTATTTTCTTAGCATCTACATAAGCAATTAATCCAAAACTATTATATGTGCAGTTTTCTCATTCTCCCAAGATTTTTTAGTTCTCCTTTAACTAGAAAAGTCTCAGTTTACCCTCTTAGTGAACACCAGTACTGCATCTTTAGGTTTTTTTTATTATTCTAAAGTTTGTCTGAATTTCCACCTGCAGCACTGAGACTGAGAATGATTGTGCTGAATGCTCCTCATCCTGTTCTTAAGGACACATTTTATTCCATTTCATTTCTTAAGCAAAGATGCATAATTTTCATCCATACTACAAGCGTTGAACACCTTTGTAATCAATTTTCTGTTCTGACCTCCAGCTTAGGCGAATAGCTGAGAAAGCATCAGTCTGACACCGCATTAAGATGTCATCATGTAGACTTCCTACAAAGTATTTTACAGTTTAAAATATAAATTATCACTATCAAATATAAATTACAATACTATTTTGTATTTTTAAAATATGTATTTACTGTACATGACTTTGAAAGAAGCCTGGTTTTGGTTCCAAGCTGACTGGCTGTTTCAGAAATGGCTTATCAATCCCCTGCTATCCTTACACAACCAATAAAAACTTGAGCTACAGCATCAGAAAACTACACCATGTACACAGCTAAGAACTGGATAATCAGACTGCAATTCAAATTCTAATTGAGCAAGAAAATAAAAAAGCTTACCTGAAAGGTTATCTGATACAGTAATTCTCGATTTCTGATGTAACATTTAAATGGTAGGATCAGAATATGACTTTAACAATATGAAAAGATGGATCTATCTTTGCAACTTTGTGATGCTATCATATCAATATACAGTAAAACTCTTGTTTCATAAATACTGCCCATCCCTGAGTGTAGACAAGAGGCGATGAGTGTATTACTGATTGCAATGCAACTTTGTGGGATTGCAATAAACTAAGGTGATTTCGTGTGTCTTTGTCTTTTTTTGTTTGACTTTTGCCAAATCCTATCACATCACATCAATTCGGAGCAAGATGAATTTGGTTATTGCATGAATAATTGTTTTTTTTTTGACTCACAAAAATATAAGAACATGGTCCCTTGGGGGGAGCAAATTTAGCTTAGAGCTCCAAAATCACATTGATAATGCAGTTTCTCGCCCCAGTCTCCTCTATATAAATAAACACACCATTTTCTTGATGTACGATAATTATATTTATTAAAATCAATAATATTACTTCATCATAACAGAACATTTTTATAAAAAAAAAAAAACTACTTTTAAAATATCCTTTAAAATATGCACAATTGAGAACATAGAAAGTTAAGGCACTAGTTAATGACAGGCCTGTGATGGCTCTTCCAGTTTATCATATTTATCAGCCACATGGCAGTAGTGCATTATTGAAATCATTCAGTTATTATACACTTTTAACATATTAAAACAATGCAGCTTGCAAAACATTACTTGTCATAACATATGTCAATTATGCTTGTTTTTAGAAAATATAATTCATCCACACTTTTCCAAAAAAAAAAGAGAGAAGTAATTCCAGTCATCATACATGTTGTGAACATTCGGTGCTTTGATTGTGGTTTGAATACATTTCATTTCACTAAAAGTCAAGTCAGAAGTATTTTTCATATGTACAGCTTTGCATGTATCATATCATTCTTAGAGCGGTGAGATTTCCTTTAAAAGTAAATTAAATACAAAACAGTTGCGCTAATTCCCCTGCACGGGCAGTCATTTCTTTTATAAAAACATTTTAAAAAAGCAAAAACAAAGGCACATTCCATTCTTTCCGTGCAATCTGTGTAAACTAACATATCTAAAACAGGAGTTTGATAGCTAGTTAATATTTCCAAACACATTTGCACTGAATGAACTCTGAAAGATGATTATTTTCCATAGAACTTTTTGTTTAAAAGGAAGATCAAGAGGTTGACGTTGACTTTGGCCTTGTCAAACATTTTCATGACAGCTACTCCCTCGTACTGAAGCTGCAACAGGTCCTGATGATAATAATAAAAAATCACAAGGTGTAAAATACAGTTTCTGTTGTAATTTGTCCACATGCAACTCCAGATAATAAAAGTAATATCCTGTATAAGAGAAGAAAATGAGTGTGCCAGGCTCTGCTGGGAATTTAGGAACTGACCTGGAAATGCAGTTGCACCTTCTCCATCTCAACTCCCATAAACTTGGCCTTTATCTCAAAGTCACCCACTTCCTCACAAGGGCAAATGTCAAACATGACATTTTTAAACCTGAAATGTACAAAACACTGACTGAAATACTGGAATAGGTGGAGCTTAATACATCTAATAACTTTGCAAATAAAACATGTTCTTTCACACTAAATTAAATGACTAAATCACTTAGCACAAAAGTAATATTCCTTTGATCTGCCTTCTGGGATTTGAGATAGGAAAAATAGTTGGCTTGACATTTGTTAAACTCCCATCTGGACTACATGAGGAAGAGAAAATTGTGAACTCATTACAACAACAAACTGCTGACGTTCTCTGAAAAAAAACATCTTGTGCTTATGTCCACTTATCTGGGGTCAGTTTAGTTATCATGCGCTTGATTTGGGAACGGTATGAAGTTACTCAATATACATATTTATTAATAATAGACTGAAAAAGAGGAAGAATGTACTGATTAATCTGGACGCCTTCAATCTCCAGAATCACTCCTTTCTCGTGTAGTTTGGCAGCTGTGTATTTCAGGGATGAGGCCTTGGACTTCTTGCTGCCCTTCTCCTCTTCTTTTCTGTCCAGTTTGATTGACCTCCGTGAATTCCTGATGGAGAAATAACCCGTTAATGAAATATATACCATATAGGAAAAGACATCATACATGTCCCGGTTTTCAAAGTACCTACACCAAGCTATTGTGTAATGTTATGTACAGGGGCCCAATTGTGACTCTCAATAATCCTAATAGGGATATATCAAAACTGAGAGAAAAACGGGCAACATGAGGACAATTACAAACTTGGTCATAAGGGTAACAAATAAACTTTAGATTGTTGCTGTACTAAAAAAAAATTCAGGAAACTAATAGAAAATACAAATGTAAAGGAAAGAAAATGTAATGTCATGAACACACAAGACTATTAACTTATCATATTAACTATCACTATTAACTTTTTAACTTCTAGAGGACTACATTTAAAATTTATTTATAAATGTATTTTAATGTGCAATTATTATTTGATACATTTTTTTGGCCAATCAAATTTCAGATTTACTCACTCTCACTTTCTTTCAGCTTATTCACCACAGTGGAATGACCCGCCAGTTACTCTGGCATATGTTTTTACCGGCAGATGTGGTTCCTGCCACAACCCAGTGCACAAACACTCATACAATCTCTTATTCACACATATTCAATATAGCCAAAGACTATAGAATACACAAAATGTCACTCATATAGTTTTGAATGAAGAAAGTGTAAGGGTCATTATGACCGCACTAGAAATAAGCAATATGTTGGAAATTGCTTCAGAAGATAATCGTGATCAGATGTGACATTATTCAAGGGACGTTAATATGTAACACGTAAGTTATTTATGCTTATGGTAGTTGCAGTTTTTGATTGACAGGATGACATTAGATATTGTCTTCTAGAAACAGGCATAAAGGAGTTTGCTGTTATGATCTCCTTCCCTTCAAGTGTGCATGAGCATTAGCTTTGGTAACTTGAATTCACTTTTGTCATTATTCTAATGATTAGAAATTTAATTTAAGATGCGACTATTATTACATTTTTCTAATGCTTTCAATATGAAGCCCAAGAAGCAAATCAAAATGGCCACCGAGTGAAATTACTTGCTTTGAAGGGACTTTGCTATGGCCAATTAGTTTATCGAATTCACCTATATCATATGTATTTGGACTGTGGGGGGAACCTAAACACCCAGGAGGAAACTTACGCAAACACAAGGAGAACATGCAAACTCCACACAGCAATGCCCCCAGCCAGGACTGAAAACAGTGACCTTTTTGCTGTGAGGTCACAGTTCTAACAACTGAGCACCAACATCAATTTGAATTGATTTTATTAGTGATTTTAGAGAGGCACAGCTAGACCCAAAACCTATGAGAATGCTTATAGAAAATGTGAGAAAAATGTGCATGTGTATCTCCACTCACTTTCTGTTGAGGTTGTCCAGACAGGTTTTGATGTAGGTGTCGTAGTAGTTGATCTGTTCCTGATAGAAATTCGTCTTGGAGTTGAGCGCAGTTAAAGTCTGCTGCAACTTTACCAACTCTGCTTTCCTCCTCTGCCTGTAGCGCCGCTGATATCGAATATCCTACCACACACACAAAAAAGAACAAATATTTAAAAATCTACATTTCTGTGTGCTCCAAAGGTATGATCTAACAGCTGAAACCTGGCTGAAGGTGTTTATGGTAGGCTGCAGTGCTAAAGGAAGCAGTATAAGCCCATGGCGTGATTTCATTGAGAAGCTTAACTTGGCTAAACATATAATTTGGAGAATGTAGAAATCATTTCATAACCTGGGAACATCAACCTTCACACCAAACTAGCAGTGGTAGATTTAGGCATCGGGAATATGCGCGATTGCCAAGGGCAGCATCTGGCTGGGGGCGGCATGGGGAGACGATACAAAATAAATGCCCCAGTAAAAGTTTTGATATGCGATTTACTTCATGCAAGTGCATAATTAAGAGTAATCCCAGAATAAAGATGTTAGTAACCATTCAGATTTAGCATCTTTTGCGTGCACAAGTTTGTTATTCTCTATGTGCAACAGAACCAATACTGGTGAACGCAAACTGATGCATGCACACAGAAAACTATTCCTGCTCCTGCTCCCGGTGTGAATCCCGGTTGTTTACATGCACATCGATAAAATATGCGCCGCTCATGCGCTGTGAAACCAGAGTAACATCCTTTTATGCAGAGATGTCGGCACGCAGCGAGTGTTGCCAGTCAACAAAACTAAAGTTTATGTAATATGATGATGATCTTATTTTGACTATGGAGCAGAAAGGAGAGATGATAAGTCAGGGAGGTAAGACTTAATTACATTAATTCTCGGTCATGAGCCGCGTCTAAGATAACAGATAATTCTATAAAACATATAAATTTGTTTGTATTCTATAGATTTTTTCATAATATTCATGCAAAATATTTCTTAAGTGGTCTTGGCATATCACCCCAGTTGTGTATTTTCCAGTTACATTTATATAGGTGTATGGTGTGGTTCGCCCAGCGTGCCGTTTAAACTAGAACCGCCACTGCATACTAGGGATGCATGACAAATCGAAATTAAATTGAAATAACGATTTAGCAAAGCTGCGATTGTCATGCACATCTTGTCGGGAAAGCACAGATCTGTGATCAGTAATTAATCTCCTCTGAAGGCCAGAAGGTGCACTCACAGAGAAACTGAAAATATGCCCTAAACAAGAGACCCAGGAAATCAAACAGAGTATTTAACTGATTAATAATAACAGGACTACAGAATTATCACACAAAATTATTTTAGATACTCGACTGAAATTATGAAGTCAGTTTATAGTAAACCTGTGTTTTATTTATTCATTCATTCATTTTCTTTTCAGCTTAGTCCCTTTATTAATCCGGGGTCGCCACAGCGGAATGAACCACCAACTTATCCAGCACATGTTTTACTCAGCGGATGCCCTTCCAGCTGCAATCCATCTCTGGGAAACATCCATACACTCCTGTATTCACACACATACACTACGGACAATTTAGCCTTCCCAATTCACCTGTACCGCATGTCTGTGGACTGTGGGGGAAACCGGAGCACCCGGAGGAAAACCCACACAAATGTGTTTTATTTATTTATTTATTATTTATTTATTGCCACATCAGCAACTTATGGCTATTTCGTGGATATACATAAAAATATTAGATGATAAAAATAAATTCATATTACAATATAAAGTTACTTAGACAAACATATAGGATAGAAATAAATACAATTTTAAATATATTCAAAGTTAAATATGATTTTTCAGTTCAATTTTTGATAATTTAATATTCTTCCTGGTGGTACCTTTTTAAAAATGTCCATGAAAGTATTCCCCTTAAAAAAAAATATTGTCTAATGGTATTAAAACTTCCACATTTCAACAAAATATGTTTTATGGTAAGAGCAGCCTGGCGGTATTTACATTTAGGTGGGTCTTCGTTATTGAGTAAATATAAATGTGTCACCTAGAATGTCCAATTTGACATCTAGTATAGACAGTTTGATCACCTGGTCTCAACATTATAATTAGCTAAATGTCTTTCATTTATTTTCGAGTTAATTTCATGTTAAACCCGTGTTTTTAAAAGTGACACTTTCACATACTTTCAGATGTACGAGCAGCATAGAGCATAAAGATTTACTTCGATATCAGTATTCCACCAATTAAATGATCTGCATTGCACTGCATAGCTTGCCAGTAACTATGACTGTGTAGTAAAACTTGCTCCATCTGAAAGCAGATGCAGGAGATTTACAGCTTTTTACAGAACTTGCTTTAGAGGCTGTTTATACCTTTTCACTTCTTGCATTTTTTCTGATCTGATAGCATCTGAGGCGGATGTAAATCTAATCATTCAGACCACTTCAGGAGGTGGTCTAGGATATATTCCTGACAAAACTGGACAGGCCTAAATGCATCTGGTTATTGAAACCACATTTGTAAATGTTACTCTTCCCAAAATTAAAAAAAATAAACGTGAAAGCGCAAATGTGATGGCCTGTATAATCATCAGATATACAAGCGCAAATGCATAAGCAACAGAAGGCCACAGATGATAGTTTTGCTTTATTTTGAATTTTTCATTTAATTGACTGGAAAATTATCAAATTAATAGTAGCCTGACCTTGGAGATGTCATTGATGACCTCCTGGTACTTGTGTTTGGAGTTGACCCGTCCAGCCTGCTCCAGAGTTCGGAGGTTCCTGAGGATCTTCCTCTTCTTCTGCTCCAGAGGCAGCTGCCGGTCCTCCAGCATGGCCTGGCTGCTCTTCAAGCCCTCTGGAGTCTGAGAGTCCTGCACCACCTGACGCTCTACCAGCTTAGCGTGTTCTGCCTCCTAAAGCACCAGAGACAAGAGATAAGGTCAACTGACTGAACTTCGTATCTTCTGGAAAAGTCAGGAGCCTGTGGTACCTGTGCCGCAGAGGCAGGAGTTTCCAGGATATCGGTGAGGGTCTCGCCAGGCTGGATTCTCACAATATCCACTATCAGCTTCTTTGTTCTGCAAAGTGACAGGCAAAGAAAGTGGGTGTGCTTGTCAACATGTGTTCCAGTATCTGCTGGATAATGTCAAGCTGTATCTTAGCAGATGAGACAGTGCAGAACAAGCACACAATGGAGATGTGATAAAGACTGCAGTTAGCTGGTCACACAAGCGAACTCTTCTATCCGTTTGTAAACTCGTGACATATCGGTGACGTATAGAGTACTGTTTCTGGGTCCAAGCCACTACTCATTTGAATTGAGAAAATATTTGTTTATGACCACTTTTTAGTAATATTACACATTAAAGTGAATTTTATACAACATCATGGTGTTCACTGGTGTTTCTCAACCACATTCCTGGAGGACTGCCAGCTCTGTAGATTTTCCCAGTGTTGGTGGGCCTCCAGGAACGTGGTTGAGAAACACTGGCGTACACAACAGTGTCTGGACTTGCTGTATCACAAATACCAAAATTTTAACAATTTATAAAAAATGAATCACTTTCTGGCCATCTGATATTAGACATGGACATACTTATTGCGATCATGATTTTCAAAAGTATTACAGCGCTTTGTAAACGTTCATTATTACAATTTGATGAGTCTCCTCATACAGTTTGATAGAGCGTTTGGACCCGGACGCTGCTTTACGTGACGTCACACTTAACAAGCGGATTGTCACATTCGTGAGGATCTTGATGTTTAAATCGAATTGATAAAATAATTATTTTATGTTGACTGCTGTTTAATTAATTCACAGAGAAGTAAAAAAATGAAGGTTGTTGACACACTTGGTGTAATTTAAGGGGGGGACCTATTATGCCCATTTTCACAAGATGTAAAATACAGTAAGTCTCTAATGTCCCTAGAGTGTGTATGGGAAGTTTCAGCTTTACTCTTTGAAACTGCCCCTTTTAGGCTTTGATCCAAATTGTGTAGTGACTGTCACTTTAAATTCAAATGAGATTGTGCTCCCAGAACTATTGTCAAAAGAGGGTGGAGCTACAAATACCCATGTGTCAGCATAGTGGCTGACTTAAAAACAAGACTAACTTCCTTTGCTAACGAGGGAGAGATTGTCACTAATTGGTAGGGCTTTCCCCCTCTGATGACATGTACAAAAGGAGAATCAATCAGAAGTGCTTCTTTTTATGAAGTTAAAACTGTAAAATTAAAAAAGTTTTACCATTAGAAGCTGGTTATATTCACAGATGGTTGCTACACAGCTGTGTTTAAACCCCTTATGAAAGTGATTTTTGCATAAAAGAACCCTTTTAATGTTTAATTTATTTAGTTGTAATTTTCCAGAAATGTTACAATATATTTGATTGATCATGACTATATCTTGACTGTATTGGAAAAACTAAACAAAATTACACTGACAGTACGATTGACTTAATGTAGCTTGTGCTTAGCTGGTGTGACTTGCCTCATGCAGTGTCTGAATAAATGTAAATGATGCTATCTGAACCTTGGTGCAAAGCAAATCTTCAGGTTCTGTCTTTAAAATCACAGTGTGAACATTATGCGAAAAAGAACTAAACATTCACTAAACAACATGTTGTTTTTGCCACTTTTGCCTTTATTGTGATGACAATTCATTGTGATGAAATGAGAGAGACTGGGATGAGATTAACCTTTGTGTACTGTTTAAATTGACTACCCTTTTGTTATGTTGGTGACTGTTTTTGCCCCATTGACTTCCATTATAATTAAATGTTTTGACTGCAAAACTATGACACCTAATAATCATACATTCTTGATTGTTGGTGTTTTTCCCTGTTGGCAAGAGGTAAAACTTTTCATTTTTACTGTTGATCATCAGTTGGCAGCATTAACCCTTTAGATAGGCCTAAGCAAAACAGTTTATGGCTTTTATATGGAGTTCTATGGAGTAAAACAGCAGATTATAGTGTATAGTGTAGTAACGTATAAATGCACTTACTGTGTTTACTATGCTCTGAGAGCTGTGGGGTTTTTTATTTTCTCAAACATATCAAGGTAAGTATGCAAAGGTCTCTCTCACACTCAAACACACACACACACTATACTTTATATAACTATATAATTTTTATCCAGAAACTAACCTAGTTTTGCACTGCAACTGATGATCAACAGTAAAAATTTCTCGTCCCAAAAGGAAAAACCAGCTACAATCAGGAAAGTCAATGGGGCAAAAAGAGCCACCAACATAACAAGTGGGTAGTCAATTTGCCCAGAGGTTACTGTTGAGTTTTTTAAAAATTCCAAAGCATTTTCCCAAAATATGTATCAAAATAAGATTTTTCACCTGAAATCATTCAATTTGCTGAAAAACAGAAAGTTGTGGCCAAATTAAGACTCAAAATCACCCCAGAGTGGATGAAAACATCCCCAACAGCACATAAGGGTTAAATATTTGACACCCAAAATGTTTACCAAAAATACAACCACACTATATATATATATATATATATATATATATATATATATATATGATTTTTTAAATTATCTATGACTATTTTGAGAAAAGTATTTGTGTTTTTCAATTATACTGTGGAAGACAACTGTCTGTTTTGTATCTTTTGTTATGCAGTTCTGAGCAAAATTTGTCAAAATATGTTCCTTCAAAAGAAGTACAAGACGTTTGGGACAACATGAAGCTGATGACAGAATGAAATGCAGTGTTTCTTCTAGGATTTTTTCCAGCTGTGGCGGCAGACTCTGTTAGGTCTTTTACACAGATCTACCTACTACCTGTGGCGTTATTTCATTGACAAATTTTGTGAGCGCAGTATTACAAGTTGAGATCGCATATAAGCATGTGAATCTCTGTGCTTGAGCGCTGATTTCATCTGTTCGTGCACAAAACTTCTTACGCACCCTCAAATATATGCTCCTCAAGTGCAGATTTTCTTGTGCGTTCTAAAATAAATGCTGCTGAAGTGTGATTTAGTGCATTTATGCAACAAGTATACCTTCAACAGTTATTAGATTTGCTAGGAATATTTGTGAATGTCTCCAAATGGACCTACAGAGCAGCATTAATGCATCCTGAACTAAAGTGAAGCAGCTATAAACTCCAGCAAGATAAAGTCATCGCATGCAAAACCATAGACCTTTAACTATAAATAAAATAAAATTATGGAAACTGTGTTCGTCATCACTGAAAGCTACGTCGTGTTTGCTAGTCTCACGCATCACGCACCTGTCAGTTAGTCAGTCAGCAAGTCACCTAGGGTTAAACAAATAAGTTACAGCACTACTACGATTGCAGAAAAGTTTGCGCTGTTATAATTCACTTACCTTTTAATACGCTTTGGTGTGATTACAACCTGCTATTTAAAAAAAATGACTGAATATTTTGAATGAGAAGCTGTAGTGTAGCCGTGGCGGGATAAATTTTGGTGTGGCGCCCTGCCATAGACGACTGAATATAGCGGAAACCATGAAATGTATTGTTGTTGTTGTTTTCTGAATGAACTATAATTTTAAGAACTGTTTTGTCAAAAGTTTTGTCTAGTAGTGAAAGTATACCAAAAGGAAGGTAATATACAGACTCATATGTTATTTGTCACACTACATACACAATAATAATTTATAATGTTATGGCCTGCAATAAAAAACAGAATTCTCATCTGGTTCAAGGGGGCTTTTAGATGCTCTGAGAGGAAATAGAGCCGAGTGTAAACATACAGACAATGAGCTGTGACATCACTGTTCCTGCCTTCTCCCTAAAGAAATACTGGACCGTACAGAAACAGCCCAAGTCTAGAAGGCTTACAAAAGCTGAAGGTCCAACAAATTATAGTCGACAAATGTTTCTTTTGAGAATTAGTACACCTTTTAAGAACATTTAAGACCTTTTCAGTTTTCCACACACAAATTAGTCCCACCACTGTATGTAAATGATTATGTTAGTCTGATTCTGAAAAGGCACATTAGCATTCAAAATAAAATGTTTAGCACACTGAATTTTGCACTCAGTATTTGTCTTTTCTTGGAGAGAACAGGCTTTTACTCAACAAAGCCGGTCAAAAGCAGTCTAGAAGTGCAAAGATAAAACTGTCCAGCAAACCGCTTCCTGCCATGGGTCAGAAGAGATATGAAGACAGGAAATTACAGTAGGACAGTAAAAAAAAACTGCATGTAGGCAAGGAGATATGTATTTCCAGGACATCACGTATTAAGGCTGTTAAAGAAGTAATGGTTGCTTGCTCACTTACTTCGTCATTAGTCCCTTTGTGTCCTTGTCATCTCCATCTAATAGCTCAAACTTGTTGGTGAGGGTTAAGGAGATCTCTGTTTTGCCATGCTGACTTAATGAATTCTCCTTGCTGGGGTCATTTGTGTCCACAGTTCCTTCACCTGGGTACATTACACATTCATTATTGTGCTGTCTAGACCACTGTTTTCAGTATGAATCAAGATTAAATACACTGTAAAAAGCAATTAGTTGACTATTTTTAAAGATGGAGTAAAATCTTTTTTTTATAAAAAAAGTCAACTTAACAGTTCCAAGTTACAATGGGTTCACTTACATTGTCTTTAAGTAAAGTCAACTTGTTGCTTTTAAAGGGCACCTATTTTACCCCTTTTTTAAGATTAAGGATATGTCTTTTTGTGTCTCCAGAATGTGTCTGTAAAGTTTCAGCTCAAAATACCCATCAGATTATTTATTATATCTTTGTGTATATTGGACAATTGAGCTGTTTTGACTTTATAGCAGTTTTTGTTGCCTGTGCCTTTAATGCAAATGAGCTGGTTCTCTCCGCCCACCGTTCCCACATGCGAGTCAGAGCCAAAGAGATCCTCACTATTGCTATGATGGGTGTAGCTTCTCCTGCTGCCTCTCACACTTAAGCAGCACAGTGACAGACAAGAATGAAGCAGATCTCCCTTACTACAGTAAGAACTTCCCCAATGATTATTTGATGTATTTATTGTGGAGTTAATTCAAGCCTTTCTACAACGATGAGTCACACACAATGTCTTTATAAAGTTTGCGTGCGCATTGTCTTTGCATTGTTTTTGCACGGCAAATGTGACAGGATACACATTAATATACAGTACTGTATGGATATCTCTTATGTTAATGTATGAAATAAACCTGATTTAAGTCCTTGAACTGGGATTGAAGTGTCTTCTATTAAAATTGTACTGACATGCGGCTGTGGTGAAGAATTACGAAGCGATTTTACTGTATTTATGACAAACATGCACTGTTTCAGAAATGTTTTAAACTCGTAGATATAATTATATGCATTACTATAGAAACACGTTAATACACGGCTGTCAATCAATTCAGTGGGCGGGGAAAACACGCTCCTACATCACGTTGTGCGGGGCCTAAAAATGGGAGGGATTTGGATCCAATTTTTAACGTCAGAACATTTTTAAAAAAGAGACTTATTGTCTTTATATCACTCCAGTATGACTGTGGACACACTATACCTGCACACAGTTCTGTCCAAACAGCTTACAAAAGATGATTACTCGATTTAAGTAACTATTCACTTTTTACAGTGTAGATTACATATCTATTTGGTTTCCTCTGGTGATGTTTGAAAGGATCCCAGTGAATGATTGAAATTATGTGTTTGTGTTTGTTGTGCTTTTACCAAGTAGAGACTCGATGTCAGGAACTTCCCCCAGGTCCTTTAGGAGTTCATGCAGTAGATCGCTCTGATCTGGAGCAATAGCTTCCTTATGTTCCAACACCAACTAGAAGAAAACACAAGGTAAGTTTAAAGTCCTGTGTGAAATCTAAATTTCCAATGTTTCTTTTCTAGTGCACTTTCTTATTCTTTAGCTGAACAATCAATTTGTGCAAGTAAATCCACAGAAAAAAAAGAAAGTTCAATTAAAGTCTGACCATTTGCTTCCGCATTTGGAGTGGCAGTCTCTCTCTGTTGATGTCAATTTGACAGCTTAAGCCACAAAATTCTTAACTACGCTATTCTTACAGTTAGTTTGCTACAAGGCAATGATGTACAAAATAAAAGCCCCGCCCCTACTCAATATTCTGTTTCATTTTGAAGTACATCAAGCCTGAACAACCTCCAGTTCACATGGACTTAAAGTATAGTAAAAAATACATATATATATATATATATAAATATATAAGCTGTATAAACTACAAAACAAACAAATAACGCTTAACAATATCATAATATTGACATTCAAATTCATTCATTTATTATTATTTTTTTTCGGCTTAGTCCCTTTATTAATCTGGGGTCGCCACAGCAGAATGAAGCGTCAACTTATCCAGCATATGTTTTAGACAGCGGATGCCCTTCCAGCTGCAACCCATCACTGGGAAATATCCACACACACACACACACACTACGGACAATTTAGCTAGTTCAATTCCCTTGTACTGCATGTCGTTGGACTAAACCCACACGAACATGGGGAGAACATGCAAACTCCCCACAGAAATGCCAACTGACTCAGCCAATGCTTGAACCAGCAACTTTTTTGCTGTGAGGCGATTGTGCTACCCACTGCGCCACCGTGACGCCTTCTTATTATTATGAAATGCTTAAAATAAGAGAGTATGTTCTTTAAAAAATGTAATAAATATAATAAAGTATAATACTTTGAGAACCAGAAGACTTGTTAAGTCTATCTGGTGTAGTATCACATTTTAAAGAAGCTCCTTCAGTAAAGCATGGTGCTAAACACAAAGCTCATGGGTTTGATTTCTCAGACCATCTAAGAAATAAAAACATTTAAAGTAAGTAAAGCATCATGATTTTGCAGGTATTCTTTTTTTATTCGTAGATATTTAAAGTTGCCCAGAGATATTTACATTAGATGTCATCTACGCTATTGTCGTCTACTGGAAGCAATGCCTCAATAGAGCCAACATTTTAGTACAAGGTAGTACTCCTTTGAAATGAATGTGTGACTAAGGTGTAGTGGAGGACTGGCCACTGGGAGCCATAGATATGTAAACATATATACATGTATTTACGATCGGGAGTTTTCTCGGTGTTCAGTATGAATTTGTTTATTTAAATTACCAAAATTATAATTTTACATCACTTTTCTATATCGATGGATAAGTGATGGTATGGCCATTGCAAAGAGTGTGTGTTTGTGTGCATGGAAATGTATTATTCTCCCTTCCTGTTAAATTTGATCTAATCCCAGTCCTGAAACACACCCCCTCGCCTGCTTTCATTCGCATTCTAATGAAGCGAGCGATTTGTTCGCAAATTAATCTCCATTATGAACAACTCATGTGAACCACCGATATCCCTGTGTCTCAATGTGCACATCCACCTTTCTAGTCTAAATGGTATATAACATTTGTAATATTCAATAATTTGGGGGGACCGTATGCACAACGAGGAGCAGGCACTGTTATGTTATCAAGCACCCTTATAAATTACTTCAAAAACTAAGTTACGTCACTTAGCCGACAATAATACAAGTTTCTGGCACTCCAACATCTTGTTGTCATATTTCATCTAAATTGTTTGCTGCTGATTTTATTCAACAAAATTAGCATAAGCCTAGAATTTAGTGTGAGTTGCTGCTACTTTGCCTCATGGACAGTGCAGGAAGTGACTGTATGATCATCAATAGCGTTACTTGTTGAGCACAAAAGTTTGTAACATGCAAAAACGTAAAAAAATAAATCTTAGCTTTGAAGTGTTCTGCCTTTATGGCATGTTTTTTGTTGTTTGCTCATTACTACCACCCGTACACAGCGCAAAAGTCCAGCATCTTCAGATTGACTTTAGTCGTGAGTAAGTGCGGTTGAATGACATTCGTCCTGGGAGCATTGTACAAATGTGGCGGTGGTATTGACGCATACTCAGGGTCCATATGCAATATTTAGTGCATATATCTATGGAAGTTGCCTTATAGTGAGCAGTTTTTTGAAAGTGCATATTTTTTGGGCATAATTCATAAGCAAACCTTTTACTGATAGTTTAGAGGGGTCTCTAACTGCTAGCTCGTTTATTTGTATAAAAAAATCTGCATTAGTAAAATTTTACTGCTGGCTGAAATGAACACATAAAAGTAGATGTATGTGAATATCTCCATACTTTTCCCCTCTTCGTTGTAGTTTTACAAAAAAGAACGATAACAAAGTAGTCAACAAAGTTACCCAAACTCTTTTCTGCTGTCTTACGCTGTTAAACTTTTGGTTTAGCAACAATTGATTGCGACATATTATTATTATTATTATTTTACCTTTTATTAATTTGAAGTATTTTCATAGGAATTTAAACTTTTCCTTCAATATGTACAAGAAGAAGTAAAAAGAAGGAGCTTTGTCTGCATATACTCTGGGAAAGAATGTCTGAGCGCATCAATTACATTAGGTTTCCACTTTTTTCTTGTGCTTGAATGTTAAAATGGCCCTCCTATAAATTGTCAGTCACTGATATGGCCCCCCTGCCAATTTGAGTTTGAGACCCCTGGTTTACAGCTTAACTTAATTACAGTTTAAGGTGTTCCAGTCATTCAAGCAAACCCTCATTTGATGTAGGAAATGTGTAGATTAGCTTCCAAGAAGTTACTTTTAAAATTGTAGATAAAATCCAATGAGGTATTTGTTCCAGTAAATCTCAAATTTCTCCTTAAATTTGGCAGAGAAAACAGTTGAGAAATGTCTCAAATTATACTTTAAACAAATGTACATTACAAAAGACATCATAGCTGCTGCTATGAGAAGCATGCAGAAATGTCAGTCTTTGAACAGAAAGAATGCCGGGCCTGCCCTGGGCTGAGTTGGGAACAGTGTCCTAGCTCAATTTATTATGTTTGCACGGGTCATGATGTCACTTCCTCACACATATGGATCAAGTTAAGTTGCTCCTCACAGCCGACTCCTCTTGTGAGTCTTAGCTTGACTCATATTGAATCTTAATCCCAATGAGTTGCTGATCTAAAAAAAAGCATTTGACTTCACACTCCAGTGAATGGTGAAAGTGCATATTACAAAACTGGACTCTCATTTTCATGTTCATCCTAGACATAAAGAATAAATTTAACCTCTTCGAATGAATGATGAATCTGAGATGTAAAACAAGCTATAATGACAGTGATTTCATGACAGAAAGCATGTCATTGTGAACAAGTTATGCATGCATTTAATATCATACTTCTTTCTGGTGATGACAGCATGACTTATAGTTCACTAAGAATGTTAAATTCCCTCATTCCCTCAAGTGGTTCCAAACCATTATGAAAGAGAATAATTTGAAGAATGCTGGAAAGCTGTAAACATTAACTTCTATAGTATTTGATTTTTCCTACTATGGAAGTACTGTAAATAGTTAAAGGTTTTCAGCTTTCTTCAATATATATATTTTTGTGTTCAACAGAATAAAGAAAATTATAGAGATTTGGAAGCAGTTTAGGGACAGTAATTTGCTATTAAATACAATTTTTTGGGTGAACTATCCCTTAAAGCCTGCAGCTGCAAGCTCACATTCATCAACCTCCACTTTTTCAAATCTCAAAATCCATTAAACGCTCCGGTTACTGAAGTAACCCTCGTTCCCCGAGGGGGGGAACTGAAATGCTATGTGGAAACATCCACTATGGGGATTTCGTTAGAATCCAATCGTCTGTATATAAACGGGCCAATGAAATGCCAATGAGTTGGCAGTGTCAGCATGCACAACTGGCACTACTTACAATTAATCTTGTAATATACTCTAAGTGCTGCACGTGCCAAGCTGAGGCATCCTTTTCGCTTCAAACCCTTTCACGAAGCTTCTGAATGAGGGTTTGAGGGTTCTGAATGAGTCAAATGAGGGTTTTCTCTGACTGTTACGATAGAGAGAGAAAGAACGAGAAAGCGGGCTGCTTCTCCTGGTCCCATAGTGGAAGTTTCCACATAGCATTGAAGTTCCCCTCCCGAAGGTGAACTTCCAATCTTTTTCAAAATATTTCCTGACAAACCATTACACTCGAGGGTACAGAAGAAAAGATGAGCTAATTCTGCTTACAGAGTGTGTGTTGATCATCTCCTCAATGGAGATGTAGATGACAGGTTTGCTGAGAGTCACCATGTCAGAGTATTCGTCCACATTAAACTTCTCTTCTGGAGCTGGAACATCACAAGCAGTCTGGAAGAAACCCCTGAAAACCACAAAGAAATTACAACCAGGCTCAGATTAAATTTGTGTAGTTACTCAGAATTGACATAAACATGGTAAAGTGTTTTTTCTTCTTCCTTTTTTTGTAGCTCAAAACACCATTGAATCAGCCAAAATACTTCATACACAAACCCAAAGGTGACATGAAAGTGAAGAATTTGATGACTGTTTAATTTCTGATTATATTACTGCAGATCTTTCTGTTAAGCAACCAAAATGATGCAAAATATTAGCAAACTGAAGCATTGTCTGAATCAAATGTATAAAATAATCGTGGTATAATGCAAAGTATGTTTGACTGAATCACTTCCATCACAAATGTGTTATCAGGCAGAGCCCCTGAGAATCCGAAAGGAAAAGAAAGCAGGAGGGAGTTTCCAGTAAGCATGACTCACTAGCATAGAAATGAGAGGTTTTGGGCAAAAGGTCATTTCTCACACACACACACATAAACACACACGCACGCACACACCAATGTGTCTGAGGCGGTGACACACGTCCCCTTCACTGCTGATGCCTTAGTTTTATACAAAAACACTTCCTTACCTTTCACCTCCATTGCCTGCACTGACCTTCAGATCAGTGTGACTTTTAAAAGCTTTTGTTTTACTCAGCAGTTTCTACACACAATACAGTATGTCTATTAACACAAATAAACCTTATTAGGTAGACCTGGCTAGTACTAAAATATTAAAGAGCAAACAGAAGTATAACATAAGACAAAAATACTATTAATAATTCAAATCTACAAACTGATTTAGGGTAACAACAATAATATTTAAAACATAAGTTAATAACATGTTAATGTGTTGTATTCTAATGATGCTTAGAAAAACATTGATGCTAAGTTCTTGCTGAAGTTAACCTCTTTGTCAGAAGAGATTTATTTATTTATTTATTTATTTGTAAAACAATTTATTACAAACTTACAAAACCTCATCTTAAGAAATCAATCAATAAAAAATACAAATTTTAAATGTGTGAAGTGAAGTCCGTCAGTAATGACGGAACATGAAACACCTTCAGAACACCAAATATTATCTAAAACTTTTTAAACAACATGTACTTTTATCAAACTTAAAATCAATCAACAATCTTAAATAAACCAAAGCAAAAAAAGAGACAAGATTAAAATCAGAATGTTCAATTTTCTCCTTTCTAGTCGAGCAGCATCCAAGAAAGGTCTAGTTCTTCTAGCAAAGATGGGCCAAGAATTGCCAGTTTGCCAATAAATACATGAGAAAATTATTGAAATGTTTAGAAACAATGTTTTTTAAAGAAAGATAGGGAGGCATTTGGACTTTTGTCAGGTACCACAATACATAGTCACATCCACAGATGTCAGTTAAAACTGCATTGAGCCAAAAGGAAGCCCTATGTTAACAGTGTCTAGAAGAGCTGTTGGCTTCTCTGGGCTCAGAGGCATCTGGGATGGACCATCTCACAGTGGAAGCATGTACTGTGGTCAGATGAATCAGTATTTCAGGTATGTTTTGGGAGAAATGGACGCAGTGTGCTCCAGACTAAAGACGAAAAGGATCATAAATAATGTTTGTTGTCAAAATAAATTTAGAAATCTCTATTTTCTTTTATTTGCACATTCCATACTGTCCCAACTTTTTCTGATTTGGGGTTGTAAATAGCCATCTTGCTCTTCCCAAAAATAAAATAAAAAAATTGACCATACCTGTCATTTTTTTTGTAGTATTTAACACCTAGAATAAAGATATGTGGATTGAAATCTTCACCAAACCAACTGTAAAAAATCTTTTAAATCTAGAACAGTGCATAAAAAGCATGAAAATCTTTCTATTAAAGCAGAAAGGGCATTGCTCATCTACATCTGGATTTAGTACAGTATTAACAGCAATAATGCCATGAACAATTCTACACATAAGTCACCAACATTTAATCAATAGTGGTTTGTCCTATCCAATTTTAAAACATTCCTCCATGGTGTATGTTTTTTTCTATCTATAGCAGGGGTCTCAAACTGCCGGCCCGTGGGCATTTACAGCCCACCCTCCTCCTCCCTCCGGCCCGCCAAAACATTTATTTTTGAACCACTATCATTGTTGTGCAGTCGCGTCTAGCCACTTGTGGTTTTGACGCGCCACCTAGTCGACATTTAATTTCTGCATTCAGATTAGTTTTACTTTCATTTTCTCTCAGTGTGCGCTCGAGAGTAACACATGCGTTTTAATTCTGTGGCTGATTTAAACATTGACTTGTCCATAAGTGCTCTATTTTTACTAAAACTCTATTTTTGTAAATATTCAAGGGTCATTTGATTATTGTTATTTTATTCCACTTGTATTTTGTTGTACAAACACTTTTTCATGGTTTACACATTATGCTGGTGGTGTAACAAATATGATAATATTGCTAATATTCGAATCAGATGGTCTCATTTAATAGATTTTCCTCATATGCTCATTGAGATTTGCATAAAAACTATCTACATTAGTAAAATTGCACTGCTAGTTAAACTTGATAACGCTATTGGGACAATACAATTGGTTGGAACAGAATAATAATTATTAAGCCTATTATTTGTAGTATTTTCATAGCAATTTAAACTACACCTTCAATATGTAAAACAAGAAACAAAAAGCTTGAGTTTTGACTGCATATACTCGAAGAATGACTTAGTGTGTGTCTAATGCCGGCCATACACACTACAGCCACAGATATATTTCAGCAGCTGATGTGTGACATGATAAACGTTCGATTTGCATTATGACTGGTGACAGGTAATGCTTAAAATATAAACGTCATGTCTGTTGTCCTAAGATGCATCAATTATGTCAGGCTTCCACTTTTTTCATGTACTTGAATGACTCCTATGAATTGTCAGTCACTTAAATGGCCCCCTGCCATTTTGAGTTTGAGACCCCTGATCTAAAGCATTCTTATGAAAACATCTGACACACAAATTATACAAATTCTTTCCACTGACATCTTCCAAGTCCAACTTATCACAGAATTCCAAAAAAAAAAAAAAAAAAAGGTGTGTGAGATTAATAACCTCAGAAAGGAGTCTCTATCTCAAGGAACAACTCCCACGGTTTAATAAGCCATTCTCCACAGTGGTAAAGAAGGTTTGAGTCTCATGTAGCAGGAAGGAGAGAGGGGGGAACAGGATTTGAGGTCCAAGCACAGTGCCTAGCCCAGCCTTAGGATACCATCCTACATTGATCCTGGAACGTCATTTTTGTTCTAAAATGTAATCCATACCTAACCCCTACCCCTAAACCTAGAGGCAAAAATCAGAGGTCATTAAAAGTTGGTGATGTAGAAGTATGTAAGTACACTTCTACAATGATGTAGAAGTACATAACCCTAATTGTAAACCTAAAATTAGCATAAACTAACTGTGAACTTATCACTTAAATCTGATTGGAATGTTGTTCCAGAATCAACATAATGTCAATCCAGGAATACGCCCTCCTACCTGCCATTAACCTATTGCTATTCCATGTTTTATGGCATAAAAACAAAGCATCAAAATAGGAATAAACTGTAACCTTGGCTATAAAAAATTACTATAGAGGAATAAAGAGCTAGCATGGTTTCCCCACTTGACCATTTTATTCTGTTCAACACTTGCAATGGAAACTGTTTTATTCGCACTTAAAGAAAATTCAAGAGTTCACCCTTAGCTGATGACTGATTATAGAGCGTGTTTGGCATGCTGTCCCGGGAGAGAGCCCTGGGCTCATGAGATCCTCGAGCTCGGGGCTCCCTCCCGTTGTAGGGCGAGAGGAGAGTTTGAGCTCAGGTAGGTCTCGAGAACTCCTCTGCTTGTTATGGCGAATAGGAATAAGGAATTACTGTGGATAGATATACTACTGATTAAGTGCTCTTCTATGGTGTCAATTTGGTTTGGTCAATGTACTTATGTCACATGTCTTGCCTGTGGGAGGAAACCAGGCAGCCCATGTGAAACCCACGCGAGCACGGAGAGAACATATAAACTCCACACAGAAATGTCAACTTGATCCATTGACATTCTTGCTGTGAGGCCGCCGTGTCGCCCTGTCAAGGGAAAAGGGGGAGGAGTAGGGGTGGAAGGGGGGATTCTTCACCACAAAGATGGCTAAGGTAAGATGCTCTGGTTATTTATATTGAGTTAGGCTTCATCAGATTGGTGGATCATACATTAGATAATGCACGATCGGCTGCACTCAATCATAAACACGAGCTTCTCTCGAAATTAGTTTATAAATAAACTTAATTTTGCTACATTTGATGTTAAGACGGATACTGATTAGAAGCTCTGTTCTCCTCACCTGAACTTCTGGTAGGTCTGGGAGATGTAGCTGTTCATTGGGGTGAGGTGGTCACTCTCGTCCTCGAATAGTTTGTTTGCAGCTGCGTGCTGGAGCATCTTAGCCACTGATGCCAGATTCCTCCTCTGCTCCGAATGAACCTGCCCTCCCGCTGTCATGTCAATGATGTCAAAGCCGTCTGGAGCCACAATGGCAGGATTCATGTAACGGTAATACAGAAGAGTCCCTACAATCTGAGGAAAGAAGACAGCAATTATTATATCATTCTTATTATACCTTGGTTCTTGAAATGTTGAGTTAAAATGTGATTTGGTCTTTAATCTGTCATGGTTTGGTGTGTCATTTACATCTACATTTAAAGCATGAAAAAACCTTAAAGGAACACTTTTTGGAGAAATATGCTCATTTTACAACTTAAACAGTTGAGTTTTTGAATTTTTTAATCCATTCAGCTGATCTTTTTCTGGCAGGAGCACTTTTAGCTTAGCTTAGCATAAATCATTGAATCAAATTTGACCATTAGCATCTCGCTCAAAAATCATTTAAAAAAAAGAGCTTCGATTTAGTATCTATTGCACTAAGACTGACAGAACATAAAAAGTTGATATTTTCTAGGCTAATATGATTATCAACCATTCTGGCGTAATAACTTTTCATTTTCCACCAGTAAAGTATAGTATAGTAAACATTATAACTACAGAAGCGTCAAGCTTTAAAGGGCACCTATGATGAAAATCAGCTTTTGTAAGCTGTTTGGACAGAACTGTCTATATGTAGTGTGTCCACAGTCATGTTGGAGTGATATAAACCTAATAAGTCTCTTTTTTTTAATTTACTGACTTTAAAATAAGTCCCAAATCCCAGTTATTTTGAGGCCCACCGCAATGTGATGCAGGAGTGTGGTTTTCCTCGCCCACCAAAATGATTGACAGGCACCATAGCTGTTTCTCAATATGCGTTCTTCAGCGGTCTTGCGTCCTCGTGTTCTCGTGTAACGTCTTCATCAGCTGCCAAAGTTCAGTTGCAACACTCAAGACCTCAAGAACAGAGGACGCGTGAAACTTCCCGGATGTGTTCTTGATATATCTCGCTATATTCCTATCTCGCTCTAGAAGTCCCAGAAGTCATTGCGACTGGAGGTGGGAAGCGCAGCATTTTATTTAGATTTATTACTAAAGTTCAGACATATCACTTATTATCTCAGGAGTTTCCCTGAATGAAACAGTAAAAGTAAACATGACCATGGACATCTTAATAAAGGAATAAACACATTAAGGGTGTTTGTTTGCTGAAATTGATATTAAAATCTTTTATTTATATTCTGCAACGTATATTTATAATGTTTTTATGCATAGTATATCTGGTGAAAGGGGGAAAACAATAAGACATTGTATGAAGGCTGTAATATTTAAATCATTTTCCATTAAAAACACGTGAAGGTCACGTGACCATCAGGAAGAACCCAGCATCTAATTTCTCACAAGATGCGTTCTCTGTTCTCACGGTCTCCCGAGTTTGTTCTTTCGAGGACACCTGGCAAGACTGGTCTTCACAAGAATGCAAGTCCGTTCTCTGCATTCATGGAATTGAGAAACAGTCTATGTTTCTATAATAACATCTATACACATGTCCACAGAATTTATTTTTACAAATAAACTGGGATTAAAATATTTGGTACAACTGTCTGTGATTTTTATAAGTTTTAAAACATTTAAAACGTTTTTTTTAAACGCATGTTTGTAATAAACACAGTAAAATCTCTGTAATTATTAAAACCCTTTGAGACCTGCCATAGAACAATTCCGCCAGGGTATATCTTAGTATTTTTATGTGCTGTGCTGTCATTCTTTTGACTATTTTCAAATGCCATATATCAATAAAATCAATACATTCCCAATTTTTTTGTTTTTGTTTTTACTATATACTGAAATAACACAAATGTCAACCTTAAAATTGTCAATGTAAAAAACATGCATAAAACACTTTAACTATATACAGCTGATTTGGACTAATTACATTAATTCGTTTGTGACAAACACTTATTTTTATAATCAGTGTAGACAGAACAATATGATTGATCAACAAAAAAAACTTTACAAACTACCACAGATGAGGGCTGAGGGTTCTGAGGGCTTCAGTGTTCAAAACGACATCAAGGTAAGTAAAATGATAAGCACGTTTCAGCACTACAGCAAAAAAATGTAAGTAAAAAGGTAGAAAAGTTTGATGTTTTAGGCATAAAAGTGAAACGACAAGAGTAAATAGCGCGTCAAACAATCAGGTTTATTTTGTTTGTTTTGTTTATATTCATACTCAAAGCAAAGCATTTTTATGAACATATAATACTCAAAAGCAAAGCATTTATAAAGAATATATATACTAACATGTCTTGGAATGGATCTAATCCTTCACAAAAGTCAGCTTCGTCTTTACTGGAAATAGAATCTGGAGCAGATGATGAGTCGGAGAATTCTTCGTCGTTAGACGCGAGTAATAATTCCAAACCATCGGACTTTGTGTATTTGTTTTTTGTTGTGCAGTCATGACTTCATGCCAGTGTGTGTGATTGTGACTGTATGTGTAAATGTGAATGTGTGTGTTGTGTGCATGTGTGTGAAAGAAATTAAGATGTTCCCATACAGATGAAGAGAAACCATGACGAGAAGAGCGCACACACATGCATAGAAGAGCGCATATTACGTATATCAAACAGCGTGCTGTGCGACATCACCACAGGAGACAAACCTGATAGGTTCACAGTGCAAATGAGGTGATTACGTCATATGCATAGCAACCACTAACAACCTTTATAAAACACATACGCAAAGGAATGCAATGTATTTTTTTTTTTGGTAAACATTTTAGGCTATTTGTGTAAACTCATTAAAGAGTGAAAACATTGCAACAGGAGGCTGTTTTAGGCTTGATTTGAAAGTGTAACGTCTCTGATTTCATATGCAAAAAAAAATTATTGCTCTACCCATATGCTTTCGGTTTTTATTGGCTTTTAAACAGAGACACGCAAACTGGAGCGGGGGCACTCCCGTCGGTTTTAGAGGGTTAACCGCCATAATCACCACGTCCGCAGGGAGTCAATAAACGCTAATATATGTGTGTGTACTGCAAACGTCATTTGTGTGTGACTCATCATTTCAGAAAGGCTTGATTAAACTCCACCATAAATACATCAAATAAACTTACTTGGTATTTTTGACTAATGAGCTGTATTTCAGCTTCGACCTTGTCTCTCTCTATCACTGACTGCTGTTTATCTGATATAATGCAGAAGAAGCAGACACGCATGTGGGAACGGGGAGAAGCAGCTCATTTGCGTTTAAAGCAACAGGCTACAAAAACAGCTACACTGTACTCAAGACAGCAAAATAGGCAGATTCTGGAGGCTATAATAAATAATCTGCTGGGTATTTTGAGCTGAAACGTTACAACTTGTCTTACATATTATAAAAGGTGTAAAATAGGTGCCCTTTAAATAGGAAAATTTAACTAACTTAAATCTAACTTTCTTAATTTAGTGGGTGAGATGGTAATTGGCTAATCCAAGTCAATGATCTATGCTAAGCTAAGCTAAAAGTGCTCCTGTCAGACTCAGTGATGGGCTGAATAGATTCCAAAATGGTAAAAACCAACAGTTTGACTCTATGGGTATATTTAAAATGATCCAACATAACCACCCCCCCCCCCCCCCCTTCAAAAAGTGTAGTTTTTCTTTAATACTCATTTCAAAAGCAATATGTGTATGCACGAGTACCACTAAAATGTTCAGCATCTGACCTTCAATAGTTCATCCTCTGTGGCATCAGGGAATTTCTCATGAAGCGCGTCCTTTAGAACTTTAGCAATATATCTCATGCCGTAACTTCATGCAAAAGAAAACAGGGGATGCAAAATGAACATCACAGTTAATGAGAGGTTAATAATGGATGAGCAAAACTCTACACACAACTATGGTGAAAATATATCTAGTGTTGGACTGATTTGATCAATTCTGTGCTGCCCCCTTGTGCACAATAACACTATCTAGTTATACAATATAAAGGAATCCTTTATAATCCAGCAATAGGGAACATCTGTGTGGGAGGTGTGTGCTGGTGCTTACGGGATGTTGTCCAGTGATGACATGATAGAGCCGAGCACTTTGTCAGTAACGGAACGGAGCACCTGATTGGAGGATTCCAGTTTAGCCCTGACTTCCTCGTGTGAAAGAGCTTGTTCTGGTGTGACCTCATATGGCAGCTTACTATAAAATGAAGACAGAGTAGTTACTAAAACTAAAGTTAAGTAAAAAATGAATGATACAAAAATGAGGTATGGGTAAGATGATGCAAGTCTCTGATGCTCACCAAGCTTACATGCAAATATAAAACATAAATCTGCCATAATGCTAACCGATTAGCATAATATCTTTGAAACACAGTCCCACCCTTGCCATCCAAAGCCACGCCTCCTGAAACACGAACGTGCACCTTAAAGATGACAGCAGACAACCCTCCAATATTGATTCAGGATTTTAAAAAGTTTTGATTCAGCATGTTTTTATGCTCTCTCTCTCTCTCTCTTTTGTCTGCACATGAACGTGCAGCGCTTGTGTACGCACAAAGGGTGCATCTGCATGAACGGGTGCGCAGTTTTAAAAATCTGACAGACTATGCTGAGCATAGTTCGGGCTACTTATCAGAACTGTGGGAATTGTTGGCCTGACAAATTTTAATTGAATAAACATTTTTTAGTCTTATGCCGAGAATATAAAAATACATATAAATACATTTAAATCATTTACTTTAATCAGTACTAGTGGAATGTGAAGAGACTTTCAACCAGCACAACAAAACATGTTTCTGAAGACAAACACCTACTGCACCTTTAAGAAATTATTGTTTTTTTTGATTGGATACAGAACAAACCACTGCTGTTTAATAACTAATAATAATTTGCACTTTAAGCGGAATACAAGTGTCTCCAAAATAAATAATCAAATATTGTGTACTGTCATTATGGCAAAGACAAAAGAAATAAGTTATTAGAAACAAAATCCATAAACGATTTTGCTGAATATCTTCTCCAAGTAAAACTGTATTTGGGAAAATGTGCCTATAAAATTTTACAGAATGGTTAATAATTTTGTCTTCAACTGTATAAATAGTTCCTATAGGCTATGTGTATCTAAATAAGCCAACAAAATGTAAAGCAAATGAATATAACAAAGTGTAAACTGTACTATTCTTTCTTTTTCAAATATTTCCCAAATGATGTTTAACAGAGGAAGACTTTTTTCACTGTATTTCCTATAATAGTTTTTCATCTGGAGAAAGTCTTATTTTATTTATTTTGTATGGAGACCAGGAAGGTGATGGTGGAGGAAAAAATGGGTGGGAGCAAAAAAAAGGGATAGGAAAATATATTTTTTAAAGTTTTTGCATTCCCTAGCAAAAATTCCCTTGCATTATCGTGTCATTTAGAGAGGAGCGAAAGTGCAGGACAGTTTAGGATTCGGGTATTTGTTTAAACAGACAAATACACTTAAAAATATGCAAACATGTCTGTTCTGTGTGTTTTATTTTAAACAACTAAATTTCTCTTAAATGAGCACAAACAGTTACTAAAGTAAAGGAATGCTTTCATTAGAGATCTGTGCATGTGCAAGTGACACCTCTGTTATCAAACAAAACAAAACGAGAGATTCATTTGCTGTTCTTCACTTGTTTGATAACAGAGGTGTCACTTTAAATGGCGTGTACAGAAGCTAATCTGGGATCAGTTTATCATAAGGAGCGCGTCAGTCAGTCAGCGCTTATGCATTCGCTGATTTAGAGGTTGCATATGAAGGGCGATGATCGACGCACAGCTTCAGCGTGCTTTCCAGATTAAAAATATATGAGAAATATGGGAAAATACTTGATGATAGTGGGATAGAATGGGAAAATATGGGAAAATCAAGGCAAAAAAGGGAGGGTTGACAATTTTTGAAGTGAAAATGACGCAAAATATCTTTGCATTCCCTCACAAAACAGGGAACGCAAAAACTTAAAAAAAATTTAAGTCTCCCAGCCAGTTTTTTTTTTCTCCCACCCATTTTTTCCCCCACCATCACTTCCCTTCCGGGTCTCTGTAATTTTTACTACAATTAAAGCAGTTTTTTTTTTTAAATTTAGGTTAAATATTATTAGATTAGATACTTAAAATACTTAAGCATCTTTTTGGTAGTCTACAGAACGAACCATCATTATACAATGACTTGCCTAATCACCCTAACTTGCCTAGTTAGCCTAGTTAAGCCTTTAAATCTCACATTAAGCTGTATAGAAGTGTCTTGAAAAATATCTAGTCAAATATTATTTACTGTCATCATGGCAAACATAAAATAAATCAGTTATTAGAGATGAGTTATTAAAACTGTTATGTTTAGAAATGTGTTGAAAATTAACAGAAATTGGGGGACAAAAACACGGGGGCCAATAATTCTGATTTTAACTATATATGTGTGTGTGTGAAAGAGTAATATGTACTGTATGCACCTGGCTTCTCCTGTAGCGGTCTCAAGCTGATTGACCCAGGCCTTGTAGATGTCTACAGGGTTAGTGTTGATGCCCAGATTCTTGTCCTCGATGATCTCTTTAACCACTGGTCCCAGCAGCTGCCTGAGAGCGTTCTGTCCACGAGCACCACGATAAAAACTCAAAACCATCTTGATGACAGTAGGGTTCCCTGTCACTATCTCCTGGATATGATCCACCTTAGATCTGCCAGAGATGATAGCAGCGTTACCATGTTATTTGCCATACAACTACATTTCACTACTGTACATATATACTGATGGACACATTTGTTACTCAATATCTTTGCAGTCTCTTTCTCTTACTTGATCTCCTCTCGCAGAGCTGACTCAAAAAGCTTGAGCAGCAAGTACTCTTCTCTCTGGTTAGAGGCGTAGTTATATAATGTGAAGATCACAGTGTCCATGAACTTGGTAGATTTGTTCTGGGGCATCTGGAAGATTAGCTTGGCCAGATATGAAGGATTGGTCTGTTCAATGAAGAAAATATGTTGATTAAAATATGTATGAGTAACATGTAACTTAGATATACTGATGAAAAAAAGATTACTTGGACATCCTTAGTTTCTCTGAACGGTCTACTTGTTTATTTTGTTAAACTGTGTAAAAATATTGATTATGTTTTTTATTTTTCAAATTTGCGTACAAGCCAAAAGTAAAAGTTTCATGTTTTCAGACATTTACATTCCTTTTTAGACAACAAATACAATGTTTTAACTCAATAAGAGCTATTTTTCAATCAAAACAAATGAAAAACATATATTTTAAATCAACCGTCTCTCTAAATTACAATATTTTTATTTAAAGTTTGCAAAAATGCAATCATAATGCTTCATAGAATAAAACAAGTACTCACATTCACACCTAGTAAATTCCATAATTGCAGTCAAACTGAGAATTTTCACGTGGCTTTTTAACATTTACCTCAGCTGTATTTCTAAATGTATTTAAGAGTGTATTTAAACAACTGAATTTAGGCTGAATGTCATAATCTCACTTGTAAAAGATAGAAGAGATGCTGATAGGCTTCCAGTTTTTTCCTCTTCTCTTTGCTCAGGCCTTTGATGCCCTGCTTTTCTCCCATGGCCAGATCTTCTTTACTCATTTTGTTCTTTTTGCTCTTCATCTTTTTGCTGTGTGACACCACATCCTGCCAGAAGAGACAACATAGAAAAACAGACCGAAAAATCAGGATTCATAAGCCACTTTTTGTGCCGAACTATTCTACAGTCAGGTACGGTTTCAGTTGTGTTTTCATGTGAGTCTGAAATGCAGAGGTGGGTAGAGTATCCAAAATCTATACTCAAGTAAAAATACAAGTTCTTGCGGAAACTTTTACTCAAGTAAAAATAAATGTAACAATCTTAAAAGTTTGTAAAAATGTACGAATTGCCGTGAGATTGCGTTGCATTCTCAGCTGACATAATTAAAAAAAAAGGTCCACATAGTCCCCCAATAATGTCAACAGACTGGACTGTCTTAGCAACTGGCTGAATGTAAAGGAGGACTAAGCAAAATTGTTTCTACTTTATAATTAATGTTCTCAACTATCAGCAATACAACTTTTCAATGAGTACAATTGTTTATATTCAATACTTTATTATTATAATAATTTTCCAACTTCCATATTTGCCTGTATTTTGGCATTTTTTTGCAGTCCACTTAGTATTCAACATGGAAACCAATTTTTTCTTTTTTGGCATTAATTGTTTTGAAACTCAAATGGCATGAACATGCCTGTGTTTTAATTTCTGTAATAAATATGGCTGTCAAGACAGGATCTTGATGGTTTATTGTGGGCATGCTGTTTACATGAAGAAGTCTGTGTTACAAGTTAAACAAAAATTCAAATAAACAATTAAATTTTGAATTTAAATAGTTTTTGTCTTGCGTTTACATTAATTTTACATTTGAATAACCAAAATTACAAGTTTCTGTCATTTAAAAGTGATTAATCGCAATAAAAAAAGTGCAATTAATTAGTTAATTTTTTTTATCGATTGACAGCACTAACATATATATACATATATATATATATATATATATATATATATATATATATATATATATATATATATATATATATATATATATATATATATATATATATATATATATATATATATATATATATAGTTGAAGTCAAAATTATATGTTCTCCTGTGAATTTCTTTTTCAAATATTTGCCAAATGATGTTTAACAGATTCTGGAAATTTTTTCACAGTAGTTCCAATATTTTTTTCTTCTGGTGAACATCTTACTTGTTTTATGTCTGCAAGAATAAAAGCAGTTTTTAATGTTTTTAAAACCATTTTAAGGCCAACTTTATTAGGCCACACATTATTAGGAATTCTTTGGATTGTCTACAAAACAAACCATCGTTAATGCTTTGCCTATTACAGTACTCTAACTTGCCGAATTAATTTGCCTATTAAGCCTTTAAATGTCACTTTAAGCTGAATACTAGTATCTAGTCAAAGAAATATCAAGTCAAATATTATGTGCTGTCAACATGGCGAAGATAAAAGGAATCAGTTATTAGAAATTAGTTATTAAAACTATAGAAATGTGCTGATAAAATCTTTCTGTTAAACAGAATTTGGGGAAAAATATACAGGGGGCTAATAATTCGGACTTTTTTGCCACGCTCAGGTCGTGCTCCGTGTGTGCTCAGGATGCGTGTTCCGGATGCACGCTCTCGTCCTGGTGTTTGTGTTTGTTCTGTCTGCAGCGTGCTATTGGTTTTGGTTGGCGCTAGGATGGGACATGCATGATGCACGTGTGAGTGCACAGTAATGTTTTTATTTATAGTACAAAGTTTTTATTTTTCATGTACTCGTGTCTCGCCTTCTGTTTGTGTTGGGGTTGTTTAAGCATGTGGCCTGGTGTTTACATTGTGGCCACATGCTTTACTGTCATGTTTCATGTGAACATGTGGTTAATGAGTTCTCTCACTGGCTGCGTGTTCAAGTCCTGTTTTTACGTGAACACATGGCTTGTGGTGTTTTCTTGTGTCATGTGTTCTCCTATTGTCTACTCCCACCCTCCTTGCTATCCCATTATTAGTTTATTCAGTTCACCTGTTTGTTTGTTTGTTAAATCTTTCTGCTTATAGCTCCCACTTGTCTAATGTTCACCATGTTCACCTCTTGCCAGTTCACCATGTCCTTCACACGTGGTTCACCAAGTGTCGCTTCCAGTCTTGCCTTGTCATGTCCAGCCCTGCCAGGCCTGCCCAGCCAAGTTTGTTTGTCTTTTGTGTTTTAGTTATGTTTTCCCCATCTGGGTGGTTTTTGCTGACTTTTTCTTTTCTTTTTTTTTTTATTTATAAACCCATCTTCTGTTGCACTTGAGTCCTCGCTCCAATGCCTTTGCTGAAACGTGACAAACCATGCTGAACTTGTAAAATGTACAATGTTGCCACTATTTTTTTTTTCAATTCTCTCAATGATGTGTATTTCTGTTTACAATTTGGAGTTCTGAGACAAACTTTGGCAATCCTTAAAGATTCCTTCGATCCTAGGCTAAAATATGTGGTCTTTGATTGTTGGTTTGACATGTTTATTGACAGCCATGTTTGTGATCAAATTATTATTATTACCAAGGCAAGTAATGTTATTGTTTTTATCAAGGCATGTCATGAGTGAAAATAATGCTTCAGATTGTTTGTGTTTGCTGTGAGGTATCATTTCAGAAAACAGATTACTGAACAGATGAATGATTGAATAAATAAGTGATTGTCATTGAGTCTAACATTATGACAACTTATGGCCCGTTTCCACTGAGTGGTACGGTACGGTATGCTTTTATGTCCATTTCCACTGTCAAGAGGTACCAAAAGCAAACTGTACCGTACCATGGGGACTGCACAATACTGGAAAATATGCAATATTTAACATTTTTGTCTATATTTGTCTATATTTTGTCTATACTATATTTGTGACGATACATACTTTTTGTAGAAAAATGCTAATTTTATTAGCTATGATTTTTTAACATTTATTTAATGATCTTAAAATAAACAGGTAAATTAATTTTTCAGATCTGTTTGATTCTAATTCAGGCTAAAAAAACTTTGTCAAGGTAAAAACATTTAGACTTTAAATACTATGATGAATGAGTGAAAACCTCAGCCGATATTCAGACTCTGATTGGCTGTTATCATTTTCCTCTCTGGTATTGACTCCTGCTATTAGTATTTTCAGCTCTAGGATGCTCACTTTTGGGATGCTCCAGCCAATAGCAAAGCAGCAACTACAGATTAAGTGGGGATAATGATAGTAAGGCCACATCTGATTGGTCAAATTTAGCTAAAAAATCAAAGGGTAAAATAAATGTAATTTATCACACTTCTGTCATAATTATATTGCATATACTATTATCGCAATAACAATATTTTTGTGATATGTTGTGAAGCCCAAGTTCATCCAGTCTGACAAGCTAAAATTGTATCTCACAGTATGAGCGCAGCTTTAGCATTACCTGTAGTGTGATCCTGTTCTTCACTAACAGGCCGATCTTAATATCCATCAAATTCAGATCTTTTTCCATTTGCTGATTAGCACGAATCTTGGTGACCACTTCCTCTCTGAGTCGCGTCACATCCTGTTCCTCCTGTAAATCAAGGCTACTTTGTTCCAGCAAATGTACAAATTTGCGCACAACCGAGAGAGGGGGATGCTGAGAACCGGCTGTTTGAAAAAAAAAAAATCAAAACAAACAGTAAAACTCATTTTGTACAGGCGAAGTCATGAATACACAGAATATAGTAACGTGGTTCACTTACTTAATGTTGTGTAGTCAACTCTTGCTTTATTAGCCTTAAGGAAAGCTTGAATCTTCACTATTTCTTTCTCCTGAACACAACACACACACAAAATGTTAACGTCTTGAGTGCGAATGATGAAGATATTGCTCGTTCACCTCAGTGTTTGTCTGTGTGCAGACTTACATGATCTCTGAAATACTGCAGTCTCTTTGTGTAGCTTCGTTTAGCTCTCCACATCTTCACCAGTGACTGCAACTAGTTTGTAGAGGAAACATGCTCTCATACTGTGTCTAATTAAATATTAAATCTCAAAACACTAAGAAAAAAAGATGATGAATTTATTCTATTACCTTAACCACAGTGCTTGCGCTGTCCTGGAAGGTCTTTAGTCTGTCCTTATAGACGCTTCTCTGTTTGTAGCCCTTCCAGGATGCCTACAATTATGAAATAAACCCAATATGAGAAACAACAGTCATATATTAAACACTAGAGAGTATTTTGTTAGAATACAGGCTTTATTGGCAGTATATAAGTTGACAGGACAATAGCACCAGTGTGCTCTCCACACATCAGCTATAGGGGGAGTGGAGAGACAGTGATATATCCAATTCAGTGGATGGGGATGATTGGGAGGGCCAATGATGGGTAAGGGCCAATGGAGGGAAATTATCCAGGGTCATTTTTTAAATCATCAGTCCAGGAGTTGGCGCTGATAAACAGCAGTATCAATTCAAAGATGTTAAAAGTGAGTAAAATCAATAGTATCTGGATGCAGTCTTTATGATGCAACATGAGATTGCATAACTCAGAGATGCAATGTCAGACACAATGCACTCAATGAAGCTAGTGATGTCACTGTGAGGGGTAAGGGTAGGGGTGGGGTTAGGTAAGCGCATAAAAGCGCATAAAACGCATTGCATGCAGCTCAGATTGCATCTGCACCAGGTCTGCAACCAGACCCCTCTGAGTAAAATAGATTAAAACTTTCCGAAGCTGTCCAAAAACATTTCGAAGCTGTCCAAATGTGACACTTTATACGCATCAAGCTGCCGACCGGAAGTTTGAAGCATTTTGCATTCCATGAAAAAGGTATATACAATTCACCATGAAAAATTATAGTAATTCTTTTGTATAACTAGTAATACCATGAAAACAGTAAAAAAAAAAATCACAAGGTTATGTATCAACACTTATATTAAACACTTAAGCACCTGCAGTTTGATGACACTTGGCTCTTGTTTTCGCAGGTACTCCAGTCTGTCCTGATGTGCCCGCCTTACCAGATATCCACGAATCAGAGCCTGCAGCTGGATGATAAACGGCTCATTGGCCAACCACAGCTGCTCTCTGTTATACTCCGCTGTTACACTGCTCAAAACACTCTATATAGAGTAAAAAAAAAAAACATCAACTGAAATACGCTCATACACTTCAAGTCAACACAACTCAACACAATGTCTGTGCTAAAGTCATACCTGGATATCTTCTCTGCTGAGCTGTGAACTGTCATAAATAAAATGTTTTGGCTCAACCCACGTGCCTTCTTTGCTTTCAGTGTTGTAGAAGTAATCATATTTATCCTTGATCTTGTGTTGTACCCATGAACTGCCACTGGTGCCTACAGAAAACACAAGCATAACATAAGTATGAACATTTGGTTCAGTCTATAATAAAATGATCAGTAAAGGATTTAGATGAAGTTTGAAAGGCCTATTGAATATGTTTAACTAATATGATAATGACTAAAATGAATATGCTAATAACTAATATCAATGACCTTCCCTATTTGACCTGATCAGCTTAGCCTTTAAGTCATTTAAAAAAAACATTTATTCATTCATTCATTCATTTTCTTTTCGGCTTAGTCCCTTTATTAATCTGGGGTCACCACAGCGAAATGAACCGCCAACTTATCCAGCATATGTTTTATGCAGCGGATGCCCTTCCAGCCACAACCCATTACTGGGAAGCACTCATACACTCTCATTCACACACATACACTACGGACAATTTAGCCTACCCAATTGACCAGTACCGCATGTTTTTGTACTGTGGGGGAAACCGGAGCACCCGAAGGAAACCCACGCAAACACGGGGAGAACATGCAAACTCCACACACAAATGCCAACTAACCAAGCCGAGGCTCAAACCAGCAACCTTCTTGCTGTGAGGTGACAGCACTACCTACTGCACCACCGTGTCGCCCCTTCAAGAAACCCTTTTTCAAAAAATACATTTTTTCATAAACACATAACTGTCTAACAAAGGGATGCCCAAACTTTTTTGTATGAAGGGTCAAAAACCAAATATCATTAAGAGCCCTTGTCACGGTTGGTGTAGGTGAAAAGGAGCGAGGACTCAAGTGCTGAAATAATAGGTATTTATTAATAGTAAAATAAAAGGCAAAACAAACAACCTCGAGGGGGAAAACATTAACAAAACAAATAAATACACAAACAAACTGAACTGGGCCGGCTGGCAGGGATCAGGACTGGAAACACGATAGGACAGGGGTATAAAAGATGACAAACTGGTGCAAGACAGCAGACATGAGGAGAATATAAGTGGAAATATTTAACACATAAACAGGTGAACATGATAAACTAATAATGGGTTGAGTAGGGTGGGACTAGACCAGACTAGAACACGCAGCCAACGAGAGAGCTCATTAACCACGTGTTCACAAGACACACTAAAAGAACAACACTAAAGCGCACAACAAAAGCACGCGGCCACAATGTAAACACTCAGCCACGTGCTTAGACAACACCAACATAAAAAGACCAAAGACACGAGCACACAATAGATGAACACCTTACCGTGCGCTCACACATATGCAACGTGCATGTTCCATCTCAGCGTCAACCGAATCCAAAACCAACCAGACTGAGACGCTGAGAATGAAACAGCGCGATGCCGACAGAACAAAACACAAACAAGTGGACAAGAGCGCGCGTCCCAAGCACGCACATACAGCCCATACAGAGACAGCTACGGCTGTGTATAGAGTATATATATATATATATATACATATATATATATATATATATACACATATATAAATAATTACGTAAAAAAAGCTTGATTATCACTAACAATTCTATCTGTTTTTTCTATTGTTTTTTTAAAACCACACTGAACTGAACTAAACTGAAAATTGGATTGACATTATTTCAATTTACTAGAACTTCTATGTTAAGCTGCTCTGACACAATCTACATTGTAGAAGCGCAATAGAAATAAACATGAATTAAAAATTAAATAGAATTTTAAAAAATGTAATCTGACCTTCTGATAGTTGTACACTTCATTACTCAATGGAAAAGCATGATATCTGAAAACACTGCAGTTTTAGTGTTTTCCTTTAAGGGCACCTATGGTGAAAAATCTACTTTTTAAGCTGTTTGGACAGACATATATGTAGATATAGTGTATTGACCATCATATTGGGGTGATATAAACACACCCAGTCCTTTTTTTTTCAATTTAACAACATAAAATCGGTGGACCAATTGGAGCGGTTTTGAGACCAACCGCAACTTGACGTAGGTTTCCCCGCCCACCGTATTGATTGACAGCTGCGTATTAACATGTCTCTGTATTAATGCGTATAATCATATCAACAACTCAGGACGTGCGCAAAGCAACCGGGAATAAAAGGTCTGTTCAGCTTGCTAGGATCATCAATCATCATCAAATGTGATAAAGAGTTTCCTGGTTTGTGGACATTAAATCAGGTTTATTTTGTACATTAACATAACAGATATCCATACAGTAGTGGAGATTAACCTGTATCCTGTCACATTTGCGTGAAAAAAGAGTGCAAAGCTAAACGCGCACATTGTGTGTGCGTGTCCGCGCTGTGTGTGTGCGTGTGTGTGAGTATCTGTGTGTGTGTGTGTGAACTTTGTAACGTTGACTCATCGTTGCAACTCCACAACAAATGTATCAAATACTCATTGGTAAAGTTCTTGCTGTAGTATTTCTCACAAACGATAAGTGAGATCTCCTTCCTTCATGTCTGTCTGTTGTCTGAAGCAGCCGAGGGAGGAGATTAAGGCACACTGACAGGCACGTGGAAATGGTAGGCGTGAAGGACTAGCCTTAAAGGCACAGTACAAAATAAAACGCTACCTGCTGGTCAGAGGTATAAAATAGAATCTTGTAAAAGGTATAATAAATAATCTGATGGGTGTTTTGAGCTGAAACTCATTCTGGAGATACAAAAGACTTATATTAAATCTGGAAAAAGGGGTAACCTAGGTGCCCTTTAAATCATGTTTTTATTATTATTATTCTCATTTGCAAGTCCCTTTGGATTAAAGTGTCTGATAAATAATTAAATGTATATTTAATATCTAACAACTGATCATGATTTCTGAAAACACTACAGTTCTAGTCATTTTCATAAATGTTTTAACAATTGTCCACATTAAAACATGACATCTGAAAATGACTTTAGCATCTGCATCTGATGTTATCAGAATTATACATTCTCACTGGCATGTTTCTTTGGATTAAAGTGTCTGTTAAAAAAATGAAATGAATATTTATTATCTAAGAACTGAAATACAGTATACGCAAGGATAAACTTTAGAAAGCTACACATAATATGCTGCTAATTGTAGAATAAATTATATTTATTAATGGAGCGTAGAAAATAACAAAAGCTAAGCCAGTGTCAAAATAAAAGCCAACCTTTCAGATGGCAGACAGGGTTACCTTGTTGTGTCTGAGTGCTCTGCAACTGGTGGAGTTGGCTCTGGTAGATTTGAGCACATTCGGACATTACTGCTCGAAGGCCAGCATCAGGACACTGTAGAGCAGACAATGTGGCCTTCGCATCTCCTTCACATACTGCATTGTTAATGTCTGCCACTGCCGCTGCCACTGAAACAACATGTCCATCAAACAGAACAATTATTTAACCAAGAAAACCAGACTGAATCATGTTCATCATGTCAAATAACTCTAAATCATCAAGGTAATGAAAAGGTCCTAAAGAGCCTGTTGTATACAATTGGCTGCAACCCTTTTTTACCGCCTGATTTTTCAGTATCATTCTAACAGTGACATGCTTCAGGTCATAGTTCATTTTTGTTTTTTGTGTGTGTGTGTTTTTTAATTTGTCTTTCAAAACAGATTTTTTATAATTACCTGTGAGAATAACATTTATATTCTTTAGTATTTTTTAAAGATGAATATTGGACTAGACTGAAAGATTTATTTGATAATCCACACCTGTTAAAATGTATGTATCATATATGATAAATCAGGCAATAGAGAAAGGTTTATTTGGTTATTACTTAATCCTCATTGTATTTTAATAAAATACACATGTAAACATTTTGTTCAACATTTTGTACAAAAGTTCAATTAATTGTTCAAATGGTTACAAAGTTTTTTTTCCAGAGTAATATTCCATATTTCCAAGTTCTTCATACATTAAAAGCACAAATGATATTTTATTAGTCACAATTTTATACAGACAATGTTATAATCAGGTTTGACATGTACAGTTATTAGCCCCCCTGTTTATTTTTTCCCCCAATTGCAGATTGTCTCAACACATTTCTAAACATAATAGTTTTAATAACTCATCTCTGATAACTGATTTATTTTATCTTTGCCATGATGACAGTAAATAATATTTGACTAGATATTTTTCAAGACACTTCTATACAGCTTAAAGTGACATTTAAAGGCTTAACTAGATTAATTAGGTTAACTAGGCAGGTTAGGGTAATTAGGCAAGTTATTGTATGATGATGGTTTGTTCTGAAAACTATCGACAAAAAATAAAGCTTAAAGGGGCTAATAATTTTGACCTTAAAATGTTTTTTTAAAAAATTAAAAACTGCTTTTATTCTAGCCGAAATAAAACAAATAAGACTTTCTCCAGAAGAAACAATATTATCAGACATACTGTGTTAATGTCTTTGCTCTGTTAAACATCATTTGGGAAATTATTAAAAAAAGAAACAAAAATTCAAAGGAGTGCTAACAATTCTGACTTCAACTGTGTATACTATGGTGTGACAAAACACTCCACTCAACAAGACGAGACATGAACTTGGGTCTACGGGAATGAGACAAGATTCTTATAATATATTTTGAAATCCTCAATGTTGAAATATATAAGGACAATAGTCTTTTATTCAACTGGGAAAAAAAAATACAAACTATTTAGGTGCTTTTTTAAAATAAATATGTAATAAATGCTATTTTACTTCTATTTTAATGAATTCTTTGCTGTGAAGGGCATGCAAGCACTGCAAAATATTTTGCTAATATGTGAATAGAAGATTGTTTATATATAATTTTAAATATTAGAAATATATAAGTGTTTGCTAATGTATGAATGGAAAATAGATTTTTATTAAACTGAAAAAAAATCACAAAATGCAAAACAATTCAGTTTAAATAAACTTGTGATGAATGTTATTTTACTTCTATTTTAATGAATTATGCCATGCAAACACTGCAAAATATTTAGCTATAAACTTTACTGACTGGACAAGCTCTGAGCTACTGGATTCCAGCATGGACTAATAGGGGAGAGCTGTTTTAATGGAATTTGATATCGCACACCAAATGAAAAGAAAACTTCAGTTTTTCAGGACGGCATAAATTATGAGGATGATGACTGGTGTGGTCTCCGGGAGTTTACTGTGTGTGTGCACGCATTCTGAAGCGATGTGTGTTTCTGTGGTGCTTTACTGACTCAAGATGTACAGAGAATAGCGTCAAACAGCCATGTGTATGGCTTATCCTGTCACGAAATGCATCTAAAAGTCCTACATGACAGCAATAGTTTGATTACATAGTTTACATGTCTGTACAGCACTTCAATAATGAGACTAAAATAGGAATATTTTACGTCTGAGTTTGATTTGTGTTTAAGGCGATTATGACTTTAAGCATATCTAAAGTGTTATTCCATCGCATGACTCATTTGTGTGGCTGCAGTTTGCTTTTGGATTTGGCAACTTTTAAACTCTGTTAAAAAAAATGGTTACGTCACACCAGCCCAAGCAAATGAGTGATATGCAAAACAGAGGCAGCTCAGACTGCCAGGTGTGTGAAAAGCACTTGATGTGCAGTACAAATCCAATCCTGCCTCCAATCTTCAGTGCTGAATTCCCCCTCATGCTCTATCATAACATCACAACTCACAAGACAACTTTTCACCTCGACAAGAAATCTCATTGCGATTTAGTCTCGCCAGACCTCGTAGCCCAAGATCTCGTCACACCTCTGTTATATAATATACAGTTTACACATTTTTTCTGTGGTTTACTGTAGTCTGTAGGTATTGTAAAATAGTTTAAATGTCAAACTCAAGATAATATGTTGGATTATCTGTATAAAAGGTACAGTTCACCGAAAAAATCCAAGATTCTTTAAAATATATATATTTTCTGTAAATGCTAAGTATAATTCCATTTTTGACCCTTTAGTTTAGGTCACTATTCACAGTATTAATAAACCACTTACTAACACTACTAGCTTAACAAACTACTAATTAGCATTTTACTAAGAGTTAGTAAGGCTGAAGTTGGGTTTAGTTTTTAGGTAGGATTAGAGATGTAGAAAAGGATCATACCTTATAACTACTAATGAACAGTTAATATCTTAATAATAGGCAGATAATAAGCCAGTATTTAATAGCATGAATTGTGACCTAAACTAAAGAATTACCCACTTTTTAATAATAATTTCTATATTTCAGTGAATTGACCATATAATACACCTTTTTATAGGGATATGTATAATGAATGCATAGCTTATATTTGGTTATACACTTACATCTGAGTGCATCCTCCTGGTCCTGGTTGGCAGTGTGAATGGCCTCCTGGATCTGGTCCAGCCACAAAACAGCAGATTCATCTCCAGAGCTCTGCTAACGTCAACACACACTCAATACAAACACACCATTACACAACAAAACAACTCCTACAGGTTAATCAAGAAATATTTTTTGGGAAATTTCTTATTTTTAACAGCAGTTAGTAGTGGTGTAATGGATCACAAATCTCACAGTTCAAGTCACATAATGGTTTTTAGTCATGGATCGGACCATTTTTCGAATTGGCCAAAAGAGACAAGAGTAAATTGCTTTTTATTTATTCCAAGAACAGTACTGCAAGACACTTTTGGTTTTAACAAACAGAACTTAGAAGCTGTAATTTTATCAAAAAATAAAATGAAATAATCAGCTGGACAAAAATAAATAGTAAATATTCAGTACTGTGAAAAATTCTGTTACTACTGCTGTTGCTGATAATGCTAAATGTAGAAATCTAACATTATAATTTGTACAACCCATATTTATTTTCCGTCTCATTTTGAATAAATGATTCAGTTATTCCCTCATGAAACTTCATGTTTCATTGCTAGATGTGTCATTTTTGAAGAATTATTCAGTGGCATATTTTTGATGGGTGGTTGTCGCCACCTATTGGTTAATTAATGTAATTGCTGCCAACAACTTTCATTTTTGAGTGTCAAGTTAAATACACATGAAGGTGATTTTAATTTTTACCATAAACATCAGTGGTTTTATCTAAATTATAAACTGTTATCCCAGTACTTATTCAAATTGTTATTTGACTGTTTGTAACTTTATAACTAATTCAAACGACTAAAGACTGAATCTCTTTCTTGATTTTTGCATTTTTCAAACACAGATTTGAATGCAGCGATTCGAAGGATTAATAAACAAATAAAAATTACCATCAGTGATAATTTATGTTGTGTGGGTGTTGAGATGTCGAGCTTTTAAAGATTAATTGTGGAGCTTACACTGAATGCATTTATGTATGCTAAACAAGTAGTGACAGTAAACACCTTTAATAACCTAAGAAACCCATCACATCCTAAATAACCCACCACAACTTTCTCCGTCATCATTATATTTTACAGGAAAGCCTAAATGCTTTCATACATGTGATTTGAATGATGTGAGAGGTGATCATTGAATAATAACACATGAATTATGACCACTGGCATGCTTATCATCAATTTAAGAATTTCCCAAGTAATACTGAATTACTGCAATACTGTAAAGTATTGCTTAAAATACAGTATTGCTTAAAGTAAAAGTAAAATGTATTCATAAAGTCTATTTTGTTTTACTGCTTTCAAAAAAAATCCCATTATAACACGGAATTTAAAATATTCTGGAAGACAAACATGAAATTATAATTAATAATTATAATTATTAAGTGTGATCCAATAAATCAAGACTTCAGATCAGAATCAAGAAATCATATTTCAATGCTTTTTAAACATTTTTAATGGGGTTTACAAGCTGTATGAAACCCTATGAAAAACTAACTTCTACCTAGAACTTACAGCATCATTCAATCACACTGATATCCCGACAGATAAAAATAAACATCATTTTGAAGACATCAAGGGACAAGGTCTGAAGAAAGAAAGAAAGAAAGAAAGAAAGAAAGAAAGAAAGAAAGAAAGAAAGAAAGAAAGAAAGAAAGAAAGAAAGAAAGAAAGTAAGAAAGAAAGAAATTATATATATATAAGTGACAGACTGGAGTTAAACAGTAGGCAGTTCCTGAACACCATCAAAACATTCCTGCATGGTAGTAATAGCCATTGGCAGACACATGTTTGTAAATAGTTTGCGCTGTAAGTTTGGAAGCATTAGGAGGAAGTTTTGCGTCACGTAGCGTTTCCTGACATGCCTGAAACATGAGCATTGAGTACTTCTGAATCCAGACTCCCTGTGCGCCCCTGACAGGAAACCAACCACTCGTCACGCCCTACAGCAATAACTCCTTACTAGACAGTAATTAGTCTAGATGTATGATTGATCCTCTGAGGACGCTGTTGAAGTTTATATTCACTGTGCCGAGTGATACTTTGTAAAAATTAGCTGGACAAAATCTTTCAAACATGTGGAGAGTATTTGTGCCGCTGCTATTAACATTATTCTTTGAGAACTCACTTCAAGATTCAGGTAAGACCACTTTTCTCTTTATTTACTCTGTAATAGCTAACAGATAGTAAATAGGTTAGTAGATTTTTCAATCATCTACAACAAATTATTTGCCAAATACAATTTAAACAAATATATAACAATAATGGTGTATTATAATGGTATATAATTTTTTTAGAATATAATATTCTTGTAAAATAACTTGGTTGTACATTGCAGACAGAACAACAAGTAAAAGAGTCAGATATAGAGCACAATAAACACAACAAATTAAAACAAACTGAAATAAATAAAAATACAATACATCATATTTTTAAATTAATAAATCAGTTTAATCACATTTAAATTAGTTTTATTTATTATTAAACATGTTTTTTTTTATTTTAAAAAAAAACTCTTATTGTTAATGTTTGCCTTATGTGGTTATCTTAACCATCTGTGCTTATAGTGTTAAAACTGAAAGTAAACCACATCAGCCTTAGTCAGCGTAGATGCCATGTTTAATTTCATTTGTCTGTTAAATCAGAAAAGTTTCCATTCATTTCATTTTCTATCCATTAAAAAAACTTTAAAAATCCTTAGTTGTGTACGATTTCCACTTTTCTAATTTTTTCCAGCTAATACTAATATCCATTTGAAAATTCTTATTTTAGTTTTGTGTAAAAAGTCATTTTTGTTTTGTTCTGCAAACTACTGATGATATTTCTTCAATTATATATATATATATATATATATATATATATATATATATATATATATATATATATATATATATACTATAGGTGGCCATAGAATAAATTTTTTAATCTAGATTAATCTCACTGTAATCTTGGAATTAATCTAGATTAATCTAGATGAAAATGGCTCATTTGAAATCTGCCGAAGGCATTCAGAATATGTGTGCTACCCAAATAATGACGAAACAGCGATTTTTTTTTTTTTGATTACCTTAATCCAACTAAAGTCAAAAATGAACTAAAAAGGAATGCAATTAAGACGTGGAGTATGCATACCACAATCAAACTATTAACGTCATGTAGGACTTTTCGCCATATTTTCTGACAAGATACACATACGCGGCTGTCAGTGAAAGACCGCACACACACACACACACATCACGAAATGCGGAAGTTTTTTCTTTCTATTCAGCGTGCATTATTAAATTCCATAACCCTCTCACCAGTTCTTACTCATTATTTGCGTCTAATACATAAATTGTCATGGGGGCATAAATGAAATATTTATGAATTAAAGTGAAACTGCCAAACTGCAGAAAAGTCACCTAAATTCACCAAGTACGTATATTTAGTGACACATTTTTTTTTACTATTATTAACATCCTTTTACACTTTTTTTTATATTCACCCAAATAAACAAACAAACATCCGCGAGCGATTAAGTAGTGGAAAATTGTTTACCCGTTTCGTCGTTTGTGTGCGAGACCTGTCAACACTCCCACAGACAGCCTCACATGCTTTGCAGACCCACAGAAAAAAATGTCTGGGAATTAACTTTTGTTTTCACTTTATAAAGCTCATATGTGTTTCTGCATTACCTTTTCATTTAAGTCTACTTTCGCTTGGCTTCGCAGCTGACTGCGCGTGCGCAAGAGTGAGAAAACATTAAATAATTCATTTTTTTAATCTAAACGACTCAGAAAAAATGTACTTTATACTCGGAGAGGACGAAATGACTGGTCTAAACTGGCTGCAAATTACATGTACACCATTAGTAATGACTACTATTAGCCATGGTTAATCAACAAATGTGCCTTAATAATCTACACGTTTCAATCGTTTTCTGTCTGTAATTTATTTCTAATTTGCAGATTATTTTATTAATTTGATGATGTTAATGTATTACATAGGCTATTTTATATACATATCTAAAATGCTTTGACATTTAAGTTTGCTTTGAACATGAAAGCGAGAAAAGCGGATTTGACCTGTCAGTGGGTGAAGAAGTTGAAGAACCTATTGAAAAGAAACAGTGTATACCAGTGTATAAATAATCATTTATTTATGTTAAGTTATTGTTAAAAATTAAATTATGTTTTCTTTGTCGGATATAGTTAACTATTTATGTGATTTGGGTAAATGCTGTGTTTCAATTCGGCAAACAACGCAAGTAAATTTCAAACCTGTGGGAAGCACTGTATCTCTCTCTCTCTCTCTCTCTCTCTCTCTCTCTCTCTCTCTCTCTCTCTCTCTATATATATATATATATATATATATATATATATATATATATATATATATATATATATATATATATAAGAAACACAATAATGTTTTTACTTTACAAAATTTAAGACATTTAAGATACAATATTAGGTGTAAAAATTCAGTTTTTTTTTACCTAAACAAAAATGAAAGCATTTGCTAGTTTAAACAATTGTCAATTCAGGCTATAAGTTTCAAAAATGCTCTAAATTGCAATATTTAGAAATAATAATATATATATATATATATATATATATATATATATATATATATATATATATATATATATATATATATATATATATATATATATATATATTTTTTTTTTTTTTTTTTTTTTTTTTTTTTTTTTATATTATTAAAACACTCTAAACCTCGTAAAACAAACAAACCTGAGTAGTTTTTCCATTTTGGGATTATTTACAGGTTATTACACACTTCAAAATCAAGTTGTGTGAAATATAATAATTTTCTGTAAGAACCGACTTTAACATTGTGTTTTCCAACATCTTTTTTTTCCAGCATCAAAATATTCCAGAATCAATCCATCAAACAATTCACCTAATCCAAAAACTTTTCCTGGAACAACAGATTCCAATGCTTCTCAGTTGTTCAACTCATCCCAACTGCAGCCATTGATAAATGTCAGTGCAAGTGTCATCAATCACACCACCGGAATAATCAACACCAGGATCATTCCCTCCGCATATGTCCTAGCCATCCTCATCGGGATCCCCTCAAATGTCTTTGTACTGGCTTGCCTCAGTGGAAGAAAGGTTCTGTCAAGCGGTATCCTATATTTTAGCCTAGCCCTTTCAGACCTTCTCCTGCTGTTTTCCCTAACATTCAGAGTCCATTATCATCTCAATAACAGCGACTGGATTTTTGGAGAACTAGCTTGCAAGCTGGTGACGGCCTGCTTTTATGGAAACATCTACTGCTCCCTTCATGCCCATATGTGTATTAGCGTGATGCGATATCTTGCGGTGGTTCACCCATTCCTCTACAGGACAATGCGGAAGAGATACTGTGCCATCTGGACAAGTTTAACCATTTGGGCAGTTTTCGCGATTGCAATGGCACCCGAGTTTGTGGTTCAGCAAAGCTTCCGGGTTTCTGGCCAAGAGTTTGTGACGTGTCACGATATCCAACCTTACGAAAACGCATCTTATCAAGTTTTGATTCCATACAGATTAAGTTTGATCTGCGTAGGCTTTTTTTTGCCCTCCATGGTCATCGCATTTATTTACGGATCCATCATTTACCATCTCAATCGCTCTAGCCAAGACTGGAAACGCTACATTAAGGCCAGCACACTGGTGTTTGTGATCTTTCTGGTGTGTTTTGCTCCATGCAATTCACTTCTTTTCGCACATTATGTGAAGTTGTACACACAGCGACAGTACGACTTGTATGCTTACTATCGAGTGGCCGTATGTCTGTGTTCTTTTCACAGCTGTCTGGACCCTTTCCTCTCTTATCTACTCACAAAGACTTCCACTTCCCAAGTCAAGTTTAGATCATTCAGCTCTATACCTTTGAAGGCTTTGTCCACAATTTGAGTCCTTCTAAATAGCAGGATGTTTTTCCCGCGGACTCTAAGAGGGGGGTTTTCTTATCTAAAATAGGAAGAGGATGTGTTGTGGGTTGGACAACCCACTTTGAACATAGTAGAAGCTCCTTATTCAGTTGGAGAGAAGTGTACTCTCAAGTCAAGAAGAATATAAGAGCAGAGGAATAAAGAGCTGAATAAGATGTAATTCATAAACAAAAGACTGGTTAAGTGCTGTTTTTGCTCTCACCTTGCAGATGTGGTCTTTGGTGGTCAACAGTAGATCGTGATAGTGTTTCGCATTGGCTGCTTTGACTCCCTGTAGTTTAGCCGTAGAGAGCAGGAGGGCGGTGAGCGTCTTCTCTGGGTCCCCAGAATGTAAGGCTTCGTTGATCTCAGCGATAGCAATTACTCCTAAACAAGGGGATTTGATGTATTCTATTTATATTGCTGCAATTTATGCTACAAATTATTTGTGCTAGAATGCAATGCTATCTTTGAAATGTAAGAAAAATACGCTGAAAATTTTTGTTTATGTCATTGTTTATACATTAGTTAATTTAATTTAATGTTGTAAATATATATAATTGGTATTTATATTTTGGTATAATAATTAGGGCTGTTGGAGTCAGCATGTAGAGAAATCAATAAATGCTCAATAAAACTGTGATTTACTACAGAATAGATCAATGCAATGATGTTTAATTCATACATACATACACTGACATGTTTCTGTGAACTGCACGACATATTGAAATGGTATATATATATGTTTATATATATTGTTAACACTGTAGGTACGTGAAGATGTTAATAAGTTTTGTAGGCTAGGCTGTTGTTCAGTATTTTAAAATGCAATACTTAATGTGCAGGCACAAAATAGACACGTCAATTCATTTGTTTAATTAAACAAAAGTTTAATCTTAATCTGACCAGTTAACGGTTAATTTTCCGTTAATGAGCTGCAGGTGTCAGTTGGCAAAATTAACCGAAATGAGCATTCCTAAATAAAATGATTAATGATTAAATGACAACATGGATTAGACCTATAGCAGTCAGTTATTTTAATGAAAAAAACTTTATAGACTCTAGGACATAATCGTACATTTATACAGTGAGGTGCCCCGCCTTTACTCTTCACTCTTCATAAAAACCATTATGAATCCATGCTACACCTCCGACTGTACAGTGGGTTTTCTTTTTCAAATAATGCACAGAGTTTTGAGGTAAGGGATGTTATAATTTGCTATTCACTGACAGTCGGACAGGCTCATCCAATTCATCATACTCCGTCTTTTAAAATCGAAATCGGAAGCGGATTAAAACTGTCTCCTCATAAAACCCGGCGTATCAGTGTGCTGCTACACTGAAAACATATGATTCGATTCGCGCCTTCTGATTGGTTCTTGGGACATTGCAGCTTTTGCTGTCAAAGGCAAGTGGCGTTCAGAGGCTTTTGCAAACTAATTGTTATTTCTGAATGTGTTGACGCTGCGATTTAGATGATTTGAAGCAAAAATATTTGTTGATTGTATACTACCTGCATAAAGGATTCGCTCAATATCATTATCTCATTTATGGCGGAAGTGGCGTTTAGCGGCTTTTGCATCTGAACTCTTCATATATATATAACTCATACTTATAAGTATTTATATTATAATCTAATGTTGCTCATTAATACATTAATATTAACAAAAGATACCTCAAAACCAAAAATCACACTGACCAATAAAATAAACAACCTTTTTTTTAGAATGTTTTCAAAGTTTGCTTACTCTCGTGTTCCTCGTGCACCTGGACATTGACAGTGTCGATGCACTTCTGAACATCATTCCAGGTGAGGAACTCTTGACCCCGGGCGAGGGACTCTGCTCTGAGATGAATCAGTGTGTCTGTATATCTAACAAAGATAAGCAACCACATGATGATGAAGTCAGTTACTCAACAATTTCACTGTGTGACTTGCAGAGACAGGAATAGGTGAGCAGTATTCATGGGAAAACATAATAAATATTCTCTTTGAGAGTTTTCAATATAGCTCATGTTTTGGAGGTCGCTTTAGGAGAATTTAAGAGATTTTTAATCTTTAAGTAGGAAAAAATGAGATTCATCCATTAAAAATTCTAAAGCTGGAGCAAACATTTATTCTTGGGCTTCATTTAATAACTTGTGCATCTGTTAATGTAACTCTATATGTGGATTATGGTTGTATTTGAAAAGTTCACCGAACTTTTATGCTAGAAATATTGAAAGAAAATGCTCAATTGGGGATGAACAGTTTAATAAAGTATCTAAAAGGTCAATCAATTAAGTTGTTTTAGGTTTCATATAAATATCTCCATATGATGCATATATAATGCAGCACTAACCAAGATAACACCATTATTTGTGCTGTTCTATAAGCACCCCCTACAGGCAGAAGGTAAGTTAGCAGTTTTATTCAGCATGTCTGCTGTTTTGTTTTGTACAAGTATGCTTTATGTAGCAAAACTTCTTAAAGGTGTTGTCAAATCACTATGATTTTACCATTATTGTCAAACTACAGACTATTTTATTATTAATTAAAAATATATTATTATTTACAAAATAAATAAATCAAAAATTGGATATTAGTATTGGATTCTGACAATTTTCTTGCTAAAAAAAAGCATCAGATTTGGCCATGAAAAACTGAAATCAGTGCATCCCGTGTTACCAGGGTCACACCTTTCTACCAAACACAACTGGGCTTTTGAAAATGCAGTTGTGTGAAAAAATATGAAATTCTGGGTTAAATATTTTCAGGCTACTTTCTTACATCCTGAGGTCACCAAATGGTTTCTTTTATTGTGAATACAACATGAAAACTGAATCGTTTCTTAATAGGCTTTGATCCCAGAATTCTATACCTACAGTATCAACCCAAAGACTGCTGAAAGTGAGCAAGTAAAATTTTCTACTGGGAAGGTACTAAGAAGTGTTGTTTGATGCAGAAAGTCAGTCAATATTTAACACTTTAACACACTATCTCTGTGTATCACAAAATAAAAAAGATATAGTAAACATTTCCCTTTGGGAGAATCCAGCTATTTACTCTGATTGGACAAGGAAACAAATTTGGGTTATTTTTATATCCTTTTGGTTGGGTTTTTTAATTAGGTTTTCATTTGGCTGAAAAGTGCCCTAGTAGTGTCAAGTGTCCATTAGTGTCTCAGTACCTCTGTAAGTTGTCAGCATCCATACCACTGAAGCCCAGTGGAGAGTCACTGAGCTGCTCGATGACGGCCACTGAGTCTTTAGTGTCCAGCACTTCATTTAACACCGACACAGCAGACAGCATCTCCACAGCCACACACAGCTCCTCATGTGAAAGACCGGCCTTGTTCTGAGATGAGATGAAAATTAAAAGCTGAGATTCTAAGTTAAGAAATAAAGAAGCCAAACACGAAATATGAGGGTTCCTCAGCTGACCTTGGAGCCCAGCTGGAGGCTGAAGAGCTCTGCCTGGTACAGACTGGCAGCAGTGTGGTAGACGATGGGCATCTGGGCCTCTGGATTCAGCAGCTCCTCCACGGTCTCTTCTGCGACTCCTCGTCGAATAGCTGAATTGATTGCAACAACTGCCTCCTGCTCTGTGGACATCAAGAGCACAATAATCGTATCAGAAAAAAAAAACAAAATGTATACTGGTAGCAACTCAGTTTAAAGATTTTTATTTTTTAATAAAATAAAATAAAATTAATTAAATCCAGCTGACACTGGATCTTTATTCAACGATATGATATATTGAATTATAATCGCTCATACATCATCATACAATTTTTTTATCATTTAGATTAACCTGAAGTATCATCTAATGCTCACTTACAGCTAAAGTTCTAGCATTGTAATTTTAGAAAAATTTAATGGGCTTAGGATTGTTTTCTAATTTGTAATTGGTGGATTTTTAAGCACTTTAAACATGCACTTAAAATATTAGACTTTATTCGAAAAAAGCTAAATTGTCATGAAAGTATGTTTGTGTTGTTGCCATTCTTTCCATTAATTCCGGAAATTAATATGCATAAATACAGAATATTTTTATTTTATAATTATTATTATTTTAATTATTTTCAATTTATAAAATGTTTAATTTATTATAATTATTAAATATTATTATTTTATTAATTATTATTTTATTTTATAAATTAGCCAGCACACAAAAAGACATAGAAATATAAAGAGGCAACGAGGTGAGCTTGAAATCAGATCAAGACCAGATAAAATGTGTTCTGATCAAGTATTCCTTACTATTTTTCTTACCTTTTTATTTTAATATTTGAATTAGATGAGTAATAAAGCAAGGTGTTCTAAACAAATGATGTTTAACAGAGCAAGGAATTTTTCACAGTATGTCTGATAATATATTTTCTTCTGAAGAAAGTCTTATTTGTTTTATTTCGGCTAGAATAAAAGCAGTTTTTAATTTTTTAAAAAACATTTTAAGGTAAAAATTATTAGCCCTTTTAAGCTATATTTTTTTCTTTGATAGTCTACAGAACAAACCATTATTATACAATAACTTGCCAAATTACCCTAATCTGCCAAGTTAACCTAGTTAAGCCTTTAATTGTCACTTTAAGCTGTATAGAGTATGTATGTCTTGAAAATACCTAGTACAATATTATTTGCTGTCATCATGGAAAAGATAAAATAAATTATTATAGTTATTAAAAATGAGTTATTAAAACTATTATGTTTAGAAATGTGTTGAAAAAAACTTCTCTAAATAGAAATCGGTAAAAAAATAAACAGGGGAACTAATAAATCTTCAACTTCAACTGTATAAAATATGACACTTCAAATTTTCAAAAAAAAAAATCTAAAATTAAAAATTTTAATTAAAAAGAAATATAAAGTAAAGCAAAAAACTAATGTCAGACAAAATTCTCTCAGTAACTAATTAATATTTTATATTAAATATAATTCTGGCTAATACTTGTGTTCTTTTTCTAATGAAAGCTAAAATCCAATTGATAAAAGTGAACAAATTCAATTGTATCAATTAGTTTTAGCTTTCATGAGAAAAAGAATTCTACTATGAGCCAGAATTATATTTCACCTAAAAAATTGAATGAATCCCTATTACTTATAACACATTGCTCAAATAACAAACAGGTTTTTTAAACATAATCTATTTTTCAAAATACATTTCAATACATTTACACATAGAACAGCAATTAATAAATAAAAAATACATACAGTGGGGGAAATAAGTATTCAACACGTCACCATTTTTCTCAGAAAACATATTTCTAAAAGTGCTGTTGACTTTAAATTTTCACCAGATGTTGGCAACAACCCAATATATCCATATACAGTGCTCAGCATAATTGAGTACACGAGTACCCCATTTTGAAAATGAATATTTTTATTCATTCATAAGTGAATATAGGCAATGTATGTTGGTGCATTTAAAAAAAAAGATTATTAAAACGATTATTAAAACAATATTTTTTTACCTATTTTAAATCACCAAACATATTTAAGAAAATACAATTAAATTCAAGAAAAAAATACAACCTACAAATTTTTTTAATTATTTTGCTTTTCTTGATTTTTACTCTTTTTTTTAAATTTGTATTTAATATTTTTTCTATGACGTATAAGTTCGGGTGTACTCGTTTGGACAGTTGTAGGTTATTTTGTTAGATAAGCTCCAGATTTGGCTTCAATACTGACTAATCTAATGTATATGCACAAATATAATATTGTAAAGCTTCCTATTAAAAATAGGAATTTAAAAGATAGATTTGTGATGGGTGTACTTATATGCTGAGCACTGTATGCTAAGACAACATTATTAATTACATTATGAACAATACTAATTAGTTTAAAAATGAAGTTATGTGTAATAAAATGAAATGACACAGTGAAAAAGTATTGAACACATGAAGAAATGGAGGTGTAGAAAGGCAGTGAAAGTACAGACAGCAGCGGAAATCTCTCAGTGATTATTCAGCAACCCTCTGCCCTTCGTCCTTGTAAATTAATATCAGCTGCTTCAGTCCAACATCTACATTACCAGGATGTTAAAGATGAAACCAGAGTGGACATTTCAGCGAGACAATGATCTACAGCCAAGGAAACTCTCAAATGGTTTTAGAGAAGGAAAATCAAGCTGTAGAATGGCCCAGCCAATCACCTGACTTGAATCCAATAGAAATACAAATTAAAGATCAGATCTGATAGACTAGACAAACAGAAGCATCAAGATTTTTACACTCTGTTGAAGTCTGTGAAAAACTCACACCTGAGTAATGGATGTGACTTCATTCTCCATTTTATAGTATTCAAATTCATTAGTTCAGTAAATTCTCCTAGTGCCATTAGATTGTTGTTACACATAACAATTTTTACCAAAAATTTGGTTCAATTCCATGTCAACAGCTCCTTTAGAATATTTTTCCCCATGACGTGTTTGAAAACTTTTTCTCCTATTGGCTCTCCAAAAACAATATGTACTCAAGCAGTCAAAGTGACAGAAATGCAGATACATAGATATTGTGTAAATCTAATAAGAAAATAATACTTATCATTTCAACTTAGTCTGGATAAAACATCTAAAATGGCCATGAGGAAATGTATAACATCAGTATCCACAGAAGACATGAACATATTATGAGCCAGTGTAGGTTAAATGCATAGATTGCACATACTTCGTTTCTCAGCCTCTGCAAACTCATTACAGGAAGTGATGACCCTCTGAATCTCTTCTTTCTTCAGCTGAGCGCCTGATCCTGCATCCTACATACGCACAACATAAACATGCTCATAACACTCATTTGACCAACACTGCACAGATGCTCCAGCTGGAGAGGTAAGCCTTTACTTTGTGCTGCCTGTAGGATGTGAAGTGCTCCAAGTAGAAGCGGGCGTTTTCATCAGTGACTCCAACAAGACCGAGAGCAGGCAACTTAAGACTGGCCAGCAGAGCCTTCTGATCCTCAGCATCCAGAGCCTGGTGGAGCCGCTGAACAGCAGATGATGCTAAAGAGAAATATATGATTATCAATCTAAATTGTTTTCAATTCAAAGACAATCCAAAATAACTACTGCTTATGTCATAAAGCTTCAATAAATTGCATGGCATTTTATATGATTGCATTGCAGGGCAAGTCATGAATTTTTTTCCATCAAATAAAATGAGAAAATATATATATTTCATAAATGAATTAAATGATTGATTGATTGATTGATTGATTGATTGATTGATTGATTGATTGATTGATTGATTGATTGATTGATTGAAAACAGACTTTTTAAAGTGGTCTCAGCCCAAGCATCCCAGTGCACAGATGAATGTCTCACACTTACTGTTGACGAGGTCAACATTGCTCTGAATCTCCTGCTGGGTCAGTAATTCTTCATACACGTCTCTCTCTTCAGTTGCAACAGACGACCGCTAAAAAACATTTAACATATCACAACCAGGCTTCATTTAAACAAAAACAAAGGAAAATCTGTGAATGATTGATATAATTCCTACACAAGGCATAACATAAGCAGTGAGCAGTCACTTGGAATTTTGACACAAATAACTACTTTCGTTGGAAAATGTAATTTGAACAAGAAATGAACATGTCTGCCGTTTTTATTCTGACCAACTGAGACCAATAAATTATTAAAATACATCTATTTTCCTATTGGGACTAGGCATTAGATGATAACCATTTTCAAGGTATACCGCGGTTTGGCAAAGTCAAGGTTTTAAAACTGCCAACATTTTCTGCTATAACGCACGTTGTATTATCTCATTTAAATTTTGCATTTATATTTTATTTAAAATGTTTAATAAATGTTAATAATAATTTACTATTTTAATTTACTCTAACATTGCAGAAAACACATTATGTACCATAACAGTAACACTAACCTGCTTCTTTTTAAAGAATAAAAATGGAGTACAAAGTGTACTTAAATGAAGTAGCACCAGTTCCACCTGCCACAAAAAGGCATCCAGTCAAACAGATGGGACTTAGATTAAAATAGATAGCTGGATTGACATTTTAATCAATTATATTAAAAAGTATAGAAATAAAAGTGTACAGCTTGTTTGTTTGCATAAAAGCATAATTTGAATGGTTTAGAGTAATAACTGATTTTTATAATTGACTATAATCTATTCTTAAGAATACTTTTATTTATTTATGTTTCTTTCTTTCTTTCATTCCAATTACAGCAAATAACTCCTGCAAGTCCTGCAGGAATTATAAAATTCTGCAGGATGTCACTTGCTTGGATCCATTGTAAAACCTGTTAGAAATTCCTGCACATATTGTCAATGTGTCTAACAGGATTTTATAATTCCTGCAGGACAGCAGCTATCCAGCAGGGAAAAATAAATAAATCCACCAGGATTCCTGTAAAAAGTACTGCATGATTCTAAAACCTGTAGGAATTGCCTGCACATATTGTCAGTTTGTCCTGCAGGATTTCATAATTCCTACAGGATACCAGCAGGTTCCTGCAGAAAAAATGAAAATCCTGAAGGATTCCTATAGGTAATTTATGTAAGGGGTCCTAATATATGCAGTATGTAAGCTTTTTTTTAATGACAACAGTATCTCCAGCAAAAAAAAGATATCCAAATAAGCTGTTTTAATTTGTGTTTTTGAAGCAAATGAAAGCAGCAGAAGTCGATGATTGATTTGAATTACTCAGCCTGACATGTTTACTTTTCCAAAATATTTTAAATGTTTCTCAAATTAAATATATTGTGTTCAAAGGGGAAAAAGTTCTAGTTTTTTTACCCACACATTTAAAAAGAATATATTTTAGAGTAATAATAACAATACCTTGAAACTGTGTATTTTTATCTAAGGTTATCATTCCATCAGAATGTTATACAGGCCCATGCCTAATTGGGACTAAATCAAACAATTGTTTATCCCATACAGCATCAATCCATACAAATGATAATAATAGTTATACCCTGTTCTCACATTATTACTGTTAACAACGTCAACATTGTCTGATTGTGTATATAACCTGTTGTATTCATATAACCTGCATATTTTTGAATCTCTAATTGAATCTCTAATTCTCAAATGATTTGAAATTCATATAAAGAAATTGATGTTGAATTATTCCAGCTGCTGTGAGAAAAAACGACGTTGAATGTGAGAATCTTTTGATATACAACACTAGATGTTGTCCTTCTGTATATATACAGACATAATGCACAATTTACATGATGCACAGACATGATTTTTTATGTATCACATGAGAAATGAGTGATGAAAATGCAAAATTTTGAAAAATAAAAAGCTAAAACTGTTTTTAGGTTCACCTGAGTTGGTTTTGGACGTAAAAAAGGGTTAATACAAACTTATTTTTATTATTATTATTACCTTTGTTATCCTACTTAGTATTGCTATTATTATTAGTATTACTATTGCGGAGTAAACTCATTACTGTTGGTTACTAGGTTACCAATCCTACAGTCAGCCTCTCTAAAAACTTGATGGAAACTTTTTGGAATTTTTTATTATTTTTTTTTTTTTTTTGCAATCTTTAAAAAGATTAAATTACATTAGGGTGGATATGAATGACTGGCTGAATAGCACAAAGATGAATGGCAGCAAGATTTTATTTGCATCAAAATAGATAAAATCTACTGATTCCACTAAAGTCAGAAAACATGTTTGTCTGATAATGGCTGATTATGTATTCAAAAATGGATTTTGGATCATTTTTAACCAAAGTAAGTTGTGGGTTGTAGTTTTAACTTAACAAATGAATTCCTGAGCAGTGTTCACAGTTTTAGATGAGTACACACAACTAAATGACTATCCACTTGAGTCAACATGAGCAGATCAGGTGATACTGGAGTCAGCAGACTGTGAAAGGAGTGTTAAAGGACATCAGCGTTTAACAGGCCAGACTCATTCCCTGTTAGCTTTTAATCAAATTCCTGCTGATTTCACAAGTAGAGGAATGCTGGAGCTTGTTTGAAAGGAGGTTTCAAAATAAACCATAAACAAACTTGCTTGCATGCAACATTCATTCATTCATTTTCCTTCGGCTTAGTCCCTTTATTAATCAGGGGTCGCAACAGCGGAATGAACCACCAACTTTATCCAGAATATGTTTTACACAGTGGATGCCTTTATAGCTGCAACCCACTACTGGGAATCACCCATACACACTTATCCACACACATACACTACGGCCAATTTAGTTTACTCAATTTACCTATAGCACATGTCTTTGGACTGTGGGGGAAACCTGAGCACCCGGGGGAAACCCACACCAACACGAGGAGAACATGCAAACTCCACACAGAAATGCCAACTGACTCTGTGGCTCAGCTATGAGGCGACAGTGCTAACCACTAACTCTAAACTAAAGATCCAGCTTACCCGTCCTGAGGCCTGATCCTCCTTCTTCCTCTTGGCTTTGCTCAGTGTGTCCTGGTAGACCTGAGCCAGTGCTTTCTCTGTGTTTCTCAGTAAAGCGTTAGGGTTCCTCAGAGCTGTCATTGTGCTTTCTGCATGACCTTTGTCTATGGCCTCATTAATGGCAAAGACAGCAGCATGTACTGTAAATATAGACCAAAAATACACTTAATGTGATGCTGAGAATGAGGGTAAAATGATCTCAATTGAACTCCTACATGTAAATATAAAGCTTACATGCGGCTTCATCTACTGAAAGTTCATTGGCCAGGATGCCTCCAATCTTGCTGAATGCGGGCATTTGGATGCCATACTTCTCCAGCTCTTTCCTCATGTTGCTGATCTCTTCCTCTGTAGAAAACATGAAGTACAACAAGAAATATGCTCATTTCGATTACATTTCAGTCTTTTCAGGAATTTTTTCTTAGGATATTTCCTCACTTTCGCAGCCGAACATAATTAAAATACTGCCAAAAACTGGCAGCTTTTCTCAATTTTGTTTTGGGGCCTAGTATTGGGCTCTGTAATTTATATAAAAGAAATACCAATTAAGAGAGGTTTTACCTGCTGTATCAAATCAAATGAAGGACTCTAAAATCATATGAAACATATGAGTCTTTCTCATGTAAATCCTGTGAGTGTTCAATCCCAGTGTAAAACATGCCAATTGGAGCGAAACATAGACAGTTTCATTGCACATGGGATCATTAATCTGCACAACCCATGAAGTCCACATTGGCCACAATATTTTGTAGTGAAATTACGACAATGATATTATTCCCATTGTTTTAAGTGGGGCTGGGCGATATTGCAAAAAAAAAAATTCTCACAATATCATGTTTCATTTCATTTGATATCAATAATTATTACATTTTTTTTAACAAACCATTTAGTTATATTAGTATTTTTAACCCCTTTATTTTAATTTACCAACATTACTAAGGCAAATAGTTTTAATAGTCAAAAACAAAAATATTTATTCAAAATATCTCATCTCTTTATGGCAAAAAAAACATAAGACACTTTTCAACTTGATGAATGAAATGTTGCAAAGTGTGTGCAATGGTAAAGTGTAAATACCGAACGATCAAAGCAAACTTAAAGGTGTGATTAATAATGATACAGTAAACCTCAAACTGTCAACAACACAAATTATGATAATCAAATAAGAGCTTTCAAGTAAAAGAACTAACCATCATTATTCAAATACATATTGCAACATTAATTGTGAAGTTGGATGCTACAAAAACCTTTCAGATGGGGTGCTAGTGGCTGGGATGCACAAGAAAAGAAACCAAAAAGCCACTCTGGCGACATCCTTACATCCTTTTTTATTTACAATCTTCTCACTGCTGCCAGCGAACGCAGTTTTCATGTGTGTTACAGTTATTCTGAACTAAAGTGACAAGCGCGACTGCGTGGTATCCTTACACCCTAAGTTCATTGGCATTGCTTCCAAGGTGTGAGCTCAGCAGCCATATTTGAATAAAACTATAGCCTTCATATCAAACTTTTTTAATCAAAATTTACAACGGTGTTCGATCAATAAATACTGATATCGATTTTATTGCCCAGCCCTAGTTTAAAGTATATCTAAGCTTGTATTATCCTTGCTATGTATCTGGAACTTTTATTTTGAAAACGGGACAGGCTTTAAGGAGGAGTAAAGGTGCTGTTCTGTGAAGCAGGCAGCCATACATGATCTTATCTGCTCACACTGTATCAGAACGCAAAATGTAGGATATATCAATTATAAATTTATTCAATGCCACCCTGAAGAGGCACAAGGCATGTTTAAGAGTATATATTTCTTGGGTTTAACATGCATATTGGGGTGTTTGGCACATGTTTGTAATCAAGCAACAGATGTGTATGCTGTATTGAGGCAACAGACACATGTAAACTTCTGAATATAAGTGTCTGATGCACATTTATGCATCGTGTCATATCACTCAGCTCTTACAGTGTTTTGTCTACAGTGAAATGTTGCCAATATGCTAAAACTCATCTGTGTATGCCGAAGCTCCTATTCTTACCTGTGTTTTCATATACGTTAAAAGCACAAAACACAACTCTAAATACATTTTTGCTATTGCCTTTTGTCGAGTATAATTATAATTTGGCCTATATATTATCTATAACACAAAACAGGAGCAAAATGGGTTACTCTGGTAGCATAAAAATACCTCACTCACTCCTCCTAGCTGAAATAAACCTCAACGCCATAAACAATGGTTCAGGCTGGTAGTGGTGTAATGGTGTGAGGGATTTTTTCTTGAGACACTTTAGGCCCATTAGTACCAATTGAGCATCGTGTCAATGCCACAGCCTACCCGAGTATTGTAGCTGACCATGTCCATCCCTTTATAACCACAGTGTACCCATCTTCTGATGGCTACTTCCAGCAGGATAATGCACCATGTCACTGCATTCTTTCTCTAGATTCTCTAAATTTTGCAGTGTCAATGCTGATCAAAAGACCAGTTGTTCATTCAACAACAAATTCAATCCATCAATGCTGTAATAGCCAGGAGAAGCACTTTGGCATCGAGAGCAACACCGTGTAAGTACATTTAGTTTGTTTTCAGTTGCTGTGTTTGGTTAGAGAACACTTAGACTTGTTTTCAGCTGGTTGTGTATGGTTGTAGGACATTTAAACTTGTTTTCAGCTATCTGTGTATGGTACTAGAAAGTTTACCCACTGTTTTCTTGGTTACTGTAAGAGCTTGTGTGTCAAGCCGGATGGTTTTGCGCCCCCGCTGCAGTTTCGGGTGTTTTTACTCTGGAGGCGTGTCCAAACGCCAGGTAAAGACTATATATTAGAGCACGTAGGTTTAGTTAGCAGGAGAAGCACTTTAGCATCGAGAGCAACACCGTGTCAGTACATTTAGACTTGTTTTCAGTTGCTGTTTTTGGTTAGAGAACACGTAGACTTGTTTTCAGCAGGTTGTGTATGGTTGTAGGACATTTAAACTTGTTTTCAGCTATCTGTGTATGGTACTAGAAAGTTTACCCACTGTTTCCTTGGTTACTGTAAGAGCTTGTGTGTCGAGCCGGACGGTTTCACGATCATTCCCGGATCATTTCCTTCTGTCTCTCAACATCCACATTACTCCTGAGCCGCCACACACTCCAACTCTAGTTGCCTTTCGCAGAAACCTACGCTCTCTCTCACCCAATAGACTATCCACCATTGTTTCAGACTCTCTTCCTCCATCTTGCAAATTCTCTGCACTTGATACGAATAGTGCCACTGATACACTCTGCTCCACACTAGCATCATGTCTAGACAGACTATGTCCTCTTACATCCAGGCCAGCTTGTGCCAGGCTCTCTGATGTTCTCCGTGAGCATCGCTCAAAACTTCGGGCTGCAGAGAGAAGTTGGCGAAAAACTAAAAATCCTGAACAGCTCATAACATACCAAACTCTTCTGTCTTCTTTCTCGGCTGAGGTTACTTCTGCAAAGCAGACGTACTTCCGTCAGAAAGTCAACAGTGCCACCAATCCTCGCTTACTTTTTAAAACATTTTCCTCCCTCCTCTATCCTCCTCCTCTACCCGCATCCTCCACACTCACTACTGATGACTTTGCTACATTCTTTTGCACCAAAACTGCAAAAATCAGTGCTCAATTTGCGGCACCTACAACAAACATGCAAGATACACCACCAACACCACACACACTCACCTCTTTTTCCCAGCTCTCTGAGTCTGAGGTGTCTAATCTCGTGCTATCAAGCCATGCAACCACCTGTTCACTTGATCCCATTCCCTCTCATCTCTTGCAAGCCATTTCTCCTGCAGTCATACCAACACTGACTCACATAATTAACACATCTCTTGACTCTGGTTTATTCCCTACTTCATTTAAGCAGGTTAGGGTAACCCCACTGCTAAAGAAACCCAACCTGGATCAAACGCTACTTGAAAACTACCGACCGGTATCCCTGCTTCCATTCATGGCCAAGATTTTGGAGAAAGTAGTGTTCAATCAAGTCCTGGACTTTCTTACTCAAAACAACCTTATGGACAACAAGCAATCTGGCTTTAAGAAAGGCCACTCAACTGAGACAGCGCTGCTCTCGGTCGTGGAGGATCTCAGACTGGCTAAAGCAGACTCTAAATCATCTGTCCTCATCTTGCTGGATTTATCAGCTGCTTTTGACACTGTAAACCACCAGATCCTGCTATCTACGCTTGAGTCACTGGGCGTTGCAGGCACTGTTATTCAATGGTTTAGATCTTACCTCTCTGACAGGTCATTCAGGGTTTCTTGGAGGGGAGAGGTGTCCAACCTACATCATTTAAACACTGGGGTACCTCAGGGCTCTGTTCTTGGGCCACTTCTCTTCTCCATCTACACGACATCTTTAGGACCAGTCATCCAGAAACATGGATTTTCCTACCACTGCTATGCCTATGATACCCAGCTATACCTCTTTTTTCACCCTGATGATCCCTCGGTTCCAGCTCGCATCTCAGCCTGCCTGTCAGACATTTCACACTGGATGAAAGATCATCATCTTCAGCTGAACCTCGCGAAAACGGAAATGCTTGAAGTTTCTGCCAACCCGACTCTACACCATAACTTTTCAATCCAAATGGATGGGGCAACCATTACTGCATCCAAAATGGTAAAAAGCCTTGGAGTAAACGATTGATGACCAACCAACTTCTCTGACCACATTTCTAGAACTGCTTGATCTTGCAGATTCGCACTCTATAACATCAGAAAGGTTCAACCCTTCATATCTGAACATGCAGCTCAACTTATTATTCAAGCTCTTGTTCTGTCCAAACTGGATTATTGCAACTCTCTACTAGCCGGGCTTCCAGCTAATTCTATCAAACCTCTTCAGCTGCTTCATAACGCAGCAGCACGAGTGGTCTTTGATGAACCCAAAAGGGCCCATGTCACTCCGCTACTCACCCGTTTGCACTGGCTGCCAGTTGCTGCTCGCATCAAATTCAAAGCTCTGATGTTTGCTTACAAAGCGACCTCTGGCTTTGCTCCTTCTTATCTGCTCTCACTTCTGCAGATTTATGTGCCCTCCAGAAACTTGCGTTCTGTGAATGAACGTCGCCTCGTTGTTCCATCCCTAAGAGGGAAGAAATCACTTTCCCGAACTCTCGCATTCAATCTGCCCAGTTGGTGGAATGAACTCCCTAACTACATCAGAACAGCAGAGTCACTTGCTGTCTTCAAGAAACAACTAAAAACTCAACTATTTAGTTTCCACTTTCCTTCCTAATCTTAACTGCCTCTCTGGCTAAAAAAACATTACTAATGCTTTACTTCTTAGACTTTACACACCTGAAACTTGTCTATAGCACTTGTTCACTGCTGCTCTTATAGTTGTGTAAATTGCTTCCTTGTCCTCATTTGTAAGTCGCTTTGAATAAAAGCGTCTCCTAAATGACTAAATGTAAACGTAAATATAAATGATCATGTCAAACAAATCAAACACCATATTGCTTCAAATTATAACACAGCACTCCTTCACAATGTGTCAACATCAAACCAGTACAGCAATTCATTTCTGCAGTTTATTTCTCTAATCAGTTTGCTATAATCTTAAATTTTCACCTCCATCATTACTTTATTATGAACTGCATCGTTATGACTTGAATTTAACTTCCCTGATGAGACTCTGAATGAGCTAAATTAGCAATTACCAATCATTACACTGCCATCATTAATCAACACAGCCAGGTTTCTCCACAGCTTTCAATACATTCAATCCTGAGGCTGTTTTTCTGCTTTCTCTTATAAAGTGAGCTCACAGAGCTGGATCTACACTTCAGTAAGAGGAATAATAATGCTGCTGGGCATTTACACCCGCACTATGTGTTTTAAATATCAAATGAAAGATTGCAGATATTTGCTATTAAGGAAATACATTAAGAATTAACCCCTGAAAATCTGCTTGAAAAGATTCTTTTTTACTCAGAATTAAAACTCTGTCATTATTTACTCAGCCTTTACTTGTTCCAAACATGACTGAGTTTCTTTCTTTGGTTGAACACAAAGGTAAAACAGCTATTTGTTCAACACTACCTGACAAAAGACTTTCCAAGCCTCTCCAAGTTTTAGGAACAACAAATAATAACTTGACTTCCACTTGATCATTTGGTATCAGAAGCTGCTTATATGAAAGGCAAAGGCCTCTAGATTACGGTTATTTTACCAAATTAAAACATGATCATGCCTTAATTTGTAATTATTTAATTAGGACAGTAAGGTCTGACTTTGCTTAGAAAAAAGTCTTGTCATTTAACAGAAATAATGTAGAGTATAGAATATAAAGTCATGCTGCAGTGGAAAAAAAATTAATATTGTGTATGACTCCCATTAGTGTGGAAGACTGCATCCACACATCTCTGCAATGACTCAAATAACTTATTAATAAAGTCATCTGGAATGGCAAAAAAAAGCATTCTTGCAGGACTCCCAGAGTTCATCAAGATTCTTTGGATTCATCTTCAATGCCTCCTCCTTCATCTTACACCAGACATGCTCAATAATGTTCATGACTGGTGACTGGGCTGGCCAATCTGGAGCACTTTGACCTTCTTTGCTTTCAGGAACTTTGATGTGGTGGTTGAAGTATTAGTAGGAGCGCTATCCTGCTGAAGTATTTGCCCTCTCCTGTGGTTTGCAATGTAATGGGCAGCACAAATATCTTGATGCATCAGGCTGTTTATGTTGTCATCCACTCTGCAGATCTCTTGTGCATCCCCATACTAAATGTAACCCCAAACCATGATTTTTCCTTCACCAAACTTGATTGATTTCTATGAGAATGTAGGGTCCATGCGGGTTCCAATAGGTCTGCTGCAATATTTGTGAGGATTGGGATGCAGTTCGACAGATGATTCATCAGAAAAATCTACCTTCTGACGAATGATCAACTAGAAGTCAAGTTATTATTTGTTGCTTATACAACTGGGACAAGACGACAAAACTTTTGTCAGGTAGTCTACTATGGATGGCAATGGCTTTTTTTCAACATTCTATACAATATCTGGTTTTGTGTTCAAATAAATTCCTAAATGTTTATTATGATCACTTGAGTGTGAATAAATGGTTATAAAACACATTTTTTAAAGGGTGCACAATCCTGTCAAAATATGTTTAAATTTATGACATTTTGAACAAGAATTCCAAATGAAAACAAAGCTTCAGTGATATTTCTGGCATAAAACACCATTCATTCTGAGAACGATCATGACGTACCTGTGAAATCTACTTTCCCCAACAGGTCCTGTATCTGAGGGGCAATTCCCAATTTGTAGAGGTATAAGCTGCACACAGAAACATAAACAATATAAATCAATGCACTAGATCACAGTAAATGAGAGATCATCAGAGAACATATATTTTGGTAGTAAAAAAAATCATTCATTTCTTTTGGTAATGCTACAATGAAAAACCCAATTTCTTCACAAACAATCATTTACCACATGTTAGGATATTTAGTTCATGTAAGGGCATGTAACTAAATCCCACACAATCAGTAAATGTACATGCACGCCAACAAATAAAAAAATCAAGTAAATCCAAACAGGAATGTGTATGTATAAAAGAACAAAGTTATATTTATATAGTATATATTTTTCTATTGCACTGATTACAAAAAATCATAAATCAGAATTTAGGCAGGGGGGTGAAATTATGAACAGATCAACATTAATTATTTTCATAAACAAACAGATACTATATATGGAATGCAAGATGGGATTGTTTTTTATTCATTAATAGTTTCAATTAAAAAATGAAAATAAAATCAACAATAATATATTATTCTATAGATAAAAAAACATTTATAGTAAAATAAAATAAGTATATATATATATATATATATATATATATATACTTTTTTTTGTTAAACATCATTTGGGAAATATTTAAAAATTCAAAAGGGGGCTAATAATTCTGACTTTAACTGTATATATTCATTCATTTATTCATTTTCTTTTCAACTTAGTCCCTTTATTAATCTAGGGTAGCCACAGCAGAATGAACTGCCAACTTATTCAGCACATGTTTTACGCAGTGGATGCCCTTCCAGCTGCAACCCATCTCGGGGAAATACATATATAAGTAATAAATAAATAAATTACTAAAATTGTTTTTAAAATATAGCACAATTTCAAGAAAAAAAAGAGGAGTGCACTGTTTCAGGCATAGTGTTTCATTAAAAAAGCTGCTGAACAAATTGAATGTTGAAAGTATTTTGCTGATTCCACTTAAGCTAGTTGCATTTTGGCCTGTTTCTGACATCATACCAATCTTCTATAGGGTTGAGTGTTCTTTCCAGCTCCGTACCAATGAAATAATGTGTTGAAATAATGTCCAACGATATTTTTAAACACCTGGTCATTTCAAATTTCAACATACCTAGATGATATGCCTAACAAACCCTACATATGTTGCGTTTTACATTGACATCTAGATTATAGATTTAGATTACATTGACATCTAGATTATATATTTAAGCTATAGGATAATGAAATGAATCAAAGTTCGTAAGAATCTCCAAGATGAAATCCAAGATTAAATCAGATTTTTAAAAACTGTAATTTCAGTTTGATACCGTGAAGCCAAACAACCAAATAGTATCTCAATGCAGCCTTTATGATAAGACATCGCACTCAGATGCGCTCAGAGGAGCTAGTGACGTCCCTGTGAGGGGTAGGGTTGGGGTTGGGGTTAGTTGAACACATTAAAAAGCATTGCATGCAGCTCAGATTGCATCTGCACCACCAGCTGAGAAGCATTTTTACTAGGTTCATTGCAATACCGAACACAGTAAATAATAATAAATAGTGTAGTTATAGTTCCCTTCCACTAGATAGCACTAGAATGCAGTTTAAGTTTAGCCTTACTATAGTTGTGAAGCAGGAAAATAGCCTGCAGTTAGTGTGTGACACATGCTGGAAACTGCATTAAACTTTTATCTGTCCACTGATTGACAACAAATGGAGGTGGAATGAATTATTGAAGTGTTTAGTGTGTGTGTGCACATGAATGTTTATACACGACAGTTAAACTAAACAAGGCTTCTTTACCTTTGACCTTAACATCACTAGCAAGAGAAATAGACACGGTCTGTTGTGAACGATCCTTTGTAGTGCCTGTAGGGCCAAAGGTTAAGTGGATTAACTGTTGTAAGAGATGTAGGTCACTATTCCTCATCAGTTACAGGCTCGATTACATTGTTCAGAGCCAAACTGATAAACATTTCTTTAACCCTTGTGAATCTATTGAAAAAAAAATCCCACAGAAAAACAAACTTCATTCAACCAACTTATATTTAATTGTTTGGTTTCATACAACACAAACTCAGATATTCCTACTGGCAAAACCATATAATTATAAAACATTATTTTAATTCATTTGGCCTGTAGTGCTCTGCTCAAAACAAGAAATGGTTTATTTGTTATATAGACCAAACCTGAAAAATAAATCCAAAATATGACACATTTTACTCTTTTTTAATTATTACAATTTGAAAGCCTTCCCAACAATATTGAAACCTTATAACAAAGAAAGTGTTACTTTTACCCCAATGACACTAGGATTAAACATGAGACATTTTTGTCCTGAGCATAACCTTTTTGTACTCAGTGGAAAATAGAATTATGAAATGGAGGTGAAATTGTACCTCTTCAATAGAAATACACTGCAAATTTATGAGAATTCATTAGCACAGCCAAATCCATCACAAAAAGACTAAACAAATAAATAAAAATAAATAAATAAATAATAATGAATATGAATAAATGAATAAATTAATGTATAATATATATGTATTAATATATATATATATATATATATATATATATATATATATATATATATATATATATATATATATATACATACATATATATGAATAAATGATTTTTATAAATAAATGAATGGGTTGTGGCAGGAAGGGCATCCACTGCGTAAAACACACGCTGGATAAGTTGGCGGTTCATTCTGCTGTGGCGACACCTGATTAAAAAAGGGATTAAGCTGAAAAGAAAATGAATGAATGAACGAATGAATGAATGAATGAATGTCTAAAATAATAAATAAATAAATAAATAAATAAATATATATATGAATGAATAAATAATAAATAAATGGGTAAATAAATAAATAAATATTAAATAAATAAATAAATGAGCATATACATATATATATATATATATATATATATATATATATATATATATATATATATATGTATATATATATATATATATATATATATATATATATATATAGAGAGAGAGAGAGAGAGAGAGAGAGAGAGAGAGAGAGAGAGAGAGAGACAGAGAGAGAGAGAGAGATAGATAGATAGATAGATAGATAGATAGATAGATAGATAGATAGATAGATAGATAGATAGATAGATAGATAGATAGATAGATAGATAGATAGATAGATAGATAGATAGATAGATAGATAGATAGATAGATAGATAAATTATTGAGTAATAAATGAGTAAATAATAAATAAATAAATAAATATTAATTAAATATATAAATGAGTTAAAGTAATATTAATAATGAGTAATATTTATAAATGAATGAATCAATAATAAATAAATAAATGAGTAAATAAATAAATAAAAGACTAAAAATATTTAAAATAAAAGACATGAATGAATTATAAAAAATTAAATAAAATCTCACTGGTAAAAAAAATGCAATACAAATATAAAAATAAAAACCTCTATATATAAAAAATATATATTCAAACCTATTGCATTATACAAACGTAAAAGCTAACACAGAGCATATGCTGTTGCTGATATAATGGTGTTTGAGTGATACATGATTTTCTTTGAGCACAGTGTTGGTGTTGTCTAGTCTTACTGAGTGAGTGAACTGTAGGGTCAGGAAGGAAGAGCATGTGCAAGGCAGAGGGAGGAAGCCAAGCAACCCACACACACACACCACACACACACATGCTAGACGAGAGAGAGAAAGCAGAAAAGCACTATAAATGATTTACCGTAAAAGAAGCCTTCATATGGTCATTCATTAGACACATTCCCCACTGCAGACCGACTGCCAGTGTCTAAATGTTACAATTTGCATACATTAAGGTACCAATGATTACCTGGCTTTCTATTTAAAACTGACTCATGAACACTTATCTGTGCTCAGCCTCACATTGGTTCATCAGGGTATTGCTGTGCGGTTACCAGGCGCTGAGTTGTGGTTTGTCAGAGGAGCCCATCCTTAAATCTCTGTAATATATTTTTAATATAATGTACAGCCTGATTGTCAATGCTCAATGTTTTGTCAAAGTTTGGGCCAGTATAATTTTTTTAAATAATTAGTATATTTATTTGATCAAAACACAGTGAAAACAAAAACACTGTGATGATATTAGTATAGTTAGTACAGTTTACAATTTATTTAATTTTAAAGGGCACCTACTTTACCCATTTTTCAAGATTTAAGATGAGTCTTTTGTGTCTCCAGAATGTGTCTGTAAAGTTTCAGTTCAAAACATTCATCAGATGATTATTATACCTTTCAGAATATTGGTATTTTCTGCTCTGAACACAGTGTGGCTCTTTTTGAGGCCTGTGCCTTTAATCCTGGTTCTCCCCGCACACCGTTCCCATATGCCTGTCAGAGTGTGCCTCAATTTTGGCTGCGTCAGATAAACAGCACAGTGACAGACATGAAGGAAGCAGATCTCACATAACGTTTGTGAGAAATACTACAGTGAGAACTTGCCCAATGGTTATTTGATGAATTTGTTGTGGAGTTAATTCAAGCCTTTCTGCGACGATGAGTCACACACAATGTCGTAACAAAGTTTATGCACACACAGACACACACACACACACACACACACACACAGCGCGCACGTTTAATTCGTTATGTTAATGTACAAAATAAACCTGATTTAATATCCACAAACTGGGATTGAAGCGTACTGACACGTGGCTGTGGTAATAAAGACGGTAAAATCGCTGTACTGTATCAAACATGCACTGTTTTAAAAATGTTTTAAACTCAACATTTGATAATGATTGATGATCACAGCGAGCTGAACAGATCTTTTAATCCCAGTTGCTTTGCACACGTCCTGTCTTGTTGATATAATTATACGTGTTACTACGCGGCTGTCAAGCAATTTAGTGAAAAGAGACTTATTGTCTTTATATCAGCCCAATATGAGAGTGGACACACTATACCTACACACAGTTCTGTCCAAACAGCTTACAAAAGATGATTTTCATCATAGGTGCCCTTTAAAGCTGAATTACCTTCAGTGTCACATGATCCATCAGAAATCATTCTAAATTGATGTTTGTCGATTAAAAAACTTTTTCTAGTATTTTCAAAGTTGAAAACAGGTACATAATATTTTTAAAAAAATTATATTAAAACAAATAACATTTTTAAAAGTGAAAGTTTGGTAAAAAGAAAGTTCAAAAACAACATTTATTTGAAACTGAAACCTTTTGTAATAATGTAAAATTGCATTTTACTGTTATTTATGATTAGTTAAATGCACTAATGCTGAATAAAATATTAATTTCAATATACAGTTGAAGTCTGTTTATTAGCCCCCTGAATCATTAGCCCCCCTGTTTATTTTTTTCTCCAATTTCTGTTTAGAGAGAAGATTTTTTCAACACATTTCTACACATAATAGTTTTAATAACTCATTTCTAATAACTGATTTATTTTATCTTTGCCATGATGACAGTAAATAATATTTGACTAGGTATTTTTCAAGACACTTCTATACAGCCTAAAGGTTAATTAGGGAGGTTAGGGTAATTAGGCAAGTTATTATATAACGATGGTTTGTTCTGTAGACTAATTTTGACCTTAAAATGGCTTTTAAAAAATTAAAAACTGCTTTTATTCTACCTGGAAAAAAACAAATAAGACTTTTTCCAAAAGAAAAAATATTATCAGACATACTGTGAAAATGTTGCTCTGTTAAACATCATTTGGGAAATATTTAAAAAAGAAAAAAAAATCAAAGGGGGGATAATAATTCTGACTTCAACTGTATATATTCTTTACTAGAAAAACTAAACGTTTGAATCATGGTGTATAATGTTTTTTTATTCATATTAACAAAGATACATTATTGTTATTTGCAGTATTAAATTATAAATATACTATTGATTATTATATTTCATTCATACATTTTCCTCCAGCTTAATCTCTTAATTCATCAGTAGTCACCACAGCAGAATGAACCGCCAACTTATCCAGCATATGTTCATCCACACACACTCATACACTACGGACAATTAAACTTACCCAATTCATCTATACCAAATGTCTTTGGACTGTGGGCGAAGCCGGAGCACCTTAAGGAAACCCACAAGAACACAGGGAGAACATGCAAACTCCACACCGATTTGCCAACTGGGCCAGCCGGCACTCGAATCAGCGACCTTCTTGCTGTGAGGCGACAGTGCTAACCACTGAGCTACCGTGTCGCCCTATTATTACAGTTATTGACAGTAATTTAACTATCTATCAGTCGATTTTGCTGACTTTAAAGCAATCTCAATGAATATAATAAACAATTAACTTATTTAAACACACACACACACACACAGACCACAAATGTTGGAAAGGTGAAAGTGAAAGCGCTCTTCTCCTCAACAATAACACATATAGCACAAACAGTGTGGAACAAATGGCCTAACAAGGCTTTTTGTGTTTGTTTTTTGTTTAATAAAATCCTTATAATGCCCTGAAGTGTGAATTAACAATCAGTATTGCAACATTACAAAGGCACACATCAACAGCAGGGCAGATATAATGCTTTTTTCAGACTGTTTGCAGCAGGTTTCCACTGGCGGCAAACTACGACAGGAAACAGAAACCTCTGCTAATCTCTGAATAGTCACTTCCTGCAGTCTGATATCATAGCAGTTCAGGTTCACACCTCAGAGTGATCATTCAGAGCGTTCGATCATAAAAGCTGAATGGAGATCATCCATGAAGCAAATAAAAACATAAAACATCAACCTGACACACGTGTTTATTCAGGAAGTCAAATATGCTCTGCAGGTGTTTTGTCTTAGGAGAATAGTGACAGGATTGTCAGGAAACTGTGACAGGAAATGACCTAAGACAGGCAGGAAGTCGACCAGCAGGACTGATGGTTAAATCTGCCATGTGCTCCCCAAAGTCACATGATCAACCCCCAAAAAACGTCTGCTTTTCTCGGTGGTGAGATTGCCATTAAAACAGCTGCCAAGAGGAAGCAGTAGTCACGCATGTTCACGCTCTACAAACCTGCTGTCAGAACTGAGAAATCACCAAACCATGACCACAAAGAAACCGCCATTTTTATAATTTCAGGTAATGAAACCTGATGAAGCAGCAAACTGTGTCAGTCTGCAGTTCACGGACACTATTAAAGGAACACTCAGCTTTTTTTGGAAAAATGTTACAGGTCACCTAGAGTTATGTAGTTGAGTTTCACCATTCAGACAATTTTTCAGCTCTGGCGAGAGCACTTTTAGCTTCGCTTAGCATAAATCATTGGATTAGATTAGACCATTAGCATATCTTTCAAAAAAATGCAAAACAAAAAGCAGTTTTTGATAATTTCCCAAATTACAGCTTGATTTTTCTGCAGCTACATCGTATACTAAGACTTACATGAAAATCTGCTATTTTCTAGGTTGTGGCTAGGAAGTATTCTGTAGTTACTGCAGTGCCATGGCTTCACCTGGCATAATGATATTACACAGCCACTAAAAATAGACTCCAGTAAGGTAACTATGTAACAGCACTGCATAATATCATTGCGGAAGAGTCAAGCTTTAAATTGAAACTAATTTTTAAGCAAGATGCTAACGGTCTAATCCGATTTAATTATTTATGCTAAGCTAAGCTAAACATTTCCTGTCAGACCCGGAGGTCATCTGAATGGATTCAGAAATGGAAAAAAAATATCTGTAGGTGACATATAAAATGAGCCAAAAAAAAGTCATTGACTGTTGAGAGTGAAAGGATGAAAGAACAGGATGAAGAATGAGGAAGTTTGAGAAGGTCTGCAGTACCTTAGCGCATGAATGCAGTAGATCACCTTGGGCATATTCTTGCGATCATAAACATCGGTGGTCTCAGGGTAGAATATCTGAAAAGAGGAATATAATTTATTTGGAATCATTTGGAATTTATTACCATTGTTGACAACAGTTGTGCTGCTGAATATCTTTGTGGAAACCATGAACCTTTATTCACCTCAATATAAAAATGTTTATTTGAGACAGAAATAAATCTGTCAACATTGTAAATGAATGTGTTGTCATTTTACATTACTTTATTGTTTCATCATTAGATAAACATGTGGACACGCTCTACTGATTAAAAATCGATGAAAATATGCAACAATTCAAGATGTTAAACTAATCACGATACACATTTTAAACAGCAGAAGGTGCTGAAATGTGTTCTCTGACATTACTGCATAATCCCAATAAAGTCAGCATGAAATTAAAATATACCTCTTTTTGTCTATTTTGAATATGTTAGCCTTAAAGGGATAGTTCACCCCAAAAAGAAATGTACTTGTTCTGCTGAATCCTAAAAAAACACATAATATGGAACAGAAGAAGGAAACTCAAACAGGTTTGTAACAAGTGAATGGTGAGTAAATAATGACATCAATTTTATTTTTGAGTAAAATATCCCTTTAAAGTTGCCAAAACTATAAACATTTTTGAAAATATATGCAAAGATAAACTTTCAGCATCTTATTTCCAGCAATCAAGATCTATGATTTTAATGCGATCACTCTGCAATTCAGATTATCTACTTAGGCCCATAGCACAAGGAGAATAATATACATGAGTTGTATGTTTTCCTGTTTCCTTTTGAATGCTCACATTTTGCTTGTGCTATTGTCTATATATGTCATAGTCATGTACACTCTGTGTTTAGGCTGTTCTGATTACACTTTTGATACAATTATATTTGTTGACAGGCCCTTTCACACAGTAATATTGGTAAACTGCTTTAAATTATAAAAATACCAGTAAATTATGTGACATCATTACCTCAAAAAAAAAACTCCAAATGGAAGGATTGCATTTGTAAACCCTTCTGACTTGATAGTTTCATTTTTGTTTTAAACTTTCACATTCATGCAGCTGCTTTTATTCCTGAGGCAAACCAAAATACTGAACTATAGGACAAAAAAGTTGTCACTAGCCAAAAAACTCTAATATTTAAAGATATGGGGCCCTATCATACACCCGGCGCAATAAGGTGCAAGATGTGTTTGCCCCGACGTGTTGCTATTTTCAGACCAGCGCAAGCTTAATTTTCCCGCTTTCCGCCACGTTGTTTAAATAGCAAATCCATCTGTGCCACTTTGTGGACTCATGGGTATTCCAGTGTAGAAAAGAGGTGTGTTTTTCCACAAGATTTTCCACTTACAAAGTTCGCCACATAAATAGCAAATGTGCATGGAGCGGCACAACTGACTTTTAAGGGGAAAGTGAGATGAGACTCTGATTGGTTTATGCTCAAAACACACCTATAACATTAAGAGAATAAGTACAACCCTGTTAGACCATGCGCTGCGGCGCAGAGTGTATTGTTCCATCCTTAAAATAGCAAAAGTGGATTCGGACACGCCCTTAATGCTTTTGCGTCATACATTTTAGACTTTGCGCCTAGATCGTTAATATAAAGCCCATGGTTACACAGAGATTTGTGTGATGAACATGAGCAATTCCACAAATACATGGAAAAGGGTTTGGACAACTCTGATCAAGAGATGTGGACAGAACACATTTACATGTCAAGAGATACATTTGAGCATGTGCTACATCGCATTCTAACCCTTCAAATTGTCAGGAACTACTTTTCCAGTACTTTATTTTTTAAAGCGCCTGTTCACACATGATCTCTTTACTGCATTTTACCAGTAAAAGTCGATGTTTGAAAGGCGCTAATGAAATTCTGGGGTTTTTGTCAAGCAGATCATGGTTTTGTCAATCATTTCTCCTTCACACTATCAGTAAAATCAAACTTGTTCTGTATGAAGCAAAGCAGACACTTTCAGTTTAGAATATTTTTAGTCTCACTATTAAACATCTACTGCAGAGGGACTCCAGCTTCTGCTGGAAAGGTTGATATTTCTTAAAAATCACTAATAAAGAGCGCAGACAAGGCTTTTTATGGTAATTTGAAGACATTTATTTGTACTATTTACTTGTTTATTATAAATGGCATTTGTTTTTTAAGTTATTGTACATCAACTGTCTCAAAATGGTCGCATAGTTTAGCTCCAACCACCTTCAACTCACACCTGCTTAATAGTCTCTAGTAGTCTTGAACACTTCCATTAGTTGGATCAGCTGTGCTTGATTAGGGGTGGAGCAAAACTGTGCAGAGCTGCGGCCCTTCAGGAATTGAGTTTGACACATATGCTTTACATGCAAGAAGTTCTTTGTTTCACTAAGTAATGTCCAGCATTTTGTCTGAGTAAAAATAAAAGTATTTTTTGTATATATTTTACCTCCTAAATCTAATTGTGTTGGAAAAAAATCAAGAAAATGCTATTGTGATACAAGCATTGTAAACCATATCATCTTGTGAGTTGAGTGAATCTTCTGCTCCATGATACATAAAAATGACACTTTATCATCATTCACTCACCCTTATGCCTTTCCAAACCTGTATTTGTGACTTTCTTCTGTGGAACATGTTTAAAGTCATGCTTGATTGGATCATCATGAGGGAGAGTAAACAATGACAGAACATTAGCTCTTTTTGGTTAACTGTTCCTTTATTCCAGTGAAGACAAACCGTAATGCCACAACACACAAAAACAATGACATGCTAGAAAACTGCCAACTTTATTGCAACAGTTTGGGAAGGGCCTTTTTTGTCTCAACATGTCAGTGCTTCTGTGCAAAAAAGCAAACATCCATATACATTAGTGTGACCTGTGGAAAAGTAGGCCTGAATCCACTGAATACCTTTGGGATGTAATGACCTCACTGTCACTGATGCTTATGTCAGAATAGTATGTTCAGTATTTTGCAAGATTTGTTTTATTGCAGCCTCTAATTATTTAAGATTTGACATTCAACAAGCATACATTGCCTGACAAAAGTGTGGCCCCTCCAAGTTTTAGGAGCAACAAATAATAACTTGACTTCTAGTTGATCATTTGGTATCAAAAGTGGCTTATATGAAATGCAAAGGCCTCTGGATTACGCTTATCTTAGATAAATAAAATATGATCATGCCTTGATTGTTAATTATATAATTAGGACAGTAAGGTCTGACTTTGCTTAGACAAACGTCTTGTGACTTAACAGAAATAACGTACAGTATAGAATATAAAGTCATGCTGCAATGGAAAAAGAATTATCATTGTATATGTCTCCCATGAGCTTGGAGGACTGCATCCATACACCTCTGCAATGACTCAAATAACTTATTAATAAAGTCATCTGGAATGACAAAGAAAGCATTCTTGCAGGACGCTCAAGCTCATCAAGATTCTTTGGCTTCATCTTCAATGCCTCCTCCTTCATCTTACCCCAGACATGCTCAATATTGTTCATGTCTAGTGACTGGGCTGGCCAATCCTGGATGTGGAGGCTGAAGTATGAGAAGGAGTGCTATCCTGCTGAAGAATTTGCCCTCTCCTGTGGTTTGTAATGTAATGGGCAGCACAAATGTCTTGATACCTCAGGCTGTTGATGTTGCCATCCACTCTGCAGATCTCTCGTGCGGCCCCAACTGAATGTGTTATGATCACCAGCAATCTCTAGCGGCTGCAGATTGCTAAAAATACAGATCGTTAAATAACTACAAATTCACCAATACATGGACTACAGATCCAGTCAAGCACCACACACACACACACACCTGTTCCAGATCAAGATTGATTACACTCACACAGCGGGATCCCTAGCGGCTGCTAGAGCAGCTCCTAGTTGTGTCAGTGTAATCAATCGTGATTCGGAACAGGTGTGTGTGTGTGGTGCATGACTGGATCTGTAGTCCATGTAACAGCAGATTTATAGTTCTTCAGCGATCTGTGTTTTTCAGTGATCTGCAACCGCTAGAGATCTCTGGTAATCATAACAGAATGTAACCCTAAACCATGATTTTTCCTTCACCAAACTTGACTGATTTCTCTGAGAATCTTGGGTCCATGCAGGTTCCAATAGGTCTCCTGCAGTATTTGTGATAATTGGGATGCAGTTCAACAGATGATTCATCAGAAAAATCTACCTTTGACCACTTTTCCAAATGATCATCTAGAAGTCAAGTTATTACTTGATGCTCTTACAACTGGGATTGACGACAAGACTTTTGTCAGGTAGTGTATAATAGGGTGTCATATTCACCTTTGCCAAGTTTTACCACATATGTAAGCATTGTGACAATTTGATTCTGTGGCTTTGTGTAATGCACTGTACGCTGCACTAAGTTTGGAATGAAGGAAGGTTTGGAGGAAATCTTTCTTTCTGCCCTTGAGTGGAAGGGTGAGAAATGTAAACCAAATGAATGATAACTTATACCAAGAGTAAATGTTCAGTAATATGCTTATTCATTCTTCTTATGACAGTTGAAAATTAATTATTCACCCTCCTTTCCAAACCAACAAATGGGCACACAAAGTAAACAGGACATAATTCTGAACTACAGTTTGATTTCTTTGAGTGTACTGTAAGTGTAATAAGCATAGTATTATCTTCAAAGTGGTGTGCGCGTGTGTGTGTGTGTGTGTGTGTGTGTGTGTGTATGTGTGCGTGTGTGTGTGTGTGTGTGTGTGTGTGTGCATATGTGTGTGTGTGGGCCTCACCTTGGGCAAACCAATGGACTCCATGGCTCTGAGCCACTGCACAGTGTTATCAGTGTGTCTGAAATGAAGTCCTGAGAGCTGGAGAAAGTGCAAAACAAAACAAATAAATATGAATAAATAAAAGATCACAGCACATTTTAAATTAAAATAGAATTATATATAAATCTGTTTTGAAAATGCTCTGTACTTAGTTTGTTTGTAATGTATGCAACAGAAATATGTAAGGTAAATGAGCAATTGAAGTGAATCGGTAAGGCACAATACTATTTATTTATTTATTTTTTTTTTTTTTTAGATTTATTTTTGGCCATTTTGCCTTTATTAGATAGGACAGTATTTAGACAGGAAGCGAAGTTGGAGAGAGAGAGAGGGGGGGGGGGTAGGGAAATGTCATCGAGCCGGGATTCGAACTCGCGACGCCCTGACGTGCTACTGCACCATATGTCGATGCGCTAACCACTAGGTTATTGCGCCGACGGCCTACTATTTAAAGGGGTGGTCCACTGCGATATCATATTTGAAACTTTAGTTGATGTGTAATGTAGCTGTGTGAACATAAACAACATCTCTGAATGTAAGATGCTCAAAGTTCAATGCAAAGTGAGACATTGGCTTTTACAGTTAGCTTAGCAAAGCCTACAGCGAACAAAGTTTGGGGACTACAAAAAATACATCAGGGTTAGTGAGATCACAAGGGCTTCCGGTTACGAGCATTCACCAAGCGCACACACCCTGCGCAGCAAAGGGGCGTGCCCAGAGGCGCTGTAATGTTATAGCAGACAAAGTTAAAATGCCGTCAAACGCTGCTATTTCCACAGAGCTTCTTCTGTTTCTGTATTTGGCCAAAAGACACAAAGACAGAAGTGCTTATAGCTTAATTTTAATTATGTTCCAGAGAATTATAAAATACATATATAGCTCCAATTTGACAAAGGAGAACCTCCAGAATCTTTCTCAGTTCAGTGCTGGACTCACTGTAAGTATTTTTGTTTGTTCAAATTGATCTATTACATAAAAAAGGATGTAAACAATGGGAAAAGCTGTTCGGCACCGCTAACAATTTAACTACAAATTCATATTTATCAGTCAGCTGCAGTGTATCCTTTATGCAGCCGCATTCCTTGCGTTCTACATCTCAAATAACATCTCACAAAAGATATGTGAATGTTTCATATTACTTACACATGCTTATAACCCAAAATATGCTCTGACTGGACTGTTTACACAGCGCAAAAGCTCATGCTTGTAGGGGCATGACATGGTGACGTGAAGCCGATCCACGAATCACGGAGGAACATGGACTTATAATCACAGAGGAACTAGGAAATATAATTGTCATTTTCATGATAGCTGAGTAGCTGTATATAATCAAAGTAAAATATATGAAAAAATAACGTGATTTTCTACAAGTGAAGCACATTGCACACAAATGAGCACATTGCTTTGCATCTTATAAACAGAACCAAACCCTAAAAATACACTCTGGACCACCCTTTTAATGTTTGAGGGGTTTTTTTGTTTTGTTTTTTCTTTTGTTTTTTGAGGTATTTCAGTGTTTTAAAAAAATAAGAAATTGTTTAAATTAGTAATAAAGGATGATTTTTTAATTAATTATATATATTAGAATCCTTTCAGAAGGATTACATGATACTGAAGTAAATCCAGCTTAGCCATCATATACAGAGCTCAGCATAATTGAGTTCACCCCATTTTGAAAATGAGTATTTATATCTATTTCTCAGTGAATACAGGCAATGTATTTTGGTGCATTTGAACAAAACAGATTTATTAAACAGATATATTTATTTAAATCATATTTAGTCACCAAACATATTTAGAAATTGAAAGATAATACAATTGAATTGCAAAAAAATTACAACCTACAAAATTTCAACTAAATAATTTTTTTAATTTTTTTATTTTATTTCTTTTTTTTTTTCTTCATTTTTCCTCTTTTTTAATCTTGTATGTAATATTTTTCTTAAAAATATAAATCTGGGTAAACTAGTTTTTGGAGCGCTATCGTAAGTTGTTTTGTTAGATAAGCTCCAGATTTGGCTTGAGTACTGACTAATCTAATGTATATGCACAAATACAATATTGTATAGCTTCCTATTACAGAATTAATTTAAAAGATAGATTTGTGAGGGCTCTACTTATATACTGTATGCTGAGCACTGTAAATAAATGACATTTTTAAATGTATTACAGTAGAAAATTTTACATTTTGTATTATTTCATATTATTAACCAATCTTGTTTTATTGCTTTTCTGATGAGCATTCTGAATGCAACACTGATGAGCATAAGAGATGTGTAAACAATCTTTATAGCACCAATTTTTTCAGAAATATAAAGTAGATATTAAAAGACAAACTGACTAAGCAGTACTTTTGAACAACAATAACAACAAAACCTTTTTATTATGCTGTGCAGTGCAAATTGCTTAGCAGAGAATGTTTGGGTCTGTTTGCATAGTTGCCTGATTTGCATAACCATTTAGTGAATCGGGCACTGAAACAATGCTGATAGCATGTGTAAATAAACAGCACTATCAGTGTGGCACAATTCAGTCTTAGTTAACCCCTGCTCTCGTCCTATGGGAATGATACTCTCAGGATGTGAGGATGTCTGTGTTGCATTAAGGAAAAGACACATCCTCACAGAGAACTGTGACACAGTGACAACATTAGCACAGTTGGTGTTTCAGACTTACTTCTGTTATTTACTAAACAGGTGTGTACTGTACTTTTTAGGAGCAGCTTTGGGAAGGTAAGATGTTTGCTGAGCTGAAGCGTGACCTAAACCCACTAAAAATTTGTTTTGTCAAATGATTGATCACAATTAATCCCATCCAAAATAAAAGGTTGTTTTTACATAATATATACTGTATGTGTGTGTACTATAATACACTGTATACATAATATATACTGTACGTGTGTGTACTACATTTTTTTTCAAAATATTTACATTTGAAGAGTTTAGATGCAAAAAACTCTAAGTGTCGTCTAAAATTTCCATCTAAAATTAGCATTTTCCTTAGGCTGTTGTGTGTCATTTCAGTAATTTTACCCTTAGTGCAAAAAATAGATTACTTTCATTGCCTTTAAAGAGAAATAATTGTAAATAAACATACAAGGCTGAGACAAACGTGAATTTTAGAGGAAAGTTTCAGACGGCACTTAGAGGTTTTTGCATCAGAACTCTTAATTTATATGTAGTATACTGATGTAGAATTTGTATTATCTACCAATATTTTACATATAAATACTGTATACATTAATATATTCTCAACTATATACAGGCGTGTGTTTAAGAGAGGCACGGTGGGTAATGCTGTCACCTCACAGCAAGAAGGTTGCTGGTTCGGCATTTTCTGTGTGGAGTTTGCATGTTCTCCCCGTGTTGGCGTGGGTTTCATCTGGGTGCTACGGTTTCCCCCACAGTCCGAAGACATGAGCTATAGGTGAATTGGGTAAGCTAAATTGTCCATAGTGTATGTGTGTATGTCCTGGTCCTCCAGGTTGGGGGTTGGGTGATGGGCTAACGACCCACCTCGTAAAAATTACGGGGTGCGGCTAAAATATCAACTTTGTTATAAACGGCCCTGGAAGCAAGTAAGTATGTATTTAAATATGAAGAGTTCAGATGCAAAAACCTCTAAGTGCCGTCTGAAATTTCTACCAAAAAATGAACATTTTTCTCACCCTCCTTTGTTGATGTTGAGATATTTTACTTTATAGACCAGGAAAAGGACTTATTCTTTGCCATAAAAGTGATATTACTAAACATACACACTAGAGCTTGATAAAAATACTAATTTTAGAGGAAAATTTCAGATGGCATTTAGAGGTTTTTGCATCTAAACTCTTCATATACAGTTATGTTAAAAAGTTAGGACATCTGATTTAATTTCATGGTTTTCCGTGGGACATAATAAAAACTTTATAGTCCTTGGCAGGTCTTAAATTTTGAAAATAAAACCCCCAATGAAAAACATCACATGACGTCTCACATATAGTTTTCTCACATTATGTATTTAACAAAAATTAAGCCAATTTGACAAACTTAGAATAATTCAGATGCCTGTAAATCTATTTTTAGCAGTGATTATTTAAAGCAATCATAATTCTATATGACCTTGCCAACCTTTCTAGAGCAGTTCTAGAGGGTTTTTTGCACAGGCTCAGGATGAGCTCTGGACTTTGACTGAACTATTGCAACACCTTGTTTTATTTATTTTTTTTATGTTTAGCTTCAGTTTTGTTGTAGATTTGCTGGTGTGCTTGAATCAATTTCTTGTTACATGACCCAAACATAAGCTAAACATAAGCTGTTGGATAGGTGTTGTGTCACACAAACTATAACTACTGCTGATGTTCAGTTAAGATACAGTATATGATTAGCAGTAATGACTTCTTGTTGTTCATCTGATGATTTTTTTTCCAAAAAAACCTGCCAAGATCAAATAATTTTTCTTTTCTGATGGGAAAAAAACTGATGAGTTTAATCTGATTGTAAATACACAGTAAATACACATAAAACAGTCACTATTTTGGATGTGATTAATCACAGTTAATCATTTGACAGCCCTAAAAAAGTGAAACATCAGTAAATGAGTACCTTATAACGAGATTGGTCCCTGTCATATATCTTCTTCTCTGACACCAGCTGGGGGGCAAAGAATTTGGCCAGTTTGCCAAGGTAGACGCCGTTCCTCAAGCCATTCTCCAGTTCAGTGGTAGGAGGCAGCTGCTCCTCCAGACAGGCCTCCATCCATCTGAAATAAAAGAGGTAAAGTCTCAGCGGATACCACAAGGACAACTTAATGGGCTGACAGTAAACTCTGAGGGCTCTATTTTGACAATCCATGCGCAAAGTGCAAAGCGCAGGGTGCAAAAGCATTAAGGGCATGTCGGAATCCACTTTTGCTATTTTAAGGACTTAAAAATCTCCCATTCTCTTTAAGAGTCAGTTGTGTCGTGCCATAGCGCATTTGCTATTTACATGACGAACTTTGTAAGTGGAAAAACTGAACACTTCACTAGAGAGAAAACAGTTAAACAGAGCATCTACAGTGCGAGAATGAGAGAATGAGCCTCCTCATTGTTTACTTTTGCTTTCACTCTCGTGGATAGGGAAACTTCTTCGACGCACAGACATCCATTAGCCTATAAATAATTAATTTCATTTGTTAAGCGCAAAGATTTGGTTCAAAACTATTTCTAAATTCAGTTCTAATCTCCAGCAAATGAATAAATGAACAATAATAACGAAGTGTGGTCAAAAAACTGAGGTATATCCTAATATACATGCTATGCCCCATTTGGTCTAAAACCTGACAGGTGGGCAAATCTAAGCTTGTTTTTTTAATAAAACAAATATAAATATGCATAAAATAAATAATACTGCTAATAATAATAACATTATACAAAAGCAAATTGTTATGAATAAACAGAAAAAGCCCCCCGTTATAAAGGCATGAAAGTATGGTTTTTATATTTATGTAGGCATGTAGTTACTTCCACCCAGTTTTCCAGATCACCGAGTAACAGAAATTCACCTGGATCATCAGGAAACACAAACCACATTCCTAAGTGGTTGCTAGTCACTGACCATCTGACAAAACTGACCTTTGCCATGCTCACAAAGTTCACGGCACCTCCACCAGCATACCTTTTCTCATGCCAGAGAGAAAAACTGGCGCTGGTCCTGCAGAGCTGCCCAACCAAATGACAGCTTAATATTCAGCCATCAGCTGACAAACAGCTCCATTTACTGTGTAAAAACATCACATAATCCCGAGATCACCTGCTCGGTGAATCAGTCAATACTATGCTGCTCTTTGCAAACCTTTGGTTAATCATTTGTTAAGTTTCTTTTGAGCTGGGTGGCTCAACTCATTTCATTCTTAGAGAAATTAAAGCATAGTCATTGGTCAGTTCGGTCATGGGTGGGTTTTATGGATCAGTTTTGATGAGGTGCAGCACTATCCAGGAGAACAAAAATATCTATCAGTCCCTCCAGGATTTTGCAACCCAGGCTCATTCTGATTACGTACCCCTTTATGCATTTCTGGAAAGAGCAAAATACATCCCAGGAGCTATGTTCAGGGTTCTTACAACTTCAAATTACAGCACTTTTCAAGCACTTTCAAGGTGCATTTTTATGCTTTTCCAGCACCTAACAACAGTGACAAATTACGTTTATATATGCTGTATGTACTTTTTCACATTTAAATCCATTGTGCTATTTTACAAAAAACAACATGACATTTCAGCTTAAATTGTTGAATACTTTGGAGCATAGATTTATTGGGATAGTTCACCCAAAAATGGTTAATAAAAAAAATAAAAATAAATTCAGTTATTGTATGAAGTATCTTTTTAAGTTTGATCTCTTTCTACCTAAAGTTAATATCTCAAAAATGAGCTTACAGTCAGATTTTGTTTGGGTGTAGTCCCAACCTTTAAAGACCAGTCTTCATGATATTTCATGTGTATTGCTATTCAAAATTCATGTGACAAATTAAATCCTTATGAGTCTGAGAATAATCTTCTTGCAAATGAATGAACTGTTCCTATGTCAACTGTTTTGAAATTCAGTCACCAAATATGGAAACCAGTCACCAGCCGCAACCCAACACTAGGAAACACGCATACACTCTTGCATTCACACACATACACTATGTCCATTTTAGCTTATTCAATTCCCCTACAGCACATGTCTTTGGACTGTGAGGGGAAACCGGAGCACCCGGAGAAACCTTTGAACACTGGGAGAACATGCAAACTCCACACAGAAATACCAACTGACCCAGCTGGGACTTGAACCAGCAATCTTTTTGCTGTGAGGCGATCGTGCTACCCACTGCGCCATCGTGATGCCGAGCTTTCATCAATAGCAGTGGTTCTCAAACTTTTAAACCAGCGACCCCCAATGTAAGATCGTCAAGAATTCGCGACCCCCCCACTACCAAAGCATATACAAACAATAAAAATAACCTTTTTTAAGCTGTTCACAATATTTTAACCATATTTACTATACATTACAGGGCTCGAAATTAACATTTTTGCTTGGTAGTACTGGTGCTCCTAACTTTAAAAATTTAGGCGCACCAGCCAAAATTTAGTGGCTCCCACCAACTATTGCACTGTTACTACAAGTTTTATAAACAGATTTATTGCATTTGAAATCAACACTAATCAAAACTAACAAGCAAAAAAATATATATATTTATATATGCATGCGTGAGGAAAATATGTCTCAATGAAATTCTGTTATCACAAGAAAATAAATTTTTATAACATAATTGAGTGACCAAAAGATATCACGGACGGACTGCTCACCGGCGCTGCACGCACTGCTTGACATGAATACATTAATGAATCTGTTAACGATAACTGTGCTGTGTTCTCACGGGTGGTGTCTAATATTGCACAGATGCTTTTGACCAATACCTTATTATTTGCATACGTCGTTTTAATAGCAATACCAGTCTTTTCATATTCATATTAGTTTAATCTTAGTCAGTGCAAGCCCTTTTGCGATGGTGTACGTAGTGTTAACTTTTACATATAGCTGCACGGCTGACATTATCTGGCGATTAAATAAAGGATTAAACAGAACCTCTCGTGCTTAAAATGTGTAGATGTGGCAAGCAGTTATCTGAAAATTCCGTCCCACAGACTTTACAGTGAATGCTTTAGTTATTTTCATAATGGACATAGCCAAGGGAAGTCTTTTATCCACTCTTCAATAAGTGTAGATGGTGGATTAACATTCAGCACATGATCAGTAATCAGATGTGCCATTATTTGTAGCTTTAGGTGCTTCTAAGACTAAATCTGTCATTGTTGTTTTCCTTCTCATCTGCAGCACTTTACATTTTCGCGGTTGTAGCTCCTGTCATCTGAAGACAGGAGGCGTTGACTGAGTGACTGACAGCTGATTTTAGCCAATCCATTTGTGTTCAGTTCTTAGAGCAGTGGGCCAATAAGAAGAGCGCGAAGCTCTTGACCTTGTTTACATGTTGACATGACAAGTTTTAAACTGTTCCTAAGCGCTGCGTTTCAAGTACAAAGATGCATTCTGCCTGAATGTGTCCTAAATAGTTTATGAATTTATCAGTAGTATCTTTCAAAAAATATTAGCTTTCACTTGTAATACTGAAAAATATTTATTATAATTACTGAAAATTACACAATTTTAAATCACTCTCGCGACCCCTTGAAATTATTCTGCGACCCCCACAGGGGTCGCAACCCCCAGTTTGAGAACCACTGATCAATAGTACTTATTATTATTGTCAATATTACTTTAGGTTAGGACTAAGATACTGTTGTAACTGTATGCAAATGTCGCACCTGTCAAATGGTGACAGTTAAGGGGATAAAGGAAAACATGTTTGTTTAATTTAAAATGTATCACCTCTCTAGTCTTGGCATTTTATATAACCTATATATAAATGACAAATAATCACGAGACAAATACAACTTTAACGGTAATTATGTAAAATAGGAACATTTTTTCTGCCTTCTGCTTATCTTGAGCAGCCCTCACATGGCATGGCATGAATTACACGATCAATAACTTAAATTGGCAAGGAAGTGTCCTTTAGACTGTTGAGTTTAGGAAAAGATCTGCAATGAAAATAGTGCAAAAATGAAACTGCACTGAACAGAATTAGGGCAAAAATAATAACTAGCTTATCCAGGAGAAGGCCAAACTGGGTAGATAGGTAGATAATGACATATAACTTATTATTTGCATAAGTTATCTTAATAATAGTAACAGTCTTTTCATGAGCTGCAATATTATTTTTATCTTCTTGAATGCAGGCCCTTTTGCGATGGTGTACGCGCTGCAGTTGCATGACGGACAACTTCATGACGATTAAATGAAGGATTAAATAGAACATCTTGTGCTTAAAATGTGTGGCAAACCCGGTTACCTGAAACTCCGTAACTTACCTCAGGCTATACAGTGAATGGTTTTAGTCATTTTCATAGCGGACTTTAACCCACCGGAAGTCTTTTATCCACTCTTCGAAAAGTGTAAATGGTGAATTAACATTCACCACATGATCACTGATCAGATGTGCCGTTATTAGTAACTTTAGGTGGTTGCTAAAACTAAATATGTCAGTGTTATTTTAATTCTCTCGTATCCATACCTTTACATTTTCGTGGCAGTAGCTCTCTGTCATCTGAACTGAGTGATTGACAGCTGATATTAACCACTCCATTCACGTTAATTTCAAGAGTGGGCCAATCAGAAGAGCTTTAAGGTGGGTCAGGCATTGCGGGCTTTGTTTACTGCAGCAAGTTGACATGACATTGGTTTAAAACCATCCCTGAGCACTGCGTTTGGCGCTTTTAAGTGTAAATATGCATTCTGCTTGAAGCTCGCATAGATAAAATTTCAGGCGCATATGCGACCAAAACGGTCGTAATTTCGAGTCCTGCAATTTAAATTTCAAGCAGGTTCAAGCACTTTGTCCAAAATCCAAGCACTTTTCTAACCTTGAAAACACTATATTAAAAATCAAACATTTTCCAGGATTTCCAGTACCCGTACGAACCCTGTATGTTTTTTTGCAGTTTTTGTTTTCACAAATCCGGCAGAGGCCGCGGTGTACATCAAATTTCTCTTGCAACTGCCTATTGTGCCTGCTGTTCTCATGTAAATACACCAGAAGCCGCTGTCGACTGACTGACCAACCGACCAATATATAATATATAACCAGTATATAATAAGTGCACCAAATTGCAAATTGAATTTCGTTCGTCTGTTGGCCCTAAATGAAGACATTCTGAAGACTGCTGGAAACTGGTAAGAAAAAATACTACTGAAGTCAATGGCTTCCAGTTTTTAATTTTCTTCAATACATTTTCAACAGACAAAGGGACCTTAAACATGTTTGAAACAAGTGGATGATGAATAAACAGGGTATATGCAGGAATCCTAAAGGTAATTTCAATACCTTTTTAAGACTTTTTAAAGACTCAGAAGATTTTAACTTCATCGCCACTTTAAGTTCTAATCAGTGTCAAACCTTTAACCTAATAAACAGTTGTTAGGAGCACAACCATGCAACAGAACTCAGATAAGCTCGGAAGCAACAAAGCTTGAAACAATAAATTACATGGTTGTTTTTAGCGACAGCCTTCAGCCACTGTTTAAACTCGTCTTTCTCCTACCAGGAGTACGCAAACTTACATTTTGCCAATTGCCCTCTGTTTCGCTCTATGGTTTCGCTACATGTGGGGAGCATCACATCACCTTCCTGCGTTTGTCGCAAAATATGTGACATCACCAGTATAGAGGAGCTTGGCCGGAAGTGCCCTGGTATGAACCAATCACGTGGATCAGCACACCTTTGTTAATATTAGGAGGAAAATATATATAATTATTCTTTTTTAAAAATTTAAGACCTCGTAAAAGCATGATTAAGACTTTTTAATACCTTTTAAATGCCTTCATTTTTTCATAATTGAATTATCAACTTTTAATTCTTTTTAACACCCCGTGGACACCCTGATAAATTTTGCCAGAATTTTCTTTTTGGCCACAAATCTGCACCGATTAAAAAAAAAAAATTGCAAGCTTCTCTAAGTTTTGCAGCATGTGCTCGAATTTGCATGAAATTATTTAACTGCTGAATCACAGAACGCTGGAGGCATTGATTTATGCATTTTGCATTAGATCAAATCTCTGATCAAAGAGAGCTTTTTGTCATCTGATGGTTTCATTCAGATGGACCAAAAGATGGCATTCCTCGCATGTCCGTCCAGCTCTTTAGGTTGATTTAATTAAAGACAACATAGATAAAATGACAATGGCTAAGAAAACATTCTGCCCAGACATGTGTCAGCAATTCCCCAGCCTCCTACAAAACCTGCTCTGTTTCAACACAGCCCATCTGCCTCCAAATTGCATCAAGCTAGTACATTAGATCCAATCACTGATATAAAACATTCAGTTTCAATATAATATATCAGGAATACCTCAAGAGAATAACAGAAAGTATACTCTAAAACATTTTGCCTATAAGATCGCCTAGCTATAAAGGAGGAAATTTGCTGTTATAAATTGTGCTTTTCAAAGCAGAAAACAAATTACTAACTAAACTAAATAAGGCTTATATTTCACTGTTGATATGACAGAGGTCTTCAACTTTATATAATCATCACTAATGAGGGATCATGCAAAAGAAGAAAAACAAAAATGATTGCAGAAATACCCTGCATGAGGCTCAATTTATCTCCCATGATTAATGTACTAATTTTTGGGCTGTGATGCAAAAGGTAGCTGATAAGGAAAAAATATTACATATTTCAAGCTTTTAAAACATCTTCAGTTCTTCAGTCCTTGGCAAAGGTGAAACATCTACTGCACTATAGACATAGTACAGTACTTCTCCAATGGTTTGGTTCATCAAGGGGTTGAATACTGTGAGCAATATTTACATCCGAAATGCCTAATAATGTATTATATGTCATTTTATTTTTATTTTTTTTCATTCTTTTTTTCCTAAATAAAGTCAATAATGGCAGAACGGTGGAGAAGTGGGTAGCGATGTCGCCTCACAGCAAGAAGGTCGCTGGTTCGAGCTTTGTCTGGGTCAGTTGGCAAATAGTTTTTGCTACTGTAAAAGTCTTATTTTCCAAATGTGCACAAGGTGTGGCTCATGTGGTTCCAAACTGGTAAGACTTTTGTTCAACTCAACTAAAGAAATCATGTCATCAGAGAGGTTTCTGTCTTCCTCCATTTTAGAGGTCCAGAAAGGTAGTGAAAATATAACTGAATAAGTCCACTTGACTCTTTGACACTTTTCATCTATTACACGAAAGAAATTAAAGTTAAAAATGTAAAAATAAGAAGGTATTTTGAAGAATGTTCAAATGTCCAACCAGCTTTTGTGCACTATATTCCTGCTGCCGACTGTGCTTTTTACAAGGTATACGCAGGAATCTTAAAGGTAACTTCAATACCTTTTTTTAGACTTTTTAAAGACCTTCTCAGAATATTTTAAGACCTCATCGTCACTTCAAATTCTAATCAGTATCAAACCTTTCACTTAATAAACAGTTGTTCATAAAAAGTTGTAGTTAAATAAATCAATGGAGCACAACCAGAACTCAGATAAGCTCGGAAGAAACAAAGCTTGAAAGAATAAATGACTCTGTTGTTTTCAGCATCAGGCTTCAGCCACTGTTTAAACTCGTACACAAACTTACATCCACCCATTTTGCCGTCTGTTTCGCTCTATGGTTTCGCTACATGTGGAGAGCATCACATCACCTTCCCGCATTTGTTGCAAATTACGTGACATTACCTGGACGGAGGAGCTTGGCTGAACGTGCCCCAGCCCGACCCAATCGCGTGGATTAAGCACGCCGTTGTTAATATTAGGAGGAAAATAAATATATTTATGCTTTTTTTGGAGTCAAACACTTTGGACAACGCTTGAACTAAATTTAAAACCTCGTAAAAATGCGATTAAGACTTTTTTTACCTTTTAAGGGCCTTAATTTTCTCATAATTGATTTATCAACTTTTAATACTTTCTAAGACCTGGCGAACACACTGTATTATTAATAAAACAATTGACAGGGATAAAATCACTTAATGTTCTTGACTGGAGGACTTATAAAGATTAACAAAAAACAAATCAAGTTTAATTCTTACAGTGAAGACTATGGTGAAACCACCGTTTGTTTAATTACTATATTTTTATTATTTTGCATACTATATCTGTAAAAATATTGAGGACTTTTTGTTTGAATTTTAATTTTTGGATTGGACTGTCTTATTAATAAACAATAAACAAGCAGTGCACCTTTTATAATAAAAACGAGTGTTGCTTTATCAGGATATGTGGCAGCCCTGATCAGAAGAGTAGCATCCTGTGCACCCTGCCCCTGCTGCTCTCTTCCAACAATACAGCCGCCTGTTACACTGTCTGTGAGAGAGCTGACTGTTTACAGCCCTACAGCCTCGTTTTCCTGTGATTGTTAGGCTTCAAGGGTTCAAACTGAAAGAAAGCTTTGCTCCTGACTGACCATGACTCAGAATAAACAGCTTTGACTAATAAGTGGCTTGAACAGTTTCTCATATGGTGCATAAAAAAACGCAGTACTGATCTGGAGTTGAGTGATTCTGAACACTGAGAAAACTCTGCGGGATATTATTGCTTCAGCTGGGAAGGGAACAAAGCACTGCACCAAAAATATCTATTTGGTCTGACGTTTACTCTCTGATGAATAGGTCTGAGGCACTGGGGTTAATATTCTCTTTCCTGACTTTTCACCCATTTATCGGACTATATCTGTCTGACGAGCTACTGAATTGAAAACCATTACCTGTAGTAAACAGGGTCTGTGTGCTGCCTACTGAGGGGGTGAGAGGGCACCTAAAGGCATACGTTTTTTAAAGCAGAAATGTTATAAAACGAAGAAAACAGACCAACTTGATCTCACAAGAAAAAGCAACTAGTTTAAAATTTGTCTATTTTGTGTACATTTATATCATCTGATTTGGCACAAATATGTATGTATAAAAACATACAAATGTGACAGCACAAATTTACGTGCTTCAAATGAATTGGTCACACTTTATTTTGATGGTCCGTTTGTTGAATTTAAGTTAAACTGCATCTACATGCCAACTAAATCTCATTAGATTATAAGTAGACTGTTAGGTTGGGGTTAGGGTTAGTGTAAGTTGGCATGTACTAAGTTTCTTATAGTCAGTTAAATGTCTCAATACTTAAATAGACCATCAAAATAAAGGATTACCAATGAATTTACCACCAATTCACTAGAATGTACTATATAGGGCTGGGTGATAAAATCGGTATGAAGACCTTAAACAAAAAAAACTAAAAAAATCCATTGAAAATCCATCTGACAACTAAAGAAAGGCCAAGGCTACACCAGCCCAAAGATGCTTATACACAGAATCAGTGCTCTCTGTAAAGCAGCTTTTCAAACACTGTCACAGAACAAAATAAGGTTTTGATGTTGTAAAACTGGTAAAAAAAATAATGGATGCCAAACACACAAGACGTCTGTCAGTTATTGTAGTTTCAACAGTCATGTTCAGTACACACAACAATAATTTAGAAGTTTAATGACCTTTTTTTTTAAATGTGGCTGTAATTTCTTAAAAGTACCAGGGTGTATCTGTTAAAATAAAAAAGATATTTATTAGAACTCCATGAAATGCTTGCAAGTTGCAGCATGTGCATTGGCTGCTCCAGGATATAACAACTGAAGAGCTAAATCATCTCATTGTTGTTTTTAATGTTAAAAAGTTGACATACATGGCCAATAAAAGGTTTGGGGTAGGGCTGCTCGATTTAGGGAAAAATCATAATCGCGATTATTTTGGTCATTATTGTAATCACGATTATTCAAAACGATTATCAGATTTTAACAGTATTTCCTATAATATTTTTCTTCTGGGGAAAGGCTTATTTGTTTGTTTTTTTTTTCCTAGAATAATAGCAGGTTTAAATATTTTGAAACCTATTTTAAGGTCTATATTATTAGCCCCTTTAAGCAATATATATTTTTGATTGTCTGCAGAAGAGATTACTGTTATACAATGACTTGCCTAATTACCCTAATTAAGCCTTTGAATCACACTTTAATCTGAATGCTTGTATTTTGAAAAGCATCTAGTCAAATATTATTTACTGTCATCATGGCAAAGATAAATGAAATCAGTTATTAGAAAGGAGTTATTAAAATTAATATGTTTAGAAATGTGTTGAAAAAACATCTTTCCATTAAACAGAAATTGGGGGGAAAAGGGTTGCTATAATATTCAGGAGAGCTAATAATTCTGACTTCAACTGCATATATACAGTTATTTTCCTCCCTGCAAAGGAAAGAGAAATAAATACAATAGAATAAAAATATGAAACAAACTGTGCTTTAAGCATCTTTGCTGTGAGAAAAAAAACTTCAGCTATAAAAGTCCTTCAGTCAAGAGCAGTGAGGGATTTTCTCCTTTTGTTGTTTGATTAATCATAAAAACAGTCAGCAGCAGGAATATTGCGCTGTCACTTTAATGGTTTCTCTTTTGCGTGTCTTTTGCTCCTCAACTTGTTTGTTTATTACATAAATGAGGGTTAATATGAATAATCACAAAACACCGCGTTTTTGACACCTATTTGCTCATTAAAGCACTCACATTAAAATAACTTTAGATGTGTGCGCTCTGCTCGTCACAGTGTGCGAATGAGACCGAATGCTGACCGCATGCTTCTGACAGAAACATGTGGTCTCATTCGAGCTTTTAAGAGCAACAAATGTGTACAACTGGAAAGAGGGCGATAAATGATGGAATAATCTTTTATCTCGATTAATGGTTTTTCATAATCGTTAGAAGCCAAAATCGAAATCGAAATCTGATTTTCGATTAATTGCACAGCCCTAGTTTGGGGTCAATTATACTCATCAGTTCACAACAAAAAAAAAAAAACAATAATAAAAAAATCATCACACCCCTTTAAAATAATTATATTATTTGTCATAAAGCCAAATCACATTCCAAATAATTTTTCCAGCTTTGAAATGTTTTTTGTAGCTTTTTCCTACCCTGTGCAGCATGTACTGTAGGTAAAAGTGATTTGCACAGGGTATGATGGTTTTCTATAGGCACTGCTGTATGTATTTACATTCACCGTCCACTTTATTAGGTACACCTTACTAGTACTAGGTTGGACCCCCTTTTGTCTTCAGAACGGCCTTAATCCTTCCTGGCATAGATTATTGATCATAATGCGAATCTGCCGTTCCACCACATTCGAAAGGTGCTCTATTGGATCCAGTTCTGGCGACTGTGGAGGCCATTTGAGTACAGTGAACTTATTGTCATGTTCAAGAAACCAGTCTGAGATGATTCACACTTGTTCATGCATGTTATCCTGCTGGAAGTAGCCATCAGAAGATGGGTACACTGTGGTCATAAAGGGATGGACATGGTCAGCAACAATTGATACTAATGGGCCTAAAGTGTGCCAAGAAAATATCCCCCACATCATTACACCACCACCACCAGCCTGAACCATTGATACAAGGCAGGATGGATCAATGCCTTCATGTTGTTCTAACCCTACCATCCAAATGGTGCAGCAGAAATCGAGACTTACCAGACCAGGCAACGTTTTTCCAATCATTAATTTTGGTGAGCCTGTGTAAATTGTAGCCTCAGTTTCCTGTTCTTAGCTGACAGGAGTGGCACCCAGTGTGGTCTTCTGCTGCTGTAGCCCATCAGCCTCAAGGTTGGATGTGTTGTGTCTTCAGAGATGCTCTTCTGCATACCTCGGTTGTAACGAGTGGTTATTTGAGTTCTGTTTCCTTTCTATCAGCTGGAACCAGTCTGGTCATCTGGCATCAACAACCATGCCATATTCAAAGTCACTTAAATCACCTTTCTTCTTCATTCTGATGCTCAGAGTTGCTGCCATGTGATTGGATATTAAGAAATTTACGTTAACGAGCAGGTAGACAGGTGTACCTAATAAAGTGGCCAGTGAGTGTATCTTACACACTGAATTTTCTATAATATTTTAAAGAAGAAATGTGTCACCATGGACTAAAAACAGCCATAATTGTACACTTTTTATTATTTAGATTTTTACAACACCTAAATCTGAATAAACAAGATTCCCAATATTATTTCATTTGGTAGGACAGGACAACATTTGGTTGAAATACAAGTACTTGAAAATCTGAGGGTTCAAAAAAAGTAACTCAGAAATTTGGCTTTAAAGTTATCCAAATGCAGTTTTAATGTATTTTTATGTAAGGACATTGTCAAAATGTCTTCATAGAACATGATCTATAGCCTAATGACTTTTGGATTAAAAGAAAAATCAATAATTTTGACTTCACAAAAAATATATCTGTGCAGCAAACGACTGCTTTTGTGGTCCAGGGCCACATTATTTACATCTACATTATTAATATGTATGAATTTAGCAGGCACTTTTATCCCAAGCAACTCACAAGTGAGGATAAAAGAAGCACTTTAAATCATTATTGAGTGACAGTATATAAATGAAATGACAAGATTACATTTTTTAATTATTTATTTATTCATTCCACAGAAGAGCTGAAATTTCATTTGCTTAAAATCATTCAGATATTCTGAATTGGTGAAGCAACATTTGTTTTAAAATCTCTCTGAAGCATAAATAGTTATTTAATGGCACTTTAGATCAATTGAAATGACTTAGCTGAAGTTATTTGCTTTAATTCATATGTATTGAACTATAACCTTGATAAACTAGTTTAGCAGTTTCAGTTTTCCTTCTATCTCCATTAAAGTTAATATGATATATCTAGTTATGCCTTTAGCAACACAGGAAAAAGCTGCCTGGAGGCATAACACAACTGCTAAGTGGTCAGACATACCTAACAGTAACTTCATATATACTGTAGTGAATTTAAACATCTCCAAATAGAAAATGACTATGAATAAAATGAAGACATTAACAGTTAATCTGCTTTGTTTTTATATAAAGAATATATGGTTTCCTTTTTTCCAGACTTGGCAGATGAAGTAGACACATAGCGACAGTGCTACCTGGAAAGATGTGAATGGAAAAGGAATGACAAAAGTAAACTCAAAAATCTCTTATCTTGACTCAGAGAATGAGAAGTATAAGCTGTTAAAAATGTTATAAAAATGCTACAGTATATGAAGCCTAAACTACAGGAAGCATATTAACATCTAAACACAAATAGTCTTATATGTATGGCAGACGTGTTACTCACACAAAACTCCTGTGACTAATGAGGTTTAGAGCATCACACAATCTGACAAAATTAGAAATGGAAAAGCTTTCACAACTAGGTCCTCCTATCTAAAGTAACACATGCTCTGTTTGCTTTAGTCAGAGGGTACAAAGTTTCCCAGTCACACTAGAAAGAGGGGGGCAGGATTGTGTAAGAAGGTTAGTTTGCCAGCTGCAACAACAGGCCAATAGATCCAATTTTAATACACAGTACAGAAAATTTAAAATATGCAGAACAATTTACAGATTTACAATCATATAGGAGTATAGGAGTTTTCAATTTGGTCCAAGAATTTTTCACAAAAAAAATAAATTAAATAAATAAATAAATAAATAAATAAATAAATAAATAAATAAATAAATAAATAAATAAATAAAATAATTTTATACTATACTAAATGATGTAAGAATATACCTTTTTTTTGTGAATTGTTTGAGGTCATTATAATTCTTAATGTTAAAAGACTTCTTTTATTTTTCTAGGTTTCATTAATTTAGTAGTACCATATAATATATTTTAATATAAACACAGTAATTTAAAGACATGTAAAGGAACTGGCTTCTATTTTGATTTTTCTGATTTGCTGCTTACAAAAATATATTACTATTATTATTATTATTATTATAAGTTATTAAATATAATTTAAAATATTATTTTTAGTATGGGCAGCACGGTGGAGTAGTGGGTAGCAGCAGGATCGCCTCACAAAAAGAAGGTCGTTGGGTCGACTCCAGGCAGAGTCAGTTGGCATTTCTGTGTGGAGTTTGCATGTTCTCCCTGTGTTCCCTGGGTTGCAGCTGGAAGGGCATCCGCTGCGTAAAACATATGCTGGATAAGTTGGTGCTTCATTCTGCTGTGGCGACCCCTGATTAATAAAACGGGACCAAGCCGAAAATGAATGAATGAATTATTATTGTTATTTATTCTTTTTTAAATAATATTTTTAAATATTAATATTGTTTTTTTATTTTTTTTTATATTATTTTTATATTATTATTGCTGTTATTTGGTATTTTTTATATAAATTTTAAATATTATTATTATTATTATTAATTATTTTTATATTGTTATTATTTTTTTTTATAAAAATGATTTTAAATATTACTTTTTTTTACCCAAAAACTTCAAAACATTCTCCCCGTGTTTGCGTGGGTTTCCTCCGGGTGCTCCGGTTTCCTCGACAGTCCAAAGACATGCGGTACAGGTGAATTGGGTAAGCTAAACTGTCCGTAGTGTATGTGTGTGAATGAGTGTGTTTGGATGATTCCCAGTGATGGGTTGCAGCTGGAAGGGCATCCGCTGTGTAAAACATATGCTGGATAAGTTGGCGGTTCATTCCACTCTGGTGACCCCTGAATAATTAAGGGACTAAGCCGAAAAGAAAATGAATGAATGAATGAATCTTCAAAAAAAGTTAATCAAAATAACGTTATTTTTGCAGTTCTCTAATATTATTTTTATTTTGTAACAATATTTTGATTGCGTAAATTTTAATAAAACACATGTATATGAATGATAATAATAATAATAATAATATTAATAATAATAATAATAATAATAATATTAATAATAATAATAATAATATTAATAATAATAATAATAATAATAATAATAATAATAATAATAATAATAATAATAATAATAATAATAATAATAATAAAACCTAAAATAAACAATATTTTCAGTTTTAGTAGAATTAAACTTAAATTAAAAATACATAAAATATTGAGCACCAATGAATTAGAACTGACTGAGATGTGATTATTAAAGTTTATTTCACAAAAATGAATGGACAAAATAAGCGGCGTGGTGGCGAAGTGGGTAGTGCTGTCGCCTCACAGCAAGAAAGTCGCTGGTTCAAGCCTCCGCTGGGTCAGTTGGCTTTTCTGTGTGGGGTTTGCATGTTCTCCCCGTGTTGGTGTGGGTTTCCTCTGGGTACTCCGGTTTCCCCAAGTCCAAAAGACATGCACTATAGGTGAAATTAATAAACTAAATTTTCCGTAGTGTATGTGTTGAATGAGAGTGTATAGGTGTTTCCTAGTGCTGGGTTGCAGCTGGAAGGGCATTTGCTGCGTAAAACATGTGCTGGATAAAGAAAATAAAATAAAATAAATGAATAAAACATGGTTATTGAAAAAAGAAAAAGAATCCCTAAAGCTTGTCTGGTTTAATTAAGTCTAACACATTAATTATATTATTTACACCTCATTAACTGTATAAAGATATGTAGCTAGAAAGATGTTTTACTGGATTTTAATATAACCTACAAAATAACCACATCTTACAAAAACACTAATTGACTTGTGATCAATCATGTGTAGCAGGCATGAGATAATTAGTAGACTCCTGACGTCTCAGTGGAACAAAGGGATGACATGCAAGTCCCTCACTAACAAGCAGATTAGTGACCAGCCTTATAATCCTGATCCAACACGACAGAATTCCCAGAACAGAAGCTTTACAATCAAGTCATAGAGCTAAAACAGCACTGCCAGGAAAGTCAAAATGTGTGAAAAACTGATTCATCAATTCATTTACTTCTGCACTTTACTTTTTTGTAATTTCATGATTCCGTCATCACAAGAACTGCGCAGATTTTGGAGCTATTCTGTTGAAAAGTGAAGAAAAAAATGTCCTCATCTCAGAACAATGCACAGTGCAATACTCCCTCACATTCTTCCACGCTTTCATCAGATGTGGGTCAAGTTCCCAGTGATACAAATGACTGCTGATGCATTTAACTGCTCTCTGCGTTTTAAAAGCAAAATTAGTCCCAGCCTTTATAACTGGAAATACACACAATATAATCTGATCAAACTGCCGTTCAAAAAGCCGGGGGGGATCAGTATCGGATATAAATGAACAATGTATTTAACAAGGAAACATTAAATATAAGGTGATGGTAAATGTTACAAATGATTTCTTTGGCTTTTTTTTAGCTTCCTGGTTTTCAATGAATCCAGTTTGGACATTGAAACAAAAAAAAAATTCCAACATACGCTCATTCTGAAAATGTAGCCCTATATACATTTCTGGAGACTGAGAATTATGTAGCCAGAAGTAAGTATGGCTGCATTTCATCTTTAAAACGAATGCTACGGAGCGGTGTGACACCGTTCCTTTTTGCACTTACCAGCTTACTGATTACCTCCGTATGGACAGTTCCGGAAAGCAGGACTATCATTTCAGTTTAGAGAAGTAGGTGGGCAGGTCAATTGGTGCTTTTGAAAACACTATTGGTTGGGTTAAGGGAGCCTCTGGTGGATTTACCAAAGAACAGCAGGAGTGAATGGCACTTGCGGGAGAAATGTAAGATCTAAAAAAAGCATACGCAGCGGCCTCCGGTGGATTCGGAAAAACAAAAAAATGCAAAAAAAACATACTTCCTGGGACGTATTTGGCACTCTCCAGAAGTGAAGTTTCATAAACTAATTTCGAGAGGAGCACGTGATATGATTGAGCACGTCTGGCCACTCATCTGTAATCAGTAATAATCCAATCAGAGTGATCCTAGTCTACTATAAATGGATCATTTTCTCCCTACTGTTTCTATCTTCGTTTGGAAGAATCCCCCTTCCACCCCATCTCCTCCTTTTCCTCCCTTTTCTAAAGGGGGAGCTCTCGAGACCTACCTGATCTCGGATCTCCTGATATGCTTATCGACCGGGCGGGAGCCCTGGGCTCAAATATCTCCGAGCTCAGGGTTCTCTCCCGGGACAGCATGCCAAACCAGCTTTATACGCCAAGCATATCTAAGTGGGAACTCTTGAAATGTACATAGGGGTACATTTTCAGAAACAGCCTGGGTTGGAAAATTCAGCTGTGCAATTACATCAAAAAATGACGTTATAAAATAACCCATAACAAAATAAAACACAGTTGCTATAACAGAAATTGTAATTATAAAGATATAGATTTTAAAACATATATATGGAGTGCTAAGAGCATACTGCTGGCTTCAGATTACACTTTTTCTTTTATAATGTCAGTCACTTGTCAGATTATGCAATTTTCTTGTCAATTTGCAGACTACATGTTGCTTTCTAAACAACTTTCAATTGTGTTCTTAATTTACAAGCAGTGACTGACTTCTGGAAACAAGGGTGGTAACATATAAGGGCAGTGGTTTTGTGCTGGCTGTGTTGTTGTCTATTGCACACATACTGCAGCAGCAAAAAAATTCCTTGGCTGTGTCGGAAATCAAAATCGTCCTACTACTCAACTAGTACTACATTTGAATTTAGGTCATTATTAGATCATTATCACTTGACCTACCCGCATCAATTGCACCGCTTCACTCCCATTCATGAATTGTCTTGCATGGCTGCAAGGGATATCTTGGAATCCATTGGATTCGCGCACTTCAGGATTTGCTGTAAGTAGTAAGTCATCCAGGTAGTTCTCGCCGAATGTTTTTCGAATACTATGAATTTGGACATACTACTCAGCTCGCATACTGTTTTTTTTTTTTTTGTTTGTTTCTTTTTTGTTTGTTTTTTCTCAGGGTCTTCACCTTTATTGCATAGGACAGTAGAGAGTATCGACTGGAAAGCTGGGGCATCGAACTTGGGTCACCGTGAGCACTGGAGTGCATGTGTCAATGCACTAATCACTACACCACTGGCGCCAACCGCATACTGTTTGTAACATACTATATAGTATGGAAGTATGCGACTTTGAACGCAGCCCTTGTCTCTCTTTCATTTTGCTATGTTTGAAAGCTTCTGTCCTACTATTGGTCACTGTGATTGCTCACTTAGATGAATTAAACTATTTCTACCATTGAATAAAAATAAAACATGGCAGTATTTTTTGGTCTGGACATTGTGAAGCATCCCAGACATGCCATCTGTTGGCAAATACTATGACACACTCAGTACGTTTACTTAGAGAACAATGTTCTGATTTTAATACGATTAAGACAATAATCAGATTAAGAGTCTACCATGTAAACAGAGATTTTTGATTACCTTAATCTAAGTAAGGTCATAATCTTAGTTAACACAAATCGAATTAAGACATGTGGAGTATTCCTATTTTAATCACATTATTGGAGTAAAGTACAGACATGTAAACAACACCTTAATCAATATATATATGAAGATCTGTATTTTATGCACCTTCCTGTTGAGGAGACTACCAAGACACCTGCATCTCCAAGAGCACAAGTGCGAACAAAGAGAGTTCCTGTGTACTCAAAACATTCTCCATCCCCAAACACAATTTTTTTTAAATACTGTCCAGGAAATGCGAAAGTTTTCTATCCATCTGGCATGTAGTAGCCTATCAGACCCCATTAAAACAACTCTTTCCTACCAGTCCTTTATTCATACTCTCATCCAGTAGTTCAGAGTTTGTCATGGGGACATGAATGAAATGTTGCTTAATGAAAGTGAAACTGCTGAACCGCAAAAACCTAAAAACATCCAATATTACATGAAACTCTGGAGAAAACAACGAATATTGTAGTGAAGTGATGACGTTAATTCTGCCCTACAAAGGCAAAAGACCTTAACTCACTGGAGTGTTGAATTGAGAAAAATGATTTCAAAGATGTTTTTGTTGCCCCAGACAAATTAGCTATAGATAGCACATTGGAAAATTGGCAATTACAGGTTTTAGTAATGACATTTATCTACGTAAAAAAACCTTGAGCTCAAACCTAACCCCTATTTTGAAGTTACTGTCCTCTGCCTTTGTATTGTAAGCAAAATGTGAGAAGTCATGCCAAGGCAAAAAGCAGTAACTTCCACATGATTAATATTGCTGATCAATATTTACAAAATACAGCAACACCTGTAGTGTCTAGTAATCATGCAAATTATTTGGATGATTTACAGATACTTACAGCCATTTACTTATTGCTATCCTGTGCTTTGGTTGCATTTGCAAATTACTTCCAAAATGTAATAGATAATATATAATTTCTGTAATTTTAAAGTAATTGTTTACAGTATTACATTTTTTTTTTGTCTCTGCATTGTAATTTGTTAAACTACTTTTTCCAGCCTCCAGGCTGCTCACAGTAACTTCATATTGGCATGCAGCTGAACACCGTCAGAGAACTGTAACTTAATTAGAGCAAAAAAAAACAATCAAAGAGCGGTAATTCGTGTTATGGCCTTCCGGCTTGGTTTCGCTTAGGTATTTGGAAGTTACTGTTAAGACGAGACATTATTTTCTTGAAAAAACAATGATATTGACTCAAGATACTTATCCACATGATAAAGGAGGTCTTCATTGTGCCAAACTCATCAATAACTAATTTTTGACAAAAAACGAAGTTACAGTCTTTTGCCTTTGCGCGGCAGTATTGATCTGTGTTATACTGTAACATGTACAGTAAAACGTGAACATGAAAGGAACATTCTAAAAGCAACTCAAATAAACACCTTAATCATCTTATCTCCTTAATTAGATTAAGGTAAATAATTTAATTACTGATCTCCATATAAACGTAGAAGTCACTGTACAAGATCAGATTACTGACTCTTGCATCCCAACATCAATTGCCATTTATACTGTCATTCATCATTAAATAACTCTTTTAAAAACACTGACAAAACCACATACCCCAAACTTCTGAACTGTATTGTACAACAGAGGAAAACACACAAAAAAATATTTACTAAATATGGATTATTTCCATAAAGTAACTAATTTCTGAAAAGCATATTGAGAAAATTAATATTAAAATCCAATATTATGGATTTAATTATCTTTGATGCAGTGTGTAACAGAGCTCTAAGAGAAGTTTTTAATCTGAAAGTGCACATTGTATTGTTATTGACTCTCAAAAGAAAGAGTCTACTCAGAGTTGTTTAGACAAGTCACTCTTGAAATGGACCCCAAAGGGCACTTTAAAACTAACGATTCCAGGTTATTGATAGTCTGTAATGGTTTTACCCATATATTTAAAAACTAAAGAATTTTAGGTTGATGGCTCATGCTGACTAACATTAGGCCTACAACTGAGGGACTAACTAACTACCTAGATAACTAACAGGGCTGGAAATTGCGACCGTTTTGGTCACATATGTGCCCGAAATTTTATCTATGCATTTGTGCGAGAGCATAAATTGTTGCCGTGTGACCAGTTTTCACTGCGAAATGTTCACAACATGCGCAGATTTAGGAGACATTCACGCAGAATGCATCTTTGCAGCAAAAAACGCCAAAGGCAGTTCTCAGGATTGGTTTAAAACAGTTGACATGTCAACTTGCTGCAGTAAACAAAGCCAAAACAATGCTTGATCTGTCTTCAAGCTCTTCTGCTCTAGAACAGAACGTGAATAAATTGGTTAATATTGCCTGTCAATCACTCCGTTCAGATGACAGGGAGCTATAGCCTCGAAAACGTAAAGGTCTGGATACGAGAGAATGAAAATAACACTGACAGATTTAGTTTTAGAAACCACCTAAAGTTACAAATAATGACAAATCTGATTACTGATCATGTGGTGAATGTTAATCCACCATTTTCACTTTTCGAAAATTGGATAAAAGACTTCCATTGGGTTGAAGTCCGCTATGAAAATGACTAAAGCCATTCACCATGAAGCCGGTGGGACAGAGTTTGCAGGTAACAGCGTTTGCCACATCTACACATTTTAAGCACGAGATGTTCTAACGTTATTCATTCCTTCATTTAATCATCACGATGCTGTCAGTTGTGCGACTGGCACCTTGTACACCATCGCAAAAGAGCAAGCATTCACTGAGATTAAACTACTGCAGCTCATTAAAAGACCATTATTGCTATTAAGATGACGTATGCATATAATAAGTTATGTCAATATCATGTGTGCAATATCAGACACCACCCGTGAGAACAGCACAGTTATTTTCGTTAACTCAGTTTATCTCATAAAGCAGTGTGTGTAGGGCCAGTGAGCGCATGCATATGTTTTTTGTTTGTTAGTTTTGATTAGTGTTGCTTTCAAATGCCATACATCTGTTAATATAAAACTTGTAGTAATGTTGCTCATTATTTTTAGTGGGTGCACCTAAATTTTGGCTGGGTGCTTACATTTTTTAAGTTAGGAGCACCAGTGATACATGAAAAAAGGTTAATTTTGAGCCCAGAACTAACTATTTATCCATCCTTCTATCTATCTCTCTATCTATAATGGATAATTGGAAGGAAGGAATGGGCAAAGTAATGGGTAAGGGAAGAAATTTGACCAGGAAAGGACTTTAAATTGGTATTTGAGCTCAGATTGCCTGATGTGCAATCTAACCATATGTTGGAGTTCTTGCCCACAAGCTCTGCCTCTTACATAAGTGAATAATATTTTAATTTAGAAGGGAGAATTTGCTATTTAGCTTAGCTTTTTCAAAATGTGGTTTTAAAGTTTTGTTCAAATACTCTCCTTTTATTTGTCAGATATTTTCTCTTTTTTCCACAAAGCTGATCTAATAGTCTCCATACTATAATCAAACCCCTTGTAGCATTTTGGGTTATTTGTTAAAACACTTGACAGAGTATATGCAGGAATCAGAGAGTAAAATTCAATACCTTTTAATGAAATTCAATACATTTTAAAACCATAAACCACTTTATGCTTCAACTGGAAACACTGGTGAGATCTTAATTTACAATATATTTACTAAATAATAATGTAAGAAACTAATCATAAACTTATTCATACTAGGCTTGGGCGGTAATACAGTAAAATGGTATACAGCGGCATCTAAAACAGCATTGTGTCAGTTTCAATACTGTTATACCGTCATAAACAACAATGCACTTATATAGGAGACAAGTATTAAATAATAAATAATATTTATTTAATGCTCAAAAATGCGTATGCGTGATTGTCATCATGGGACAGTGTGGAGAAAAGAGAGAGAGGTGAGGTAAGATGGCGAGATGTGCACCAAGTGACATGGTCTTGAAAAAGAACACAGTATTGGCAGTATTTCCGGTTACCGAACGAGAAGGGAGATGTGGAAAATACGAACTAGAGGTCTGCATTCCAGCTGCTGTACGGCGACAGGACCCGACCAGATTTCTTGCGGTGCGGGAATAAATTTCCGATTAAAGCACGGGAGCGGTCGGTAACTCGAATGGGTGTAATCTAAATGGGAGGTTTAGGAGCGGGCATTCGCGTGGATGCTGTTTGTGTGTGTGTGTGTGTGTGTGTGTGTGTGTGTGTGTGTGTGTGTGTGTGTATGAGAGAGAGCATGATGCTGTGTGTCGTGTGTAATGCTGTGCGTCGCTTGGTGCTGTCTGTGTGTGTGTGTATGTGTGTGTGTGTGTTTGTGTGTGTATGTGTGTGAATGAGGGAGAACGTCCCGCGCAGATCTCTAATACGAACAAGACAAACAGTTGACCACTATCCTAAGGGTCGCATATACGGTATTCAGTTTCTGAATGGTTTAGGCACAAGTCAACAGTTTGGTGACGCTGTCTGCGCCTTACATCATAATTTTTTTATTATGTACGGTAATACCGGATACTGAGGTAAAATAGGGAGGAGGTTTGACGGTATCAAAATGTGGATACCGCCCAAGCCTAAGTCATACTGAATAAAAATCTATTAAATCTAGCTAATTCAGCAGGTTGGCGCCTATTGAACTGCAGAAATAATGGTGTTGCCTTGATTACTGCAGTAAACAAAGCAGCATAATGTTAAATTTAGCAGGATTTTATTGATTTCATAAACTACACAGCATCCTGAAATTCGCCGATATAATTCAGGCAAACTTTAGCGTACAACCATACATTGCATAATCAAAAATGATATGAAATTTAATACCTTGCAAAACAGCATTTAAGACTTTTTAATACTTGTTAAGGGCCTTACATTTCTCTACATTGATTTAGCAACTTTTAATACTTTTTAAGACACAGCAGACACCCTGCTTGAACTCCTTGGTCAATGGCAGAGTGACAAACTTTTACTCACTGTTTGGCTTCCTCAAGATGACAAAGGTATTCATATGCAATATTCTGCCTCCTCCTCTCATCCATTTCTTCAGCCGACAGCCTCTCATCGTCCACAATGGCTATAGGATAAACAAAGGAAAATCCCAGTTAGTGGAGAACTCAATGCAAAGCCGGACATAAGAATAGAGTTTATTTTCCGTCCTAGTAGAAACAGCACTGACTCTGAGTGACAGTTTTCCTCTGCCGGCTAATAAGGCTAACTGTATCTCATCCAACACAACAACTATTATACAGTAACAAACTATGACAAAAGGTATTGACTGAATCCAGTGGCACTTAGCCAAGCTCTATTCAGCATGTATTTCAGGCTTTGTGTGTTTTAGACAATTCTCAGTGGAAGAATGAACTGGAAAAGGTCCTCAAGCTACAGTATTTGAAATGAAAGAAGGAAGTGAATCAAAAACACACACAAATAAATGCCTTTAAGATCAACCACACAAAACACTGAATAAGCATGAACGCTTGAGTAATTGTTCACAATCCACACGTGTGCAGACATAATCAGCATCTCTTTCATGGTTGTATGTGGTGAGTAAAAGTGTCAGGGAGTGACACCCTCATGTCTAGCGGCTGTCAATCCTGTAATTTTATGAAACCATCAGTGGCTTTCCTTCACACGATTGCTACTACATTCCTTCTCCACCGATTTCATCTTCACTACAAGTTCAACGCAATCGCTTTATCTCTAGTAAAGTGGAGATGACATCACTCTGTTTACAGTAAACATGATTCAGTAGAGTAGAGTAAAAGTAGAGACTAATCAGTCTTTATTCAGTGTAATCAGCAAAAACAAAAAAACTTGAGAAGCTTCCTTTCAAATTCTGTGACCCCAAAACGTAACTGGATATTTAAAGGGACAGTTCACCCCAAAATGAAAAAAATGGACTCACCATTACCTCACTTCTGTTTCATTTCAAACCTTTATGCGTTAAATTCTCTGTTGAACACAATGGAACATATTTTGAAGGAAGCTGGAAACCTGTAACCAATGACTTCCATAGTATTTATTTTCCCTACTATAGAAGTCAATGGTTACATGTTTCCAGCATTCTTCAAAGTGTCTTCTTTTGTTTTCAATACAAGAAAGAAACTCATTAGGTTTGGAACAAGTAAAAGAATTTTCCTTTTTTAGTGAACTGTCCCTTCAAGCATGTCACTGCATTAGGTGCAAAATATTACAATTGTGAACTCTTAAAATTCAGACATTTTCTCTGTATTTATTCATTCATTCTTTCATTTTCCTTCAGGTTAGTCCCTTTATTAATCAGGGGTCTCCACAGCAGAATGAACCGTCAACCTATCCAGTAAATGTTTTACACAACGCCCTTCCAGCCGCAACCCAGTACTGGGAAACACTCATACATTACGGCCGATTTAGTTTATTCAATTTACATTTGGCGCATGTTTTTGGACTGTGGGGAAAACCGGAGTACCAGGAGGAAACCAATGCCAACATGGGGAGAACATGCAAACTCCACACAGAAATGCCGACTGACCCAGCCAGGACTCGAACCAGCGACTTTCTTGCTGTGAGGTGACAGTGCTAACCACTGAGCCACCGTAGTTTCTCGGTTTAATTTAAAACAATAAAGATTTAGTTCATCTAAAACTGAATGAAGAAATGCATTCAAACTGAATAACTAAATATTTATATTTACATATGTTGGTATTTGATATTGTTAATACTTCATTATAATGAACATGCACAATATTGATATTGTGGGCACGTCAAAACACAGTGAAGGAATATGTATGACACTGTAAAAATAATAGTTGACTCAACGTAAAATTGTTAGGCAGCTTTTTTGAAGTGATTCAACCCAAGCAGGAGAATAGCCAGCAATTTTGGGCCCTATTTACAAATTTTTTTAGTGGGTCTCTTTGATTGGGGGATGCGGTAGGCGAAAGAGCAGGGGGCCGGTGGTGTATCCGGTGCGGTCAGAGCAAGTGAAAAGAGGGGGGGGTTGAAGCGGAGGATGGACAATCGGCGAAAGTGAAAGGGTGTGAGGTTGGGGGGTCTGATCAATCGTGATGGAGGTCCATTGGTGAAAGTGAAGAGCGGGCGGAGGGAATTATGGTCGTGCGGGCACCTCTGCTAGCCATCGCAGGGCACCGAAATTGCCAAGGCCATATGCACTCGCCCCTTTTTTCCTCCACTGTCCTCAAGTACTATACTTGACTCAATTTAAGCACTGCAGCAAGTCGCCTTACAATTTTAAATTAGGTTAACTTTTTTTACAGTGAAGTAGTGTATTTAAACTTTTAGAGTGCCTATAAAGTATGTTCAGAATTGTTGTCTAAATAGTCAAGTCAAGTCCAGCTTTACTGTCATTCCGCTACATGTGTGGACATACAGAGGAAGGAAATGTCATGTCTCGCAGGACAATGGTGCAAGAGAAATTAATCATAAATACAAACACAACCCTGGACATAAGAGCTATTTAAAAAAACTATGCATAACTAACATAAACTATAAGATATATAAAACATATAGTTCTTAAAAAAAATTATATATTTTTATTCATTCATTCATTTTCCTTCGGCTTAGTCCCTTTATTAATCTGCGGTCGCCACAGCGGAATGAATCGCCAACTTATCCAGCACATGTTTTACGTAGCGGATGCCCTTCCAGCTGCAACCCATCTCTGAGAAACATCCATACACACTCAGTCACACTCATACACTACGGACAATTTAGCCTTCCCAATTCACCTGTACTGCATGTCTTAGGACTGTAGGGGAAACCGGAGTTACTGGAGGTGGGTTGCGGCTGGAAGGGCATCTGCTGCATAAAAACGTGCTGGATAATATATATATATATATATATATATATATATATATATATATATATATATATATATATATATATATATATATATATATATATATATTAATTGATTTTCAAACATTTTCAGATTTCAATCTGATCTAAATAAGACATTGAAAAATAGAAAACAATTTTCTAAATTTTATATTGAAGTAGTTATTTAATAACTACTTTAAACAGCCTGAATCCTGCTCTTACACTCAATAACTAGTCACATGATGCAACCGACACAGTTGTGTTCAATCCTGAGTAAAATCAGGACTGTATTTTAAAAACTGATTCTATTTACAACACACACTGCTACAAATGTAGTGTGAAAGAAATTGTGCAAAGACGTTGTTGTGTGAGAAGAGCCGGTGCCCTCATTCGACCTAACACATAAACATAACACACAGATCGACTGTCAACCGCGTCTCATTTTCTTTCACAATCTGCTGTGTTTACCACAAAACTCACAGAACAGTCCACTAGCAGATGTAGTGCCACTCACCTCACTTGGTTTAATAAGTTATTTGATTATACAATCGCCCATCCCTTGACTCAAATGTATCTCCACAGCCCAGTCGTACCATCAATAAAATAGTAAAATATGACACTTATTATGATTTACTATGACACAAACAAAAGACAAAAACAAGTGTATGCCCTCAAAATATGACATTTGCTCTTTGTAAAAACTAATTATTTACAACACAATTCTTGAGGGTTTTTTGTGACAACTTAATTGTTTTATTTTCAATCAACCTTAATTTGTAAAGATTAATAATCTAACTTAATTTCTTCATGTTTTCCCAACACAAATCGATTGTGTGGAAGCCAACATTTTTTGCAGCGTGAAAAAAAAACATAAAGGCACCTACACTGTAAAAAAACAAGAACAATGAGTAAAATATCTGTCTTAATCAGGCTTATGACTGTATTAGATTTTTGTTTTGCAATTAACTGCTGAAGCTTTTAACACAGTGTACGGTATTGTCATGATATTGACCTAAGTTGCAAAAAATGTTACTTTGCTTTATTGTATGTACATGTTCAGAGTGAATAAATAATTCAAACTAATTGAATTGCTAAAGGATAATAAAGTACAATAGGTAACACTTTAAAATAAAGCCTCATCAGTAAATGTTAGTTGTTTAAAATTAACAACGAGAAATCACCACATTTATTATATTTACTATGCTAAAATTAGTTTTTAAAAATACTGAAATGTATTAGTGAATAACTGAATAAAACGATTATGACATCATTGGACATTAACTAAGAATTTCATTCATTCATTCATTTTCTTTTTGGCTTAGTCCCTTTATTAATTTGGGGTCGCCACAGTGGAATGAACAGCCAACTTATCCAGCACATGTTTTTATGCAGCGGATGCCCTTCCAGCTGCAACCCATCACTGGGAAACCCATACACACTCATTCGCACTAATACATACACTATGGACAATTTAGCCTATGCAATTCACCTGTACCACATGTCTTTGGACTGTGGGGGGAAACCGGAGCACCCGGAGGAAACCCACGCAAACGCAGGGAGAACATGCAAAGTCCACACAGCAACGCCAACTGGATGCCTACCTAGGGAGGTATTCCAGGCATGTTTCTTAAAATTCTTCAAATTTGGAGGCAGATAACTGATATATACTATAGCCGATAAATATAAATATTTAAAAGTGTAATATTGTTATACAGTGAACAACTGATTTTATTTTAAAAACTTTATAAAAGTTTGATCTGATCTTATGAATTAAATAGCCTACTCAAAATAAAGCAATAATTTCAAAATTGCAAGGCAATTATATAGACTTTTATTCATGATTTCACATGAATCGGCATGCCAACAATTTAATATTTCCTTTTCCTTCGCATAGCAAATTAACATGCAATTTGACTGTTGCATAAAAATAATAGGTTAAATAACAAAATGGGATTTAATTAACAAACAAGTTAAATTTAAATGTTTTAAATAAAATGAAAATGAAAGAACTTGAAAGAAATGAAAGAACCAGCTCAAATGTTAAATAAAATGTGTTACAGTAATGCACATACAGTCGAAGTTAGAATTATTAGCCCCCGCTTTTTTAAATATTTCCCAAATGATGTTTAACAGAGCAAAGAAATTTTCACAGTATGTCTGATAATATTTTTTCTTCTGGAGAAAGTCTTATTTGTTTTGTTTTGGCTAGAATAAAAGCAGTTTTAAATTTTTTTTAAAACATTTTAGGGACAAAATTATAAGCCTCTTTAAGCAAATTGTTTTACACAAATTTTTACAGAACAAGCCATTGGTTTACAATAACTTGCCTAATTACCCTAACCTGCCTAGTTAACCTAATTAACCATGGCAATCATGGCAAAGATAAAAGAAATCAGTTATTAGAAATGAGTTATTAAAACTATTATGTTTAGAAATGTGTTGAAGAAATCTTCTATCCGTTAAACAGAAATTGGGGGAAAAAAATAAACAGGGAGGGCTAATAATTCAGGGGGGGCTAATAATTCTGACTTCAACTGTATGTACAAATATGTAATATCTGAAAAAGCATTTTGAGAGTTGTTTTGACAGTTCAGAGCCACCTTACAAGCAAAAAGCTAAATAAATTCGTCCCATTTGGTGTTTTAGATTCTTTTGAACTCGTTCAAAGGAATTTGAAGGAATAAATAATCTGAGGAAAGCTTCATTATAGTGCACTGGACAAGTCTGAACAAGTTTGATCCACGCATGCGCGAGGCAAGCAGTTCTGTACAATTACGTAATCTATTGGTTTAAAGATATCGGCCTAATTTTGACATCGGACCAATAACGATAACATTAAAAATAGCATTTATCGGCCGATATCGATATGGCTACTGATATGATGTGCATCCCTAAAAATAACGGTTAACAATTAATAGTCTGCAAAGAGAAACCAAGTGAAGGTAAAAACCTAAAACTTTTGATGGACTGACATGCAATGAGAAGCCTATTTTTGCATGTGATTAGATTAGACAGAGCCCAAGACCGTCCAACATCCAAGTGTTTTCACAATCCTCACTCATCTAGTAATAATTAAGCCTGCTGACACACGATCCCATGCTGGCCTTTGTTCAATTCAATTCTGTAATGGCAAACAGCACTGCAGATTTCTCACCCTGACGCACAGGCTCAGGCTTGCCAGTTAACCTCTGTGGGGGTTTCATTACGTAGGTCAGCCTTATCATCTCATTCTGTCCTACTGACAATAGACTCCGTATATGTTCTCTCATTAAAGAGGCTGTGCGTTTAAAATGTTTAAACAAGACAATATACACAACAATTTAAAGCACAAAAGACACTTGAGAAAACATCACAGGAAAGATCTGATGTTGCAAGATTGTTGTAACAGATACACTAACCGGCCACTTTATTAGGTACACCTTATTAGAACCGGGTTGGACCCACTTTTGTTTTCAGAACTGCCTTAATACTTCAATGGACCACAACCATATATCATATGGACATGATAGCACCACAAAGTTGCTGCAGATGTATGAGCTGCACATCCATGATGCAAATCTCCCGTTCCACCACATTCCAAAGGTGCTCTATTGGACTGAGATCTGGTGACTGTGGAGGCCATTTGAGTACAGTGAACTCATTGTCATGTTCAAGAAACATTGTCAAGTTTGAGATGATTCGTGAAAATATTCCAAGAAAATATCCCCCACACCACGCAAAATCTGACCCTGCCATCCGAATGTCGCATCAGAAGTCGAGACTCATCAGACCAGGCAATGTATTTCCAATCTTCTATTGTCAAATTTTGGTGAGCCTGTGTAAATTGTAGCCTCAGTTTCCTGTTCTTAGCTGACAGGAATGGCACCCAGTGTGATCTTCTGCTGCTGTAGCCCATTTGCCTCAAGGTTAGACGTGCTGTGCGTTCAGAGATGCTCTTCTGCATAACTCGGTTGTAACAAGGTCATTTGAGTTACTGTTGCCTTTCTATCAGCTCAAACCAATTTGGCCATTCTCCTCTGACCTCTGGCATCAACAAGTCATTTGCGCCCACAGAATTTCACTTTTTTTAACCATTCTCTGTAAACCCTAGAGACGGTTGCGCGTGAACATCCCAGTAGATCAGCAGTTTCCGAAATACTCAGACCAGCCCATCTGGCACCAACAACCATGCCACATTTAAAGTCACTTAAATCACATTTCTTCCCCGTTCTGATGCATGTCTACATGCCTAAATGGACTGAGTTGCTGCCATTAGATTGGCTGATTACAAATTTGCATTAACAAGTATTTAGACAGATATACCTAATAAAGTGGCCAGTGAGTGTATAAACAGGCATCGAAAAGTTTGAGGTCACACAGTACAGTATATGATTTTTTTTAAAGATAATTAGATTATTAAATCTTTGATTTAGCATTTTTGCTTTAAATGACAAAAAAAGCAGTAAAGGCATTCATTAGGTTACAAATGATTTCTATTAACTGATTTTTTTTAATTCAACAAATAATCCCCGGGGAAACAATACATTATTATTTCCCAAAAAAATATTTAAAAATGTAAAGGTTTTCAACATTGATAACAATAAGAAATGTAGCAAATCCACATATTACAGTGATTTCTGAAGAATCATGAAACATGTAACCTTGACAATTAGTTTTTTAATTAATATACCAAAATAAAAATAAACTCCATACTCTGTCAGTTATTCTTTTTAATTTTCATTTGAACTGAATTAAGACCAAAAACTTTGAACAATCTTAACAACTCAATTTTTTGAATGCTGATATAAGCTGTGCCAGAAAACCGCAGCACACTTATAGTGGTTGTGAGGGGAAGTCTGATAGTAAACTGCAGCCACCCAATCTCTTGTATCAATATGGGTCACAGCTACTTCATTTGATAATGAGGGCATTTTAAGCACATTATTTTTATGTACATTTACTATCAAGACTACTTCCATAAAAAGAATGCGTTAAAACCCTCAATCTATTTTGTCCAACTATCTGTGGTTCTGGAACACAACCATCTTTAGATTTTAGAGAGAATGATTCAAAAAAGGGAAGATAAAAGCGGCTTGTTGATGTCAGAGGTCAGAGGAGAATGACCAGACTATTTGGAGTTGTTTAAAAAGATAAGACTAACTCAAATAAGCGGCTAAAAGTGAGGTCTGCAGGACAGCATCTATGAGTCACAACATGTCAAACCTTGAAGCAGATGAACTACAGCAGCAGAACAGCACACCAGTGAGAATCTTAAAAGCTACAGTAAAAACAAGAATTTACAGGTCACACAGACTCACTAAAATAGGACAACTGTTGTTTTCTGCTGTGACATTTACACGGTAGCGTCAGAATTTGGTGTTAACGTTATGAAACATGGATTTGTTTTCTTATCAACAACATTGTATGCTGTAGTTGTAAAGCTTTTGGAATTTAATGCACTTTGATAAGCATCAGAACAATCAAATTTCAAAAAATCTTTTTGTGAATAAAATGCGATGACTAGCAGAAGGCTAATGTAATTACTAAGATTTGTATTGGTTATAAAAAATATTTTTGTGTGTGTACTAGGCATGGGACGATAACCCTTTTCAAGGTATACCGCGGTTTGGAAAAGTCAAGGTTTTAAAACCGTCAAAATTTTCTGCAATACCGTTCCTACGGTATGTGTACGATCTTTTACTTTTTGTTTGTTTATTTTTTAGGACAACAGTATCTCCAGCAGAAAAGATGCCATTTTAAATTGTAAAAAAAACTGTTTTTGAAACAAATGAAAACAGCAGAAGTCAATAGATAAATTAGCCTGACATGTTTACTGTTCCAAAATATTATAAATGTTTCTCAAAATGAAATATATTGTGTTCAAAAGGGAAAAAAGTTTTAGTTTTTTACTCAAACATTTAAAAAGAAAATATTTTAGAGCATTGATCACAATACCGTGAAACCGTGATGTTTTTATCCAAGGTTATCATACCATCAGAATCTTATACCAGCCCATGCCTAGTGTGTTCTGTGATACTCTCATACAGCATACTGCGGTACTTCATTCCCTCCACTTAGGGATGTAAAATATTGCAAAAAACTGACACAGCAGTTCATTTACTGTAATACATGTTGCTATATTAATAGAAGTTCATTAGATGAACAGCACTATTTGTAAAGAATTTATGAATTTAGATTGATTGGTATGATTTTGCATGGGAGCATATATGCATAAATTATGATAATCAATTTCAAGCATAGTTAAATGCAGAGCAAAGATTCAAATTAAATAAACAGTGTGTCAAGAGGGGGCGTGGCCAAGAGCCATGAAAGCAGAACAAGGCAGATGGCATGAGTGCTAATGAGTGTCACCTGTGCGCCACACCGGTCTCCAGTTTAGCATGAAGCCGCTTTCACACTGCACTTTTCACCCGATAGACTTACATTCATACGCATGCAAACGCGGCAGACTGGAAACGTAAGCTTGTGAGACATGTTTCGCAGTTTGTTGCATTGGAAAGTCCAAGCTTCTTGAACTCTGACATGTAAAATTGCATAATGTAACTGCGTGAGACCAGTTGAAGATCAAAACATGACCTCTCTTTATAGAAATCTAAAATATATTTCCTCTTGGTGCTCCCGTTTCCCTCACAGTCCAAAGACATGTGGTACAGGTGAATTGAATTAACTAAATTGACCGTAGTGTACAAGTGTGAATGAAAGTGTAAGGGTGTTTCCCAGTACTGGGTTTTCACTGTGGTGACCCCTGATGAATAAAGGGACTAAGCCGAAGGAAAATGAAGGAATATGAATATGAATCTGAAAAATGTGTTGTGTGCAATAATAAAGTGTGTAATGAGTAATAACAAAGGAATGACACAAAGAGAAAGAATGAATTACTGAAATGCATTTAATAATGACAGATTGAAGATCTCTGCTCTTTAATTTTTATTTACTCTTGAATTCAGGTCAGGTAATATTACCCTGGATCGCAAAAAAACATCTTATGTTGCACATATACATTTTTGGGAATAGCCAAAATATCAAAGAATAGTCAAAATGATCAATGATTTTATTTTATGCCAAAAATCACTAGAATATTAGGTAAAGGTTATGTTGCATGAAGACATTTAGTACATTTATTTCCATAAATCTACCAAAATGTTATTTTTTATAATATCCATTGCTAAAAATGCGAAACAAATTTAAAGGTGAATATTTTTATTATTAATATGTTTTTAACCCTCAGATTTCAGACTTTAAAATAGTTCCTAAATATATCTCAGCCAGATATTGTCATATCCAATCAATCACTACATCTTATTAAAGCTTATTTATTCAGATATCAATTACAAAGGTTTACTCATATGACTTGCTTTGTGATCCAGTGTCACATATTCATTTACAATGACGAGGGGCAGGGTTGCTTTCTAACATACTGAAAGATTTCAGCTGCTGTCTGGGCTTTCCATGCCTTTTTACAACTCCCTTTCTTCCTGTGTTCAATAGTTCATTTTATTACACATATCTTCATTTCTAAACTAACTAGTTTACTTTACATTGTACATTGTATTTATAGATTAGTTGTTACCAACTTCTGGGGGAATTTCAATTCAACAGCACTTTTAGAAACATATTCTGAGAAAAATGGTGACACGTTCAACCAAGGGCTATAGATTTGCTCTTGACATTGATGGGGACATACATGCCTACAGAACATGCATTGCACAAATTGTTTTGCGCCTTTAAAAACATGAATAAAGTACTTAATAATATAAAATAAACACTTAATAATACAAATAACAATTAATGAATCAAGTAGGCATGGGCTGGTATAAGATTCTGATGGTATGATAACCTTGGATAAAAATATCACTGTTTCAAGGTTTCGCAGTATTGTGATTACTGCTCTAAAATATATTCTTTTTAAATGTTTGAGTAAAAAAACAAAAAAAAATTCTCTTTTGAACACAATATATTTTATTTTGAGAAACATTCAAAATATTTTGCAACAGTAAACATGTCAAGTTAAATTAATTACTGACTTCTGCTGTCTTCATTTGATTCAAAAACAGATTTTTTTTTTTTTTTACAATTTAAAATGGCATGTTTGGATATCTTTTCTGCTGAAGATACTGTTGTCCTAAAAAAAATGTTTAAAAAAAAAAAAACGTAAATAAAAAATCTTACTCGTACCTTAGGAACATTATTGCTAATTTTTTTACGATTTTAAACCCCTGGCTTTTCCAAACCACGGTATATCGTGAAAAAGAATATTTAATATTTAAGTCCCATGCCAAGAATAGAGTGTAGAGTAATTATGAGAAGTGTGTGTGATGCAATTTAACAGTTTTATCCCAATTATTGTTTTTCATAATCATGGAGGCCAAATCGAGACTGAATTTCTATTAATTGCACAGCCTTGGTTAATAGTATCATAGCAAACCTGACTTTAACTCTTTGTGCACAAATAGGTTACTAAGGGTTGATGGAGCATTATTTTATTTTGAAGTCGATAAAATTATTGGTATGTACATTTCAGTTATTGGTAGATATTGGTGGGGACATGTCCCCTCCGTCCATGCCAATTCTATGCGCTTGCGTTCAACACTTATATTACCCAGTGCATTTTCTTAAACATTTCTGGTGTTACAAAAAACTCTGCTTCCTCAACAAACAGAACCAAACCATTAACGTCAGTTTATACTTATGCGATGAGTGCATGCAGATGATCCAGCATAGCCTTTGCCATAGCCTGACACAAAAAAAAAACACCTCTCAAAAATTTTTACTACAGATTGTAATGATGTGGAGTGAAAGATCTGTGATTGGTCACCTTGGTATTGATGATGAGTGTGGGTGGGGCCGATAGTAGTGATAGCTGAGAGTCGAGTCACTCGGAGGACCCCCCCTTTAATCATTTTATGATTAAAGTTGTTGGACCAGACATTTGCTGGTTCCTGACTCTTTCCTCATTGCATGAGTGTGAATTTGAGCTACTTATACACTAGCATTACACGCATTATCTGGCGTGAATTTGTATAAAAGGGCAAAACATCAGCAAATAAATTCAAGTCAGTTTACCAAATACATCCAACTAGCTACTAGCATTTCAGAAGTGTTACTGCCAGAGCTGCACAGACAGAATGCAGAAAGATAAATGCTTGCAATGCTGTGGGCTACTTGCAAGGTGCAGTATGCATAATGTGGTACAGCGATTACTTGACACAGCGGTATTAATGCGGCTTTACCAGGCATTGGTGTATCATCACACCCCTAAACATCCCATATAAACCAGCAGAATGAAACCAGCAGCAGGACTAAGATCTTGGTGCCAGTGAGTCTTGACCTGAGTTAAGTGAACTTCTATTCACTAAAGGGTATCTCAGTCTTGATTTGATATGGTGGAGTTAATCTCAAACTAGCAGGTTCTGACACACAACCAACTAGCAGTACAGATCAAATGTGTGTTATGCAAACAGCATCCTAAACATTCTTCATTGTTCTAGATATGCACAATTAGATGCTGTGTCTCACAACCGTGGCGAAATGTGTGCGTTTAGAAAAACGTACAAAGATAAACTCCTGAAAAAGAATTCCTCACATATCTGAACTGTACTGTCAGGTGATTTTACAAAGGCCAGAGGTAATGTTTAACTGGAGAAACTCACATGGAGCGTCTCTTTGCTCAGGCCACAGCATGAGATTTAATGCCAGGGATACACAAACACCTTTCTGAGACAATAAAATATCAGGCTGCGTCAGAGAAACGCTGGGGATCTAGTTGATGACAGAAGAAAATAGCTAAGCATATTTGTAAGTCATTTAAGAATTTCACAGAAGTTTGTGATGAAAAAATGGGAAGTTAGCTTGAAAGAAATATAACTGGCAACTAAGTTTAAAATAGAGATAAACCGACAATCATATTTTTGTCCTCAGTTTTTACACTTCTCTTTTAGTTCAGTCGTTCAGTAACACTACTAACAGGGTCTGGTGAATGTCTGATTCTGATTGGCTGATGAACCTTCTAAGGCAGGTCTTGACCACATTACAGTTCCATACACTGAATGATTTCAGATATTTAACAGTTACAACAGTCCAAAATGTATTAATACACACAAGAACTGTACAAAAACCTGACAAATGTCTTTGACACTAAATTTGTAACTAGCCTATTTAAGTAGGATAACTGACTCTAGTCAATGAATTAATGCAAAATAATGCACACTGAGGTGTAACAGCCACTTTACCACCACCTTAGGTGTCCACTATTTTCTTCATTCAATGTCCTCAGTTATTTCTCACTTTTAATGTATGGTTTATGAAAATGACTCAACTTAGCACATGGTAATCATCATGTATCTGCCTTTAAGTGATTATCTTGAATAAATCTTTCATTTCCAGAGCCTTGAATAACTGTTTTTACATACACACACACACACACACACACACGCACACACACACACACACACATAAACATCAGATTGGACAAAAAGAGATCCTAAAACAACAACTGCACTTTCAAATATTTATGAATTAAATATTTGGGTACCCACTGCATTGATCATAGTGTTAGATTAGCCTACTCTTGTCATTCTCATTCAGAATCAACTTATACTTATTCAGCTTCGTAATATGTGGGTATAATGGACGTTAAATAACTGCCATGAAGCAAAGAAGCTGTACTTACATCCATATCGCGGTCTGAGAGAGTTTGCTCCGTCTTCATGGTACATCCTGCTTCCTCTGAAACTCTGCTGAGGCTCCACCATAAACTGCGCGCGGACTTTCTGACTCTCGCAATAAGATTCCTTCTCAAAAGAGTAAATCAGAAGTTGATCTTTTTGTCATAGCACTGGGCCCCCAACAAAGCGCCGAGTCCATTTGCAGTGAAGCGCTGTCGGTAACTGCGTGTCTTCCTTCGTCTGTCAAACCTGGTGAAACCCCCTGTGAGCTCGAGCTGAATCTGACACTGAGTGACTCTGACGCGGCTCCACCTGCTGGCGCGGGACAACTCTCCAACTCTCCTCAACTTACCCAATGAGGGACCCGACCTGCGAAGAGCTGCTGATGGACATTGAGTTCTGAGATTTGTTTTCGCTTCGTTTCGGCAGTTTATAAACAGAACTGTTTGTTTTTTCAGAGGTTTTCAGTTTTTTCTTTAAATAGGTCTACTATGGAAAATATCGATTCCTGTATTTATATTTTGAGAAAATACATTTTAAATGGCCTTAACATTATTTGTTTTGTTTGAATATTTCTAACATGTACTTTTTCTAGTTTCTAGAGTGTCTTTGTCATCATCTATAATAATAATAATAATAATAATAATAATAATAATAATAATAATAATAATAATAATAATAATAATAAATATTATTGTTATTGTTGTTGTTGTTGTTGTTATCATTATTAATTTTTAATTATTAATTATTTTAACCATTTTAATGTATTTATTATATTTGTTTTCATATTATATTTGTTTATAAGAATATATTACATTTGTTTGTCTTACTTTAATTTTCAATAATTTTATCAAAGTCAAAATAATGATGTTCTATGCAAAAATGTTTTAGAATTATGATAACAAGAATATTTTAATACATTTTGTATTTGTTTGTACCTTTATGCTATAATTTTATTCATGCAAAAATGCTTGATGTTTAGCCTGTTTTATTGCATTATTGACATTTTAATGGCTTTGTTTTTTATTAATATCAGTCTTCAGGCCCCGGTTTAATATGTAGAATAATGGTATTCACAGATTATTGTTAGAAAATAACTTAAAAAAAAAAAACTCTTTAAAAGGCTAAGGACTATAAAATGTTCATCTGATAGGATGGCCTATGCCTGTCAAGAGATGCAGCAATGTTGAAGATTAGCACCAACGTGCATATGTTGATTCTTAAACTTAAAAGTCGATTTTAAATACCATTTATTCAATAATGTTTAAATAATGTTTATTCAGTGTAGTTATACCTTTTAAAAATTAAAATTCTGTCATCATTACCTCACCGTTCACTTTCTCCAAATCTGACTTTCTTTCTTCTGTTGAACACAAAAGAGGATGTATAAATACCGGCCACTTTATTAGGTATACTCTCAGAAATAAAGGTACGTGAGCTGTCACTGGGGTGGTACCTTTTCAAAAGGTTCACATTTTTACTTGAAGGGTCCATATTGGTACCTCAAAAGTATATATTAGTACCTTCAAATTTTAAAAGGCACACTTTTGTCTTTTTAGGTACTAATATGTACCCTTCAGGTATTAATATGGACCTTTTAGGAACAAATTTGTAAAAAAGGTACCACTCCCAGTGGTGTAGCAGACATTTTAAAAGTGGGGGGGGGGGGGGGTTAATATATCACCTGTTTCTAAATGAACTGTCTCTAAAAGTGAGGGTGACATATCACGTGACATGATGCTCAGTTGGTACTAATGGGCCCAAAGTGTGACAAGAAAATATCCATACTACCATTACAATACCACCAGCAACCTGAACCTTTGACACAAGGCAGGACGGAGCCATGCTTTTATGATGTTGACGCAAATTCTGACCCTGCCATCTGATTGTTGCAGCAAAAATCGACTCATCAGACGAGGCAACATTTTTCCAATCTTCTATTGTCAAATTTTGGTGAGCCTGTGTGAATTGTAGCCTCAGTTTCCTGTTCTTAGCTGTCAGGAGTGGCACCCGGTGTGGTCTTCTGTTGCTGTAGCCCATCCGCCTCAAGGTTGGAAGTGTTATGTTTGGGTGTGTTTGCACCCACAGAACTGCGGCTCACTGAATATTTATGTTTTTCGTACCATTCTCTGTAAACCGATATGGTAAGAATAATTAGTCAATTTATCAAATAATATATGTATATATTTTTTTTACAATATTTGTAATCTAGGTAACTTGTTACTCTGTTATTCTTTATCTAATCTTTAATTTTTATTGTTCGTTGTGATGTAAAATTTTCTTTTGTTAATGCTGAAGTTATCGCACACACGCACACACATTATTTTTCTATTTTAAACAAAACACAACTTGTCTTTGTAAACTTTCTTACATGATTTTGAATATTGTAAATTTTCTTATCAATACTGGCAGAATAAAAGACGCTTTCACATCCAAAACAAATTCATTTAGTGCCATGTGTGGACTACCTATCATGATAACGTAAATGAAATCCGCTTACCAGAAGCAGATATTTAAAGTTGAGCCAAAGCTGTTGATTGCTATAAAAGTTTAGATTCAACAAATCAATCAACATACATCGAACCCCACTGTGACATTCGACTCACCTCCGGTAGATGTCAGTGTTGTACAACGTTTGAAAAGCCTTCACCACTAAATCATTAGTGTTCATTATAACCTTTACACTATGTTTAACCCATGTGTGGCCGATTTCTCTGAATTGCCCGTTGTGTGTCTTCCTGGTCCTTCGGTGTTGCGTTGGGCTAACAACCCACCTCGTAAAATAGATGTTACAAAACACAAACATGATGCGGCTAAATCAACTTAGATAAACAGCCCTGCGTAAGTATATAAAAACGGAAAAAAGAAAAATAACAGCTATAGATTTAGCAAATATATAATTATTTTTTAATAAACGTGTATTTTTTTAAATTATTTAATAAACTCAGAGAATGTGTGTTATTTAAAAAAATAATAATAATATATCTGGAATCAATCCTAATTGGTCAAACAATGTTTATTTTATATAAATGCATTTATTTTAAGTCCTTTTATTAATCTGGGATCGCCACAGCGGAATGAACTGCCAATTATCCAGCATGTGTTTTACGCATCACTGGGAAACACCCATATACACTCTTTCACACACATTCACTACGGCCAATTTAGCTGACCCAGTTCACCTATACCACATGTCTTGGACTTGTGGGGTAACCGGAAGTGGGGAAAACCGATGCACCTGGAGGAAACCCACGCAAACACCGGGAGAACATGCAAACTCCACACAGAAATGTCAACTGACCCAGCCGGGGCTCGAACCAGCAACCTTCTTGCAGTGAGACTGCCCCCCACAACACCCTATTTTATAAATGTATATATTTAAAATACTACTTCGTATGCTTTGTGAATAGATCCACAATGATCACTAATAAAAATGGAAAAATGCTATCTCGAGGACATCCTAGGTGGATTGTTTGTCACACCAAACAAGATTTAGGCATAAAACAGTTCTTGGTGATACACAAAAGGCATTTTTTGGGAAGCAAAAAACTAAATTAGTAGCAAATCTATAAGCATATATGATGTTTTGTATATTGACACTACAACCATATGATCTAGTTCTCTTTCTCATCTAATACTCTTTCTCATAATAATCGATGTGAATTCACTTTAAACACATAAAACGATTAATCCAATCAATCAGTGTTTATTTTCACATTTAAATAAGCGCTTCCCTCAGAATATCAGACACACACACACTTTTGAACACATCTTTATTACCTTCACAAAAGATGACAGCTATTCTTCTGTATTTTTCTGCCATAAAACACACAACAGTGCGACATTCTCTGGAGAGCTGAGCACACAGACCCAAAAAAGTTAAATACATGCAGTTTTGTTCAGTGATGTTTCAGGACGGCTGGCTCTTAGGAACAATATTGCAATGACAGATGACCAGTAAACAGTTTTAACAATGTACACACACTGAAGCTTCATTCATCGCAGACTGCAACAAACGTGTACACACAGATTTCAACTTTGTTTCAAGTTGTTTCCCTTTTGTACAAATAAAAATATACACAGATAAGCACACATACACAGATATATACACATACAGTATGTCTTGTTCAAAAGCATACACGCTTCATTTTAGAGTGATGATAATAATAATAATAATAAAAAGACTTTGTAAATGAACACAGGCTTAGGTGAAGGACAGTACAGCAATGAACATTTATAATCTCATTTATAAATAACGCCTTCAAGAAACTGCATAGCTTTGCTGAGACTGAGACAGCATTAAGCCACTTTGGTTAGCTGGAAGCCAAATCAATAGTGCTATCTAATCTAGCTAATCTTTTAAATTGATTTTTCTTATAGAGCACTCAAAAGTGTTGATTTATGTTGTTGAACTGAGTTTGGCACTGATTGTAAAAGCTAAATACATGCAAAAAAATAAATAAAATAAATAAATAAATAAATGAATAAATAAATAAACAAATAAACAAATAAATAAATAAATGATAATAAATATTAAATATGGTTAAACAAGTACTTGAAAGTACTTTTCATTTCAGGGTCAAGAATGTTTATTTAATTATTTATTGTTTATTTAATTATGAAGATCTATGGGTTATAAAAGACTGCTGTATAACAACGATCTTCCACTGCTGAATATAGACCTAATTTTAATAAATATATGTAAACGTTTGGGCTCTCAATTATGTATTGATTTGAATTTTTTACATTAACTACATTGATTACATAATAAATCAAGTAATAATGTCAATTATTATTACAATAAAACAAACTTTAAATCTATTTTATATATATTTTAAAATGCATTATTTTTAATTGTCTCATCCTAATTGGGTATTAATAATTCTGAAAAGTTGCGCTGTGTAATTTTGTAAAATCAGATTTTAAAAGCATTTTCAGAATTCATTAATCAATAAAACTGCATTTATTTGAAATATAATTTCTGTTTGTACTTTACTATCAATTTATATTACACTGAAAAAAAAAGATTCCAAAACGATTTATTGGATTTACTAAACATTTTAAGGTAGGTGTTTGAAAACAGTTTATTTGGGCTGATTTAAACAAACAAATTAAGTTGAACATTACTAAATGTATTTGTTTGTTTAAATTCAATTAAATTGTTTGCAATGGTTTTGTAGAAATCTTTTTTTTCTTTCATCATTCATTTTCTTTTCGGCTTAGTCCCTGTATTAATCTGGGGTCGCCACAGCGGAATGAACCACCAACTTATCCAGCACATGTTTTATGCAGCGGATGCTCTTCCAGTTACAACCCATCTTTGGGAATACACACTCATTCACACACATACACTACGGACGATTTTAGCATACCCAATTCACCTGTACTGCATGTCTTTGGACTGTGGGGGAAACCAGAGCACCTGGAGGAAACCCACGCGAACGCAAGGAGAACATGCAAACTCCACACAGAAATGCCAACTGACCCAGCCAGTATTATATATATAATTTTTTTAATTGTTCTTGTTCAAACTACTTATTTAAAATGAGCTTAAACAACACAATTCTGGAGATTTTTTTGGGAAACTTTTTTTTTTTTTCCGTTTAATCCAGTTAAAATGGCCACTTAAAGGTGCAGTAGGTGATTGTCTTTATAGACATTTTTTCGTGCTGCTGGTTGAATGTCTCTTCACATTCCAATAGTACTGATTAAAGAAAATGATCTAAATGTATTTATATCTATTTTTATATTCTAGGTAAGGCATAAGACAAAAAAAATGTTCCTTCAATTAAAATTATTTGGGCCGACAATTCCCATAATTCTGATAAGTAGCCCAAACTGTCTGTCAACAAATGGAGATTTGTACATCTGCACAGCCATTTACGCAGATCCGCCATTTACGCATGAACGCGTTGCATTCAAGTTGACACGAGAGATTGAGTGAGAGTGGTAAAAACAAATGCTGAATCAAAACTTTAAAATTCTGAATGAATATTGGAGTTCTTATTGCACGCTGGAGGAAGGACGACACCATGGCTGAAGTATTTCTGTTAGACAGGTAATGTTATGTTTTAAAACTATTTTAGTCACACAAAGCTTATGTAGATTGTGTTGTGTTGTGAATGGGTTATATGCACAGAAGTGTTGTTCAGCCACTGAAATCTCCCGGCAAAAGATTGATGTGACTATTTTCAATTTTATAATGCACCTGTTACAGCATCAGTAATGTGGATTTTTATTTAGTTTAACAAAACATCAGTAAATAGCGCTATTCTACCTAGCCTGCTTTACTGAGGTGAAGCTGGTTTTATATTCACATTACATTGGTTCATTTTTGAACAATGACAACCTGTGATTCGGTCTGAAATAGCACATAAGTATGGCTTAGTAATAAGTGTTATTCCTGCACGCTGCTCGCCGGCCAACCACTAAGCATAAAGTGGTCGCAGGACAAATCGCGTGAGAGAGTGAGACCAGCGATCCTTGCATGCATGAAATATTCCACATCATGACAAATTTTGCTTGCTACACAACAGAAAACCTGCTAGATATAATAGTTTTTAATTTAGAATTGTAGTATTATAAAGTACTGTAAAGTTTTCTAACTGGTGAATGACATGATATACTGTTATCTTTAAGGTGTATGTTCGGGATTTTTTAGGAGGCGTAGCTTTGGACGACGAGAGAAACTGTTTTCAAAGATATTATGCTAACGGATAGCATTGTGGCAGGTCACCTACTGCACCTTTAATCGATTTGTGTTGGGACAACATGAATGAATACTGTGGAACCCTGCAAATATGTTTATACTCAAGTCATTATTTAAAAGCAAGAAATAAAATCAAAAAAGGCATGGAAAGTCATAAATTAATGATATTCTATGTGGTTATTTAACATCTTTCTTCCCCTCTATACAGATTGTAACCCCATATGTTGAGGCGGATCATTCAGACTCCCTGTGCACCTGCCAAAACCTGTCCTGCCAAGATGAGTCTTTGACATTGAACATAAAAGAGGCTTTCCAAGACGTCACCAGACGCCTGATCCTCATCAAACTGTAAGATCCATAGCAGACTCGCTCTCTCTGATACCAAATACAGCAGCTACTGTATCCCAAACGGGATAATGATCTCATGTAGGAGAGGCACAGTTTCAAAAGGCCATTCGCTGTTTGACAAAATCACAAAGTGGCAGCACAAGACAGATAACGCACACACACACACACACACACACACACACACACACACACATGACTGTTGTGTTTGGAAGCAAAACGGCTTTATGCTCACAATAAAAAACTAAATATGGCACAAAATAGGGCTTTTTGATCTCCATAAATGTGGCTGCAGGAATATTATACACGTATTTTGAGCATGATGCACAGTTTTGGCCTTTTTATCAGAGGTTGGAGTTTATGCAAAAGGCTTGATTCAAAATATAATAGTGATAATAGGGTTTAAAATGATAGATTTCAACCTCCCCAAAACATAAAACTCAACTAAAGGGATAAATCTGTTAATAATTCTTAACTATCACTCACCCTCATGCCATTCCAAACCCCTAAGACTTTTGTTCCTCTTTGAAAAACAAAATAAGATTTTTTGTTTTAAATTTGAGAGTCCAGACGTCCAGAAAAATACCCAAAAAACATCCCCAAAACAGACCATATGCCTTCAGTGGTTCAATCTGAATATTATCAAAGCCTACAGAATACACAGGACATTTCTCTCGTGTACTTTTGAATGGGGAAAAGTGTAACTGTTAATATGGTGAATGAAGCCCCACCTTCTAGTGCAGAAGCCAATCAGTGATCGATATATGGTGAATAAAGCCCGCCTTCTAGTACAGGAGCCAATCAGCGATCGCTATAGACTGATGATTCTCTGGGGAAGGGGCTCGGACCAGACGTGAGTTTCTGCAGATTTTGTGAGATACAAACATTTAGAAATTAAACTAAAGACAGAGTTGTTGTTTAATTGTATTGGTTATTCATAATATGAAATGTAATCGTAAGCTAGGCAAGTAGTTTTGGAGAATTTGATATTTTCCCATTTAGACAGAATGCCCGAGCATACTGCCCGAGAGGAGTTTCAAAGATGGCCGCTGAGTGAAAGGACTTGCCTTAAAGGGACTTTGATATTATCAAGCTACAATAATACTTCTGTGTGCACACAAAACAAAAATAATGACTTTATTCAACAGTTTCTTCACCTCAGTGTCAGTATGGGTCGCGCATTCATGTTCATGTTTACATGTATGTGCACACATTATTCTCATAGATTCACCAAATTACGATTGAAGCACTGAATAAAGGTCTGTTTTGAATCAGGACCATTGCTGTCTACTAAGGATCAGGGAGTTCTCAAATTTAATCCCAAACATCTTAATTTGTGTTTTAAATATCTTAATTGTGATGAATTAATCAGTCATTTTCATTTTAGGGAGAACTATTTAAGTTACTCAGATGTTTCTTAGATAACTCTGTACCATAACCATGTCTCTGTGGGTGTTTTCAGTTTGTACTCCTGAAACTCCTGAGTTGTTTACAGTAGAGCGGTGTCAGTCTCTCATCTCGTCAGTAATTCTCCAGGTTCAGTCAGCCAGCTGTGATGCAGATGTGCTGATCTCTCGCTGGATCTGATCATGCTCTCTGCGTATCTGCAGCAGGTTTGGATGCTCATTAATAGCTTGTTTTGCTCAAGTCTTAATAAGAGGACATTAATATGTATGCTCATGTTCATTCCAGAGCTGCTAAACCCTTAAAATGACAACAAAGAAGTATGAAGTACAATATGAAGATGCCAAATTTGAAAAGGTCAGATGCAAAAACCTTTTCTAAAATGTTCTTCTAAAATGAGGCTTAGTCTTCCTGTGTTTATATCCAGTTATTTCACGTATGAAAAGAGCCTATTCATGACCATGACAATAAACTGTTTATATGAATCATTATAGACATTAAACTGTTTATATTAATCATTATAGACATTAAACTGTTTATATTAATCATTATAGACATTAAACTGTTTATTTTAATCATTATAGACATTAAACTGTTTATTTTAATCATTATAGACATTAAACTGTTTATGTTAATCATTGTGTTATGGAAATTTACTGACAAGTTCCAGTTATTTCAGTATAAATCTGTGATCAAGAGTTTTAAATGAAGACAAAAAACACCCTGTGAGGATTTTGCAAGTTTCTTTCCATGAGAATTGTGCAAACTGATGAACAGCAGTGCACCATTGACAATGTAAAATAGACCTTTTTGGCCAAAGTTTTTTTTCTTGTGTTCAAGATACTTCTGGAAATGTTGCTGCCCTCAAGCTATCATTTTCCCATTGCTAAAATGGGTAAGTACATGTTTTTTGTTGTTATTTGGGCCTGTATATGTGCGCAAATTTACAATTCGTAATTCTTAATGTTTTAGGGTTGGAGCAAGCATCATTTGGTATTTTGAGTAGTAGGAGCAGGAGAGGCATCGAATCCCAAAGTACAAAATCTTCATCATCATGGGAGGAGTGGCACCAAAGCAAGACCATCTTTTAGAAGCGTGGATGTGGTTAAAATGCTTCACTGAGTGAAGCCTGCTGCAGCTGCTGGACAGCCTCTACAGCACACAGAACTCCATATTCTGCTGCATCAACACATGATTTTCTGTTTTTAAATGTTTGTTCTGTTTCTTCATTGTTTGTTATTCTTGTTTTATTTTAATAAAAGTGTCTGGAATTTAAAATGTAATTGAAATAAAGCATTATAAGTATTTTTGAAAACTGTATGTTATTTATTTACACAGTCATAATTATAAAATTAATAGAAGTGCTAGTAATAATAGCAATAGTAATATCAGAATGGAAAAAAATAGCATTTAATCAAAATAACCCAATGCATTGGGTTAAATTTATAAAACCCAATGCATTGGGTTAAAATAACCCATAGTTGGGAAAGTGCTATAATAACCTATAGTTGGGTTATACTGTATGTTGGGGTATTTTAACCCAACTTCTTTTACAGAGCATGAAAGTGAAATAACTGAACCTACACACAAACGCTTGAGAAAATTGCTCATTTTAAAAAGAACATTCAGACATCATTTAGAGGCTTTTGCTTCTGAACTCTTCATTTGTATTATTGCAAAAGAAAGTCTAAAGCTCCGTCTCAAATGGCACACTATACACTATGCACTATGTACTTACACACTCAACAGCATAGTATATGTAGGTAGTGTCGTTCCAATTCGAACACTGCTGTTTTTGTACTAAGCGGAAATTCAAACCGTTTCTTTGATGACGTTTGGCCGTTGCCAAATCAGTAAAATAAATGACCAAACTATCAAATAATACCTGCCATGAGTGTAACCGCATTTACCATCAGGAGGCGCTATAATCACTCTCGTATGAGAATTTGGCTTTCACCATCCAAAATAAGTAAAGTTATCCAACATGTGTGCCCGATAGCTCCGCCCCCTCCGCTACCTGAGCAAACCTGCGGTCGTTGAGTGTGTGAAGTGTCCATCATTACGCACCATATTACCGGTTGAATAAATGCATCATCCGGGTAATTAAAGTGCACTTATTATTTTTAGAGTTTTCAGTGTGAACGAACTACTTACACTATTTATACTACAAAATGGTGTAGAATAGTGCATAACTATGCGATTTGGGACGCAGCTTAAAGATTGTCAACAAATATCCTGTTTGATGGTGCCTAATTTAGAATTATATAGTAATGAACTACCTATCCTACCAAACTAATTACCTATCTACAGTAGCAATGTTGAATAAAATGGTTTATTTAAAAACACAGTGTACCGTAATCAGGAGGAAAAGAGGTTATACACTCCAAAATGAAAGTTACTCACCCTCGTGTCATTTCAAACTCATAATGCATTCATCTCTGAGATACAAATTAAGATATTATTAATGAAATCTGAGAGTTTCTTGTCCCTATATCAAAAACATTTTTCGCTGATCAGAAGTGTCATGTGAATAAAAGTGTAAATTCTCTTGAGTTAACTTCTTTGTTAAGCGCCTTTGACACAATTTACAGTGTAAAAGAGTTATATAAATAAACATGAATTGAACTGAATTAACAGAATCACATCTCTTCACAAGACTTGGATTAATACATATGGATGCATTACATATGTACGAATGTTTTGAAGCATCAGAGATTGGGGTTAAGAAGCTTGTTGGAGGATTGATCTTACAGTACATACTCCTTTCCCACCAGGTACTTGTTCGGAACCAGTGCTATTGCCAGTTCAGAGCTGGATCATCTTACGAGCCTTCTAAGGCCTTGTCCAGACCTACATGGGAATTTTCATAAGCTCCGTCTTTGTTTTAAACTAGCTCTCTGCAGCTCTCACGCCAACTGAAGCTAAGCAGGGCTGCGTCTGGTTATTACCTGGATTAGAGAGGTGTTAGAAAGGTCAGCAGGGGGTGCTCAACCTGTGATCTGTGTGGGTTCTAATGCCCCAGTATGGTGACGGGGATTCTATACTGTTCAATGAGCACTCTTTCAAATGAGACCAATTTGGAAAAAGTAGAGGTGTGTCCATGGAACCCCCCCCCCAAATTTCCATCTTTTTTCCTTCAAATTTGCCATCATGACCTCCTAACTATCCCTTTATCATAATTGGTAGGTATGTCTAGATCCAATCACATGATCGGAAATCGGGCCCGATCACGCAGTTTCAGACTCGATCGGAATCAGATGTTACCTCGAATATATATGTATACATAATTTTTTAACACATTAATAGTTATGCGGTGGGACAGCGTTAAATCTCTATCTTGACTTCGCACAGAAACAGCAACGTGTGCGGCATGACATCACTTTGTTGCAGAGATGCTATTGGTTAAATGCTGGCAAAGTAGAACATGGAAGCAGCTTGAAGTGGAAAGCGCGGGTATGTCTGCGATCTGGAGGTATTATAAATTGTTGAAGCTACCTAACAGAAGTGCTCTGTTTGCTAACAGAGTTGTTAAATGTTAAAATAAGTTGAATTTAATAAAAAATAAGGAACATCCTGGATCGAATTCTTTTCATGCATTAAGTATCGGACCGGGTTTTAATATCAGTAGGTATCAGGCAAAAAAAACGGGACATTCTTAATAATTAATAGTCTCCAATAAGCTGATAGGTGGTATGCATTCTGGCTCAAAATAGCTGCCATCACATCATCCAGGTGGATATTGCAAACTCGTGGATAAGGAGAGCCGTCTCCAACTCTGTAAAGCGATTTGAGTATCTAGAAAAGCACAATAAATGTAAGGAACTATTATTAAAAAAAATTGAGATGCATATTAAGTGCACGTGGAACCAACAGATGGTAATAAAATCCTTTTATGCTGGGTTCAGACCAAACACAGAATTGAGAATATGGATGCATTGGAAAAAAAGCAGAGTTTCGCGGTGTGAACAATACAGAATACGTGGCACATTTGCTACAAAAGTGCAAAACTTGTCTCTATCACATCTTCTGTATCACCTGATACCATGTTTTTGTGTGGGCATACAGCCAACCATGTAGAAAAAACAGGGTCCAAGAACTGCTTTGCTTTCCCACTGGCTTGAGATGTACTGTAGAGCCAGGTCTGACATCACTGACATCTCTATTAGCAACACAAATGCGGAGGCGCTAAATACAAACACAGCATTAATGTTGCTATTAACGGTGAAGCCAATGTGTGCATGCAGAGCTCAGTGGTTTTCAAAGACGAAGATTACGATTGATAATAACATGTTAGAAAGGCTCTAAAGATTAAATTCAGTTCACGAGTTCACGCTTACATATTGCTTGATAATATTAACAGATTTGGCATGCTGTCCTTGGAGAGAACCCTGAGCTCGGAGATAATTGAGCCCAAAGCTCCCGTCTGGTCAATGAGCATGTAAGGAGGTACAAGATCAGGTAGTTCTTGTGAGCTCCCCAAATTCATTCGACCAATTCCTTGATTATCAGGAGCAGCCCTAGAGGAATAGGCCGCCAACCACACCAGCGCAAACCCACGTGGTGAAGCTCAGTACTTAAGTACTCGTATGCTGTTCCTATTGGTTTATTTAGTTCACTTATGTCGAATGACTTTGAACTGTGGGGGAAAACCAGAGAACCCAGGGGAAACCCACACGAGCACAGGGAGAACATGTAAACTTTGCACAGAAATGCCAGCTGGCCCAGCCAGGACTTGAACCAGCGACCTTCTTGCTGAGGCAACACTGAGACATTGTGTCTCCCAAACCTGGACAATAAAGAAAAAAAGGGGGAGATGGGGTGGATGGGGGGTTCTTTAAAAAATGAAGATACGTGAGTAAAGTTAAAAGGGACATTTATGTTGAGTTCGGAATGATCCGATTGGCTTGCTAATGATTATGGATGGGGGACCAGCGTTTGAGAGTTTGAGTTTGAGTTTGAGTTTGAGATTGCAAAATTCTGTAGTACGGCGCTGCGAAAAGGGGCGGGATTAAACAAGATAATTAGACATTTAAAAAAGTGAGTGATTGGTCCATATTTTACATTTCTGTCCCTTGGTCTCACACAGTCAAGTGATGCCAGAGTTCACCAAGCTTGAACTTTGCAACACAGTGAGCTGCGAAACTTGACGGACGAACTTGCGTTTTCAGTATGAATGGAAGTCTATGAGGAGAAAAATCCAGTGGGACCGCAGTTTTGTAATGGATGTTTTGTTTCTGACAGGTGTAATCTGTCTAAAGATTAGGCTAATCACAACAGAGCCGACTCTTAGAAGGGAGGGGTTTAGAAAGAATGAATCTTCAAGTGAATCATTTGAGAATTTTGGTCATTTTAAAAGTATAAAAAGAGAAAACAAATGTGTTTTTTGAACTTGAATGGGTTTAGACATTCTAGGAGACTTCCAAAACCAAATAAGTAACTTTAAAAACAGCATAATTGTTTTTTTTTTTAAATATATCTGTGTTCAGAGGAAATTTCTATTGGCTTTAGAGTGACATGAGGGTAAATGATGGCAGAACTTTAATTTTGGTGTGAAGTAACCATTCAAGTCAAGCCTTTTGAGTTTCTCCAGACCTCTTACACGAGGGTTACATGAGGACATTAGAGCGGGTGTCAGGCAGTCGCAGTCCCACCAGACCTCCACCGACGAGCACCGAGGATGCCAGAAGAATGGGGATGGCTTTGGTGATGCCCACTAAAGATCCAAAAATCAGATTCCCCATGACCGCTGCTAGCTTGCACAAGGCATTACAGAAGCCAAATCCAGTTCCTCTGAAGGGCGGAAGAGAACATTTTTTTTAATGTTGGTGTTACATTGACTTTAATGGGCTTAGAGATTTGGGACCATTCAACAGCTTTGTTGCGTGCATGTTAGCATATTTTATTATGTATGAGTATAAACCCACCTTCTGTCCGTAGGGTACAGCTCTGTTGTCACAACATCCAAAGAGTTCCAGGCGGAAATGCTCAGGCCATTGTACAAGCAGAGCATCCCAATCATCATCGACTCACTGGTGCCAAACCACAGGAAGAAGCAGCTGATACCTGACAGGATCATGGAAAACCCTGACAGGACACACATAATACATATAGAAAGACTTTTTTATTTTTTCCACACATTACTAAATATATAATCAACAAATATTATACTGCAGCGAGGAATAAAATAATAATAATAATAATAAAATTGTAAAAATAAATAAATAAAAGCAAAAAAAATAACAATAAACCAAAAAATATATAATTTATTAAAACGAAATAAAAGCATTTTTTTCACTCATGACAAAATGTTTAAATGACAAATAAATTTAAGAGTATGGATAGGCGTACAATCAAATCAAATCAAATAAGTAAAACAAATTTTTTTTTAATTCTCTCATGACAAATATAAATGACAATAAATTAAAAAAAAAGAAAAATAAAGAAATAAAATAAACAAACAAATAAATAAATTATTAATAAATAAATAAATAACGAAATAAAGAAATTAATTCATTAATTATACAAATAAAAGCATTTTTACAGTCTTGACAAAAAGTTAATGACAAATATATTTAAGAGTATGGCAAGAAATGGCATAAAATGAAATAAAATATATTAAGTAAAACATCTCTCGTGTCAATTTGTTTATATGTCAAATATACTATTTGAGAGAATGGTTAGAAATAAAAAATAGAACAAATGTTAAATAATTATGACATAATTAATTAAATTAAAAATAAAATGAAATAAAATAAGTAAAACAAATTCAAAAACACTTCTCTCACGACAAACAGAATAACAATAAAATGCATACATAAAACAAAATGCATACACAAAATAAAATAAATAAAAAGATCTATAAAACAAATAAAATGCATACATAAAATAAATTATTAAAATAAAATAAAAAAATAAAAAAATAAAATAAAATAAAATAAATGCATACATAAAATAAAATAAATAAAATAAAAATAAAATAATAAAATAAAATAAAATAAATGCATACATAAAATAAAATAAATAAAATAAAAATAAATAAAAAAATCAATAAAATAAAATGCATACATAAATAAAATGCATGCATAAACAAAAGTAAAAATTAAATTAAATTAAATTAAATTAAATTAAATTAAATTAAATTAAATTAAATTAAATTAAATTAAATTAAATTAAATTAAATTAAATTAAATTAAATTAAATTAAATTAAATTAAATTAAATTAAATTAAATTATTTTTTTTCACTCATGAGAAAAAGTTTAAAATGACAAATATTTTTAAAAGTATGTCAAGGCATAAAATAAAGTCAAATATACTATTTGAGAGAATGGTTAGGAAAAAAAATAGAACAAATTTTAAATAATTATGACATTGTTAAATTATTTATTTATTATCTCACCTAGCATAGACAAGCGGCCAATTTTATCCATGAGCAGTGCAGAAACAATGTTGCCAGGCAGAACAGCTAGTGTTCCCAAGAAATTGACAAAGTAGACCCAGTATGCACTGTAATCATCCTCAAAAGTCATTTGACAGCCTGTTTTGTTGTGGTAAAATGTGCTGTTTATAACATCTGTGTTCTTAAGCTTGGAATCGTCAACATCTGTCAAGTTTAAAGTACAGTGGAAAACAATAATTAGACACAGACATGTAGCAAAGTGGTGGAAAGTGTTCCAAAATAAATGAGCATTTTACCAGTGTTGTAGAAGACAGCCTCTATAAATGTGCAGTTACGAAAGAAAGATCCAACGGATGTCACATCCTCAAAAAAGCAGCTTTGAAAGGTGGAATTGATGAATGTGACAGACTTGAATTTCATATTTATGAACCTGAGGAGAGAATAAGGGAAATGATTTATGTGATAATTTATACAGACATTAATAAAAAGATTAAGGTTTAGAATAAGTCACCTGTCGTTGATGAATAAGCTATTAGTGTGTATCTGGTTTTCAAGGGTGAAATTGAAGGTGAAGTCTTCAATTCGCTCGTTGTTATGCCGCTGTACTTTAGAGGCATATTCATCGTTCTGAAGGTGTTTGATGACGTCAGGAAACCACACAGATAAACCGTAATACCTGCAGAAATATTGAGTTCTTTAAATACACAATCGAGATGATAGAAATCAATGGATGGATACTGTAGAGAGTAGAGTGTGATGATACAGTATGTGTATACTGTACAGTAGGTATCGGACATTTTTACAAATAACTTTGCTTCGCTAAAATGCTGGATATACTGTACACATATATACCTTGATTAGGTACAACCTACTAGTACCAGGTCCCTTTTTTGCCTTCAAAATTGCCTTAATACATCGTGGCATAAATTCAACAAGGTACAGGAAATATTCCTCAGAGATTTTGGTCCATATTGACATAATAGCATCACACAGTCGCTGCAGATTTGTCAGCTGCTCATCCATGATGCAAATCTCCCGTTCCACCACATCCCAAAGGTGCTCTATTGGATTGAGCTCTGGTGACTGTGGAGGCCATTTAAGTACAGTGAACTCATTTTCATGTTCAAGAAACCAGTCTGAGATTATTTGCGCTTTATGACATGGCGCGTTATCCTGCTGGAAGTAGCCATCAAAAGATGGGTACACTGTGGTCATAAAAGGATGGACACGGTCAGCAACAATACTCAGGTAGGCTGTGGCGTTGACACAATGTTCAATCAGTACTAATGGGCTTAAAGTGTGCCAAGAAAATATCCCCCACACCCTTACACCACCACCACCAGTCTGAACTGTTGATACAAGGCAGGATGGATCCATGCTTTCATGTAGTTGACAACAAATTCTGACTCTACCATCCAAATGTCGCAGCAGAAATTGAGACTCATCAGACCAGACAATGTTTTTCCAATCTTCTATTGTCCACTTTTGGTGACCCTGTGCAAATTGTAGCCTCAATTTCCTGTGCTGACAGGAGTGGCACCCGGTGTGGTCTTCTCATCCGTTTCAAGGTTGGAAGTGTTGTGCGTTCAGAGATGCTCTTCTGCACACCTCGGTTGTAACAAGAGGTTATTTGAGTTACTGTTGCTCTTTCATTGTTTAAAACAATCTGACCATTCTGTTCTGACCTCTGGCATCAACAAGTCATTTGTGCCCACAGAACTGCAGCTTACTGAATTTTTCCTCTTTTTTAGACCATTCTCTGTAAACCCTAGACATGGTTGTGTGTGTAAATCCCAGTAGATCAGCAGTTTCTGAAATACTCTGACCAGCCTATCTGGCACCAACAGACATGCCACGTTCAAAGTCACTTAAATCACATTTCTTCCCCATTCTGATGCTCAGTTTGAACTGCAGCAGATCGTCTTGACCATGTCTAACATGCCTAAATGCATTGAGTTGCTGCCATGTGATTGGCTGATTTGCATTAACGAGCAGTCGGACAGGTGTACCTAATAAAGTGGCCGGTGAGTATACGGATCAAAAACAAATTCAGCACCAACCAGAAGAGGCATAAGGTCTGTTTTATTGCACTGTGTCTTTTGTTAGTTTAACGTGTATATTGTGAAATTTGCCACAAATGTTTGTAATGAGTCAACAATGTGTAGTAGACAACATTTTTTTTGTGTTGGATTGGACTGGATGTGGCCCATGTACATGTAAGTAGGAAAAAATATCAGATTTTAATTGGATTTTAATATGTATCAGATGAGTGCCCTTTTGTCTGCAGGCAGATCTGATTTTCACCTACTATTCGAGTCGCATGCGATTAAAAACAGTAGTGAATGACTAAAGCAAAACAACTTGTCATTGGATATGAGTCACTTTTAAAAGATGATGTAAACAGTTCATCAAAAAACTCAGATACAGTCACGAAATCAAAACTGACCATCAAGATCTGCAGTTTAAATGCAGCCGTAATCACTATTTGAGGTAGTCACAAGTTTTTCAAAATTGAGTCAAGAATGGGTGTTACTGAATAGTTTTAGGACAGCTTTTATAAAAGGTTTTGACTTCAAATGTTGACTACTGTAGACTGCTGAGTGTTTGTTTAAGTCTTTAATGCATGTTTATGCATCGTGTCATATCACTCAGCTCTCACTGTGATTTTTCTTGAGTGAACGCATGCTAATAAACTTTGCATGTAAAACCCATCTGTTTATGCAGAGGTTAATTTTGATTCCTGGCTTTGTTTTTTATATAATAAAGTTTCAAAATGCAACTCTAAGTACATCCCTGCCTGTCCTGTTTTGATTATAATTCAACTTATATTTTATCCAAAACTCAGGAGCAAACTAAGGTTAAGGCTTTCCTAAACACGTATCAGAGAATAATTTAACATGTTGAATCAATACACTCTATGGCATATAAATAAATAAATAAATAAATAAATAAATAAATAAATAAATAAATTTCAACCAATTGAAGAAGAACTTTAAAAGAATGGTCCATTAGTTATTGTTGGAAATGTATTTTCTAACATGAACAAACAATATGTAATACATTTATTATGATATTTGATCATCTTTGCTAATGTTAGTTAATGTTATTTAAGTGAAATAATGTTAGTTCATGTTCATCTTTACTCATCGAGTACTTATATTATTAATATATTAATGTGCAAGAAAGTTTCCCATATAAATGTGTTTTTATTTAAAGACATACATACATAGAATTTATTATTGGTTCTTTTTTAAAAAAAAAAAACAAGAAATAAATGTGTTTAATTGCTGATAATACAGTAATGTACTCATATGTATGTAATCATTTACTGTTGTGTTAGGAAATACACAGACAGACAGACAGACAGACAGACAGACAGACAGAGGAAGGTCTTACCCAAATGACAGTGTTAGCCACACAATAGCAAGCTTCACTGTGCTGTCTTTCACTGGGTAATTAAAACACTTCAAGAAGTTCAACCAAATCTGGAAGGACAGAAAAGAGTAAACAATCATTTGTACAGTATCATAAAAATATTCTGTGATCTATTTAATTGATAACAAAGAGGATCTTTATTACTGAAAGGGATGGTGATTCTCACCCCATGAAGCTCTGTCTTTATTCTGAAGATCGCTTTTGAGAAAAAGTTGCCCGATTCATGCATCTCAACAAACTCATCAATCTGCTTCGGGATTTTAATTCTGTTCACCTATGAGCAGAAACAAAGTTACCAAAAGCACATACAAAAGCCATCGTTCCACAAAATCTATAGTTTGATATAAAGACACTATAAAGACACAATTGGAACCAACTGAGGCTAGTAAACGTACAGCAACTACTTTTTGTGTTTAAAAGATATCCAAAGAGATACAGATCCAAACACAGACATCTTGGCTAAATTAAGGCTAAATTTGGCCTGTGAGTGAAAATCTTACAGACATCTAGTAATAGTTAAAAAATAGACTGGTCATAAAAAAATCCTAATTTGGGCTTGTTTCTAATTTGTCATTCTAAATGAGTGCATGCGACTGTATAAGTCCAAAAAAATAAAAAATAAAAAAATAAAATAACCATGTGATATTAATTTTATGTGTGAACTTTGTATACAGAAACAGTTTGGAGGGTGTTGTGGGGGGGCCCACCCCTCACTGACAAAGGTCCAAAATTTATCCCATACATGAGCTCATTTGTCCTATTTTGACTGCTATGCCATCATAAATAGTAAAAATAACCCATCGAAAAAAGCTTTAAGACCAAGCGGAACCCCCTGTTGGCTGTCGCTTCGGTGGGACTTCAGCTAACTTAATATTTGTTAACATTGGCCAAAATTGATCTTCATTTTACAATCTGACTTTCGCTACTGTATTGTTTTTAAATAGAGAAAACATTTTACAAGTAACTTGTATTCAAAATTGTGGACCTTATTCATTAAGCACTAAAAGTAGACCATATTAAAATTAATTTGAATACTATATTGGCTATTGTTCTTATCCATGAATTTTCAAATTTACTTGTTTTACAAGAGAGGCTAGAAAATCATGAAGCTCTACATTTATTATAATAATAATAATAATAATAATAATAATAATAATAATAATAATAATAATAAGTATTATTATTATTATTATGTTTTCATAATTTTTTTTATATAAATGGCCAAATTGTGACTGAGGAAAGTCGAATGTGCTGGCCAGTTTGTTATTTGCCTAATAAAGGACAATGGGCCACAGTTTTTAATTTAAAACTTTAACAGATTCCATTTTTTTGTCTAATGATATACGATGTAATACATTTGTATTTAAAAAAATAAGTATTTTTCATATTTTTTTATTCTAAATCATTAGGAAATATTTTTGGTATTTCAAAAAGTGTGGTTATGATGACCATCCGACAAGCTAATCCAGCTAAAAATAGTGCTTAAAATGTCACTAAAATGCAGTATTTCAGTCTCATAATTAAATAGAAAATGAGGTAAATAACTGCAAAAAGGGTTAGTTTTTAAGAAAAAAGAACCACCCCTTTCACCAGGCTGGCTACGAGCCTATTTATACATTTATTCATATAGTGACATGGCGGATGGTGAGAACAGTTTGAAGTAGTATATACATAGGTGCACTGCGCCAGCGCACCTGTGTATATTTCCAAATAAATGACAATATTTAGCTATGATGTATGTCTGCATTTTATGTATTTATTGTTGTTTTTATTCATTTATTGTTTATTGTTAATAACTGATTGTTATTGCCTGTACTGCAAGAAGGCCTATGTATAGTACATTGTTCATACTGTATTTTCTGTATTTAAATAATAATAATAAAAATAATAATAATAATAATAATAATAATAATAATAATAATAATAATAATAATAATAATAATAATAATAATAAACTTGAAAGAAATGCTAAATATTAACCTGAAGTTTCTGTTACTGTGTTAAAACTAAGATAAAGGAATCAGATCGTCAGTGGTTTAAAGTGATATGATGAATTGGAGTTAAATTGTTATTCCATACTAACTGGAAAGACATATAACGTTCTTTCCACATTTCCACATCCGCTGCGTAAAACATATGCTGGATAACTTGGTGGTTCATTCCGCTGTGGCAACCCCAGATTAATAAAAGGACTAAGCCGAAAAAAAGAAAATGAATGAATGGTTCTTTGTCTCGAGGCCCTAAATGCATCTAATTAAATTTTAGACATCTACAGTATGTTTGAACGTCTCTTTGATGTATTTAAGATACAAAATAGCTTGGTGTGTGGTGATTAATTTTTCACTTTTGGTTAAACTATCGCTTTGGATATGCAAACACTTTTGAAGACCACTGTATATTATATGTCTATAAAATAAGACATAAAAGTGTTCAATTTTGGTGACATCTTAATCTTCATCATTACTGCTGCTCAAAAAGTCTTAAAGCAGGCTGCAATCTGCCTCTAATTCTGAGGCTCAGTAAATGACACCAAAAACATCAGTAAAGCACACATAGAGCGCAGGATGAGACAATCATTCATGAGTTAAAGCAACTTTAAAGCATGCTCGGTGCTCTAAGCAGCTTAAAGTTAGGGAATCGACTCACGGTGAAGACTTTCTCTGGCTGTCCACGCGCACGCATGTTTGTGTCATGAATCTGCTTGAGGATCATCCAGGCCTCGTCGTGCTTCCCCACCTGAAAGGATAGAACCAAAAACATTTCAGAGAGATTAAGTGGATTAAGTGGAAACCGCAGCGCTGGATGACAGACGCCCACCTCGACTGCCACGAAAGAGTCACGACAAACACACGTCATTAGCTTCAAAGACAGTCACGTCCACGCAGTCAGCCTGTTTCCTCAGATGTTCACTGAGTTTAGTCAATTAAACTGAACTGATGTGCTTTTAATCTTCTAATAACTTGTAATTTGCAATTTGATATCTGATATCTGATTTTTTGGCCATTCTTTATTAAGGAATTATTAAAAATAAACCAAGGATTTACTATGTTAAAGGTGTAGTAATCATGTTTTTTCTTGGCATATTGATTACAATTCATACAACCATCATTTTACAACGAATACCATGGGTAGATTATACGTTTAATCAGGTATAATGTTAATAAATATTTTATTTCAAATAAATGCAGTATTTTTATTTGTTTTATTAAGAATTAAGAATTCAACAAAAAAAATGAAGCAGAAACAATTATGACAGAGCAGCAAATCAGTATATAGGGTATATGCACAGCTAGTGTTTCTTCCCATACCGATAAACTTCTGGTGAACGTTTAAAGTGACTTTTTTCAGTTTTACAGCATCCATGTTTTAATGTAATTAATCAGTTAAATAGACTTCAGCATTCATTTAGTTGTTCAAGCGTAAAACGAGATGAAAGGCCTTTTACATGTACGCGCTGTCAGGCTCAGCAGGCTAGCGCAGAAACTCTATTGAAAATACTGGGGAAAAATAAACTTTCATATTTTCAAGACATGGCGTGGAAAAATGTAATTTAATTTTTTGCACATTCTGAGACCCACTTTATATCGTATATCTATCAGTGGAGATGGTAGATTTATAAAGAAAACAGACCTTAAACATGCCTATTTTGTAACTGTATACAGTTCCCTGGAAGCGCTTGACCCAGGTTATTGAAAATTAAAAGCCCTTCTTCATATACCTTATTGAAATGATTTCAGTAAATATGTGACGCTACAGACTAATGATGCTGAAAATTCAGCTTTGAATTACAGGAATAAATTATGAATGCGTTTGATAAAATGTTTTCAGATGAAAATGACCAATAATGTACATTTTGAAAGAAGGCATTGTCTAATATAATTTAAAGCAGAATGTCGCAATAACATATTCTTTATAGTCAAGGATAAGTTTAAAAAATAAATAAAATCTTTTCACTTTAAAATGCATGGTCAAGTCTTGTGTGGCCAATTCAATAACATGTACATACAGTTGCTGTTTTTTCCCCAATTTCTGTTTAACAGAGAGAAGATTTCTAAACATAATAGTTTTAAAAACTCATTTCTAATAACTGATTTATTTTATCTTTGCCAAGATGACAGTAAATAATATTTGACTAGATATTTTTCAAGACACTTCTTTACAGCTTAAAGTGACATTTAAAGGCTTAACTAGGTTTATTAGGTTAACTAGGCAGGATAGGGTAATTAGGCAAGTTATTGTATAACAATGGTTTGTTCTGTAGACTATCGAAAAAAAATTGCTTAAAGCGGCTAATAATATTGACCTTAAAATGTTTTTTTTTTTAATTAAAAACTGCTTTTATTCTAGCCGAAATAAAACAAATAAGACTTTCTCCGGAAGAAAAAATATTATCAAACATACTGTGAAAAATTCCTTGCTCTGTTAAACATCATTTGGAAAAATATTTAAAAAAGAAAAAAAAAAAAATCAAAGGGGGGCTAATAAGTCTGACTTCACCTGTATATACAGTTTGGGGATTTCTATTTATAGGCATCTCCTATATTAGTGGATGTTTAGAATATGTCTTTATGATGCTTATTATTTAGAATGTTGATAAAACAGACCTTTTAAAGATGTTTATCAGATGTTTGTACACAGCAGATGTTTTCCAAGCCAAACGCTCTTCGAAATATGTCTTGCAGATGTACATTTCTGCATTCTATCTGCTAATGGAGTTTTCATTAGACCTTTTGACCTGGTTTGAGATGCTCCTCACCTCCAAGTAGAAGCGTGGGCTCTCCGGCATGAAGGTTAAGGCCACGACGGCACAAACGCATGGAAGAGCGCAAACCACCACAAACACCCTCCAGCTGTGGAACTGATAAGCTGAGCCCATACTGAAACTCCAGCCTGAGGAAAACATCACACAATTGCTCATGTTATTGATCCTGAACAGACAAAGGGTTTCGGCTGATAGCACTCACTGTGAGACTGTAGCATGTGAACTGCTAACATTTATCAATAGCTGCTGGCATGTCATAGTGGTTACAGGCTGAGTAAATGCATCCATTTCATTTGTTCAACATTGATTGATTACAGAAGAGTTGAGTCTGGTGTTTTTGTCTTTTCTAGGCACTGGAATTGAAGATCTGCAAGTTTAATGTATGTAATACAGTATGTCAGGTTTTCTTTAATAAAAGGGTTGATGATATTAGTTCACAAAAAAGAACCCAGCATGGCACCTTGATGTCAAAACACATCTAAAACGCTAAACGATTTGATATCAAACCTTGATGTCTATTTGACATCTACAGATTGATACTCTTTTGACTGTTTTGAAAAATTGTAGTCATCAGAAATCTTCAATTACAAATTCAAGTCCCCATGAAATCAAAACAAACCATATGATTTTGTTAGCTCACATTGCCAGTTATGTGGTGGACAATTAATCTGTGCATATCATTAAGAAAAAAAAAAGTTTGTTCATCCTTCTAATCTTTAGTTGAAATCTGAAAATGCACTTTTGCTTGTTTGTTTTCAGTTAAATTGTCAGATTACGCGTATCTTAGGAATTGTGCAGGACTAACTTGTTTACCGAAGCTGCTACAACTGTCAGTTTTGACAAAAAAACAGAAATGGTGAGAAGGCGGTATCTGTTATGTTGTTATAACTCTCCCTAAACCCTTTTCCAGACCTGTCTTAATGAAATGCCTACTTTACTACATCCAACCAGGTCGCAGTAGAAAAAAAAATCAAGCCACGCCCACTGTTTTCTCATTTAATATTCCGTTTCTCTAGAAGTAGTTATATAAAACTTAAAATGGAGGGTGGGTACAAAACCATCCTTATAAAAGCTTGTTATCTAAGGCCACTGCCCAGACCAGAGTGAACACAGAACTAGAATCCAGGAGAACACCCATGCTGTGTCCCAATTTGCATACTATCCATACTAAATAGTATTTGACAGTAGAATTAGTATGTCCCTAATCGTAGTATTGAAAAGAGTATGCCAAAGGTCCCCGGATGGTTTACTATTTCCGGTAAAAACTCGAAGTGTAGAAGCGTCCATACTCTAACCACTGATATTGCCCACAATACATTGCGCGTAGGACGTGAATTTGATTAGAACTACAAACGCGGGTGAAAAGCGTAAACAAACTACAAACATGATGGACGCGCGAGACCAACAGTCAAGTAGAGAGGCTTCGGTAAAGATGTTTGTATGACTGTTAATTAATATCTAGCCCACTGGAACATATTTCAATTACGTTTTCTGTGTTATATTTCATCTGCAACAACAATACTGAACTTCTATAAAGACGTGTTTGGACATTAGCATCTGAATGCAGAATTATCCAAAGACCTGAGGAGATTTCTCTGCATGAAAGACTCATGAATGGGAGATAAACCTGCTGCTGCTTCTCCAATAAGGTGGGAAATTAAATATGAAAGAAATATGGATGATTTGTGGATGACTGACAGGGCTCGTAACTAAGCAACACAACGATCTGTTAACGAGGAAGTAGTTTGTTCCAAAAGCTTGCATACTCTTTTGTTACACACTCAAAAGTGTGTACTTCTCCCTTCACAAAAAAGTACATACTACTGTAGTATAAGTATGCGAATTGGGACGCAGCACCAGAGAACTCCAGGGAGCTGGTGTAGACCCTGACAAAATGGGTTAACCACAAAGCTCAGATATTCCCATCTCCGATACCTTTCTTTCTTTCTTTCTTTCTTTCTTTCTTTCTTTCTTTCTTTCTTTCTTTCTTTCTTTCTTTTCCCTCAAGAGTCTAGTTAAGTTTAGTGTGCCTCGAAACCAGTAGTCAACACGACTAGACCTCTTGCCGCTTCAAAACTTGAAATGACCGACTCCACCCCACTCCAAGCCTCGCGAGGACAAAGAACTGAGCACCAGCTCAACAGAGGGAGTTCTTCACAGTCTACATCTGAACTGGTGTAAACTAAATGTAACCCCGAAGAGACCATAGAAGGGTTAAACTGATTATTTTTGGTTCGCTTGGTTTGGTCTTACAAAATCCGAGGGTTTTTCCATCCTTACACTCTCTCAAACTATTATTTTTCTTTCTTTACTCTTCTCTACACTTTTATGAATGTGTGTTTGTGTTAGTTTCTGTTAGATTAGTCAATAAAATTTCATTTTGTATAAAGAAAGGTGCCTGTGCATGTGTATGATTCTAATGTCGATGTTTTTACCCTGCTTAAACAGGCTTTTTATTTTTGATAGCATTAGCCATAATTGAAGTCAACTGTCCATTCCAATGATCGCTGGGTGATTCGTTTGTTAGGATTTAAAGAGTCGATTCTTTTGAAGCCCCGTTCAAATGAATTTTCAATTCACTTTGAGCTAATTCGCTACAACACAGAAATGCCAACTGGCCCAGCCTGGACTCGACCCAGCGACCTTCTTGCTGTGCAGCAACAGTGCTAACCACTGAGCCACCGTGTTGCCATTTTACCACATAATCATGTACAATATTTTTTGATATGTATTTTGACTAATGGCTGCTCCATCAAGAAGTGCACTATTTAAATGTATAGGGGACGATTTCGGACACAGCCCACTGAGAGTCCACTGAGCTACAGGATTTCTCAGTTCTGCTATAATATCCTTAAGTGCAGGCAAACCAAAAGCTATCCACAACTATTCTACATTTGTAATGTTAAGTGGTGTTAGCCAGGTTTCTGAAATCTCATAAAGCAGCTTTAAGTCTGTCATGGGCTCCCAGTGTGCAGTAAATATATTCTGAGCTGAAAATGTTTTGGTCTCGTTATGTCACTCTGTAAAGGCTGAATTATACTTCTGTGTCGAGTGATCACCGTAAGCCGTGCCACATGCCTTGAACATAGTCATGCATTTAAACATCTGTGTTTTGTTTGACAATAACTCTTCCAAAATGCAAGCTTTTTGGTTACTCCGTATAGTGTCTTTTGTACTTCTACATCATGTCTAATATGTCTACTTTATGTCTAATATACAGTATTTTAATGTCTGATTCATTTGTATTCAATGTGTCTTTCATTGCTTCAAATAACAGATAAACCATAATACCTGGAGAAATATTAAGTTCTTTAAAAACACAACAGGCAATGAGGGAGATGAATGGATTGATACAGAGAGTAGGGGTGTAATGTTTGTAGACATTAAAAACCATAGGCTAGATTTACTTCAGCTTGCAAGTACACTTTACTAAGAAAAGAAAAAAAAAACCTAAAGATGTGCAATGAGAAAAGAGAATAAAAAGGTGTACCTCATTACATATCAATTTCCCCTTTCACATATATGCTATATTTACAGAAGGATACTGCTATATTTAAATGAATAAGCTACTAAGCTGATTTCAAGGGCAAGCATAACAGAAACTTCCTTTTGACATCAAACAAGGCAATCACAGCCCTTACATAAATTCACTACGGTTTTACTACAAATAAATCTCTAATAATTTTGTTTTTAATCCATGGTAACCACAAAGTACCTTTAGTTTAACCATGGTATTTATAGTATAATTTATATAACTTAAATAATTGATTAACAACCAAAGACAATTACTTTAAAAGGCTTTTAATTTGAATGAAAGTAATGGGAGTTACTTTCATATAATCGTTCAAAACAGACACACAGGGAATGGAAGTGGCTTTATTGCATCAGTTATAACCCAGAAAAAATGCCATGTAGCATAATTGCCATGCTGACAAAACCCACTGTAAACCAACCCACGTTTATGAGCCTGAAAACTCAGGGTTTGTTCGAACTAAACGTGAACTTGCCTGGGTAAAAGCTCAAAGCCGCTTTATGCAACACATCTCAGGTCATAACCCTTATTAGACTGCTTTGATAGTTGATGCAGGAGTAAGTGTTGGCCATTATGGAAATGAGCTGCTGCATCTGTTCTTTCATTCATCCGTTACCAGTAGAAACACCAGCAAAACTTTAAAATCCCAGTAGCACTTATGATATTGTGATCTCATGCTAATTGTGCACAGTTTAGTTATTCTGGCTCTATATATAAAATCCATGGAACTTTAAAGTAACATTACATAGACAGGCTACATGCAATATAAACCATGTCTTAAAAAAACATGCCTAACATAACTGCTCAACAACCACAACAACAAAATGTACAATAAATATAGTTCACATTTAATCCTATAGTACACATAGTATGCTATGCTAAGTCCTGTGTTTACAGCTGGAAGACGTGATTTATGTCTGAATGGGATTGAAAGAGACATTAAGGATGCGGCAGGATGAAATGAAGCACTCTCTCTGTGTGTTCATTTGCGTATCTCTGTGGTAAATAATGCAGGTAACACTATACTGCAGTATAATTGAGAGCTATGAAGCTGCGATTGCAACAGCAGGCAAGCCCAGAGGGTTAATGTTTCGCCCATGTCATTGGAAATCTCATTACGTAGATTATGTGCATAATTGACTGAGGAAACGGGCGACTGAGTCAGCAGATAAAAGTACTATCCGTTTATGCTCATGTTGCCAGCAGCTCCATGACCACAGCCAGCTTTAATGCAAATAAAACGACACACTTACACAAACTGTGAAAGTAAATGTTGTAATGAAACATGTCCATTCGAGTGTACATTTGCATTGTTGCTCTTTTACGAAAGCTACTGAGCTGCTTTCAAGGGCAAGCATAGCAGAAACTTCATTTTGATATCAAACAAGGCAATCACAGCCTTTACAAAATGAACTATGGTTTTACTACAAATAAACCTTCACCAATAATTTTGTTTTTAATCCATGGTTTAACCATAGTAAATTAACCAATGGTTTAACCATAATAAAACTGTGGTTATACAAATTGTAATCTGCCAAAAACATGTTTCAATTACTTTTACTGTAATGAAACATGGTCAATTCCATTAGGGAGAACACACTGCATGTTCAATTGAAAAAGCTATATCCAACTTACAATTTTAAGTTCTAAAATATTCCCTTAATGTTCGACTTACATTATATAATATTATTTTTTGAATGTTCTTAGAAAGTTTAAAACATCTCTTTTTTTCTAGACGAAGTATTCCTGTTTTCATAATGTTTCAGAACTGTCATTAATTTTTTCAAACATTTCATCCACATCATATTATGACCAATACTTTTAGTTCGGTACTAACTGCTTCAACCAACTGAGGCTCATTCTGAAAACGTACCATTATGTACATTTCTGGAGAGTGCTAAATATGTCCCAGGAGGTACAATTTGCTGTTCTGGCGTAAATCCACCAGAAGCCGCTGTCGACTGGCTGACTGACTGACCAATCGTCTGACCCATCCTCCTCCTTCCCTAAACCCAAAAGATAGTGTTTTCAAAAGCACTGATTGACCAGTGCCCACCCACCTCCCTAAATCCAACCAACAGTTTTAAAATGCAATCCAAAAAAAAGGAAAAGCTCCCACCTGATTTTTACCACGTTTTCTCACCCTGTTATTTACTTGTTTATTTTGTTTTTTGGCTTCTGATTTTGTCTTGCCAACTTTCTAGAACTGTTCTTTGATGGATTTAACCCTTGTCTTCGTGGTCAACTCGATGTACATGGTGAGCTACTGGACAAACCAAGTGTATCTGTCTGCAGACTGCAAGAGGGGGGCGTAACATTAAGGGGCGTAACTTGTAGTAAGTTAAAGAGCAACTTGCAGTAATCGAGATCCCATTGAACCATGCGAAATGTCACAATGAGATGTTGTTAGCAAGATGGCGGAAATACTTAACAGAGAACATTTTCACCAAATGTTTTCATGAGGTTTCTCCAAATTTATCCACAAACTATTTATTTGATGTATTCTTATATTCATTCTTTTAGCAACTCCACCATGAAACTCCCAAATAACAGTATAAAGGCAAGCGCATCATGTATGAAAGCCTCCGCAACTTGCAGCTGTACGTTCATAACTATGATGGTTGGGTTTAGGGTTAGGGTAGGGTAGGTGTAGACATTAATTATGATGGTTGGGTTTAGGGTTGGGGTAGGTGTAGATATTACTAACTATGATGGTTGGGTTTAGGGTTGGTGAAGTTGTAGATATTACTATGATGGTTGGGTTTAGGGTTGGGGTAGGTGTAGACATTAATAACTATTATGGTTGGGTTTATGGTTGGTGAAGGTGTAGATATTACTATGATGGTTAGGTTTAGGGTTAGGGTAGGTGTAGACACTAATAACTATGATGGTTGGATTTACGGTTGGTGAAAGTGTATATATTACTAAGTATGATGGTTGGGTTTAGGGCTGGGGTAGGTGTAGACATTAATAACTGATGGTTCGGTTTAGGGTTGGTGAAGGTGTAGAAATTAATAAGGATGATGGTTGGGTTTAGGTGTGTCGTAGGTATAGTTAATAACTGATGGTTGGGTTTAGGTGTGGAGTAGGTGTAGATGTTAATAGCTGATGTACAGCGCCATCTTGCCGACAACATAGTTTTGAAACGTGGGTCTCCATAACTTCAAGTTATGCCTCTAACATGCTACAAGTTACGCCCCTTCATGTTCTGCCCGTCTTGCAGTCCGCAGACAGACCCGCCTTGGACAAACTGGTAACAACAGGAAAGCCATCCATACAGAGGTAAGCTGGTCAGCTGGTAAGCAAAAAAAAGGAAGGGCATCATACCATCCCGTACTGTTTATTTTAAAGACGAAATGCAACCAAGCGTACTTCTGGCTACATAACTCGCGATCTCCAGAAATGTATACAGGGTTAGATATGGTTGTCACAATACTGAACTTCGGTACCAATCAATACTGAAATTTTAAAAAACGAAAATTTTCCGCGAAAATTTAAGTGTGTTCTTAAACTGTGATTGGCTGTGAAGGTCATCAGTTTATCGAACTCACCGCTTTTTACTGAGTGTAAACACATCAGCTGGTTTGTCTAGAAGCTGACATTGAACGATCCGCTGATGAATCATGGCATTAAAACACTCCAGTGTCCCTGTGTCTGTGGTTACACTCAGTAAACATCGGTGAGATTGGTGAACTGATGACCTTCAAGGCCAATCACAGTCATTTCTGTTGAGCACTTGAGCACTCAAATATTCACGGAATATGGAAGTTTTTTAAATTTTTGTATCGATTGGCACTGAATTCCAGTCTCTTGACAACCCTAGGGCAAGATGAAACAACCTATGTTTAGAATAAGCCTGTATGTTGGTTTAAAACTGCTTTTACTATGTCTACCACAGAAATATACTGTAGTTTATAAATACACAAACTAATGAGAAATGTTTATTTAATACTTACAAATTGTTAGAGTTCAGTGAAAAAAAGTGTAATCAAAAATTATGTGTGTGCTAAGTGTCTTTGTTAGCCTGTAGCCGGCTTAGCAACATGGATTACAGCCTGTTGAGTAAATTTAAACTTTTTGAAGGCATTTTGTTATGTGTGGATTGACAAACCAGGTGACAAATGGCAAAAGGGCTTTTTAAAATGTCAAGCAGCCAATTCATTACCCATATACTAGAACACCGTGCATAGTTTACAGCTCCATTTCTCACCCACAGTATTTGCATTCACATTTCATTTATAACTGGTACTGCTGAGGCAAGCATCACTATTATCATAAATCATAGGTAGAGTCAAAGATTTAAGCAAACCTTACGTGTTGTATTTAGATTGTCTGCACCACAAACATTAATCATGTTTCAAATAATTTGAAGGCCTCTTCAGGAGAGGTACAGTACCTGTCACATAGAACTGTGTTTATGCATTTACAGATTAATTGGGAATACCCGCTGCTTCAGCCAAAATTTTCTGTGAAATGTACTTCAACATACAGTACATTTGATTGCAGTTTCTGAGTAAAATGAATGCTACAGGGCAGTATTATGAGGAAAAAATGCCTTCCTTTTGACAGTAATGATATTTAAAGCGACATATTGTTAACAAATAAATGATTTTTCTACAGTTCTTACCACAACATCAAATAAATACCACAAAACAACTGTGCCAATGATTTGTAATTGAATTCGTAAGACAACTTTTTCTAGCATGGTCAATTTGCTCATTTTGTATGCCGTTGCATTTGTAAAGCAGAATGCTCGTGTTTGAGGCCAGTGAAGCGAGGTTCCACAAAAGAGATAAAAGCAATGTAAAATCAAGGTAAAACTACATGGTCGCAATGTGCTTTTCTCTTATGGTTGCTTTTGAAAACAGTTTTTGTTGTGTTTAGGGATAGGTCTATAGGTCTATAGGTCAGTGGTTTGCAAAGTGATCTGTACAATAAGCAATGCCTTGTCGTGGATGTGTATAAGAAGGACATGTATGTGAAATTTACAAAAAACTTGTACCCTAAGTAAATGTACGCATTTCAAATTCACCAAAAATAAGAAAGTGCCCTCTAGTGGATTTTTCATCAGAAACATGCCACAGAAGTACCTTGGGCAATATATTTTACATTTCACAAAAACTGACGTCTGATTCATGCATTTCCAAAGAGATTGAGTTGAAACAATTACTGGAACAATGGACTGGACTGGAAAGCAATTTCAAGAATGAATTATTTTTAAGTCACCTATATTTATAAATACATCCACTATTCACTTCTATTTACAGATAAAATGAACAGTAAAATGTTGAAGTCTTACACTTTTATATTTACATTAATGCTTTCGTCAAACGCATTTATCAGTAGTGAGTGACAATACATTTAGACACAATTAATAAGTTCTTGCTATGCCATGGAATAAATCATGTTTTTGGCATCACTGGCATCAAACTCTACTGTCTGAGCTAGACTTATTCCTTTTGAATAAGGTAAGGTTTACCGGCATCCTTGCCAAATTTGCCCACTGGCCTCTGTCCATCATGGCCTCCATGGCCTCCTAACCATCCCCATATCCTAATTGTCTTCATCACTCTGTCTGCTGTCGCGTCATCTAGGTGGATGCTGCTCACTGGTGGTGGATAGTGAGATTCCCCCCCCAAAATGTGTAAGCGCTTTGAGTGTCTAAATTTTTTTAGATTATTATTATTATTATTATTATTATTATTATTATTATTATTATTATTATTATTATAACCAACTTAAATGAATTCAGATTGAATAAACATTGGAACATATCTAGAATGGAAACATATCTGTACTGAGACACAGTAAATGATGACTGGACTATACCTGAATGAACATCTACTTTAAAATAAAGGAGATTAAATGTCCAAACATTTATGACTGCAGCTCCTGCTTCACACACAACACACAGACTCTCGATTCACACAGCTTATGATTGTTTCTTATTGATTCCCAGCATGCAGACTATAAAATACTGTAGGCTAGACTCCATAATACTTTCCTAGCCGCTGTATGCCTGACAGCTTGTCCCTTGCCTAGGCTTCATCAAGGGCCATTCATAAATCAAGCGCTCCTTTCGCTTTGTCTCACAAGGCAAGGAGAAAAACCTCATTACTATCTGTTCGCAGAGAACAAAACTGAGTGAACTCCACCAACAGGAGTGAAAACGGTCTGTTCCAGACGTCGTTTTGGCCGAGAGACTCCTCTCCTCCTCCCTTCCTCCTCTATTCCATCATTTCGTTACTGATGAGTGCAGCTTATTTCCAGAGTAGAGGTCCTCATAAATCATCGGGCTGTGCCTTCCCCCCGCAGGAGCCACTTCATCCTTTAAATATCCCTGCTGTGCTCTGTTTCTACATTAATCACTTAACCTAAAGCTCTGCTGTTCTCCACTCGCGCACAGCCATCACTGCCGGAGAGAAGAGAGACCACACATGCTGGAGGAAAGACAGACACCTTGACCTGAGCTTACAATCTCACTCTACTTGTGTCCTGTGATAGTTTATTTAAATGTGAATGAAACAGATTTGCTATCTTGACAGTTAAATTGCTTAACAAAAGGAATAGTTTACCCAAAAATGAAAATGTACTTACTATTTGACCCAAAGGTTCCAAACTTTTATGATTTTCTGCATACTATCATCTCAAAAACATTACAATAATTAGATGCTTTGCTTCCAGTAAGGACTTAGAAAAACGTGTTCATGCTTTTATCACCAGCAGCGTGGATTACTGTAACAGCCTCCTCACTGGACTTCCCAAAAAGACAGTCAGACAGTTGCAGCCCATCCAGAACGCTGCTGCCAGGTTTCTGACCAGAACCAGAAAATCAGAACACATCAAACCTGTCCTCAGGTGTTTGCACTGGCTCCCAGTTACATTCAGAAAATATTTAAAGTATTATTACCTGTCTATAAATCACTTAATGGCCTAGGACCTCAGTACATTAGAGATGTGGTCACTAAATACAAACCTAATAGATCACTCAGATCTTTAGAATCATATAAACTAGAAATTCAAAGAGTTCAGTGAAAGCAGGGTAAATAGGCCTTCAGCTACTACGCCCCCTGCTGCTGGAATCAGCTTCCAGAAATGATTAGATGTGCTCCAACATTAGGCACATTCAAATCAAGACTGAAAACACATCTGTTTAGCTGAGCCTTTACTGAATGAGCACTGTGCTACGTCTAACAGATCACACTATTATGTCTTTCTTTTCTTTTTCATTATTTTATAACCTGTTTTAACACATTTTAATATGTTTTTATCTGTTTTAAATCATTCTCATTATTTGTTTTTATGTTCTTATACTTGTCTCTTTTATCCCTGTTCATGTAATGCATTTTGAATTGCCACTGTGTATGAAATGTGCTATATAAATAAACTTGCCTTCTGTCTTCTGTTGAACACAAAAGACTATATTTTGAAGAAAACCTGTAATCACTGACATTTATAGTAAGACAAACAAATAATATGGATGTCAGTAGTTACAGTGGTTCATCAAAATACCTTATTTTGTGTTAAGTTAATTATTATTTTGGGGTAAATCTATTTCTTTCATATAAACCATGTTTTTACGACATGCTTGTCATGGATTTTAGTGTTCTTTGAAGTAGTATGCACTTGTAAAAACGGTAAATGTGCACATTGGCTGGTCTAGTCTGAAAAAAAGAACTTTTTTAATGCCGTTTGAGCAGAAGAGAGAACACTCATGAGACAGTTGCTGTCAGATTGTCAGATTAATCGCAAGCTTGCTGAATAGCTTTGGAGAATTTGATGTTTCTCCATTCAAAGAGATATGAGCTTTACTTGCATAACTGAATACGCTGTCTGAGAGGTGTTTTAGAGATGGTTGCTGAGAGAAATTACTTGTTTTGAAAGGGCTTTTCTGTATGCTGTACTTCCATACAAAGGCATTTTTGAAAGAAGGCTCTTAGGCTCAGTAAGGCTACATTTATTTGTATGTAATTAACAGGATAGTTCACCCAAAATAAAAACTCATAGTCCACATGTCACAATCCTGAATACAATAAATACATTTTGGAAAAAAAAGATGTAAATCAGTAGCCATTGACTTCCGTAGCATTTGTTTTTGCTACAGTGAATTTCAATGGTCACCAGTTTCCGACATTATTTGAAATATCTTCTTTTGTGTCTTTTCAACAAAAAAAAGAAGCTTGAGTTTGGAACCACCGAAGAGTGTGTAAATATATAGAGAGTAAATTTCATGCAGGTTGCAGGTTGTTTCTTAAACATATTATGCTTTAAGAGCGCCTATTATGAGTTTTTGAAAATTACCTTGCATGCAGTGTGCAACACAACTCTAAGAATGAAAACATCCAGCTGATGTTTAAAGCTGAAAGTGCACCTTGTTTAAAAATATAGATGTTTTAGTAAAAGATTCGACTCAGAGTTGTTTAAATGATCCATTGTTCATCCGGATCTTTTGCCTCTTCATATCTCCAGGGACAGACGAGTCTTCGCTGAGGCCAGCTTCCAGCCTTCGCCGCTGAGACTGCAGCTCTGCACAAGACGTTTGGCCAGCGGAGAAATTAAAATGGTCGTGTCCAACTGAGTCTGGTTTCTCACAAGGTTTTTTTTCTTCACTTCGCCAATTAGTGAAGTTTTTTTTTCCCTCTCTGCTGTTGCCGCTGTCGCCACTGGCTTGCATGGTTCGGGATCTGTAGAGCTGCGCATCGTTGAATTTGTTTTTCAGTGTTTGGACTCTCAGTAGTGATTATTAAACCACACTGAACTGAGCTAAATTGAACTGAACTTAAACACTGAAAACTGAACTACACTGTTACAATTTACTATGACATTTTATGTGAAGCTGCTTTGACACAATCTACATTGTAAAAGCGTTACACAAATAAAGGTGAATTGAATTGAATTGAATATTGATGTCGACACGAAACAATACCAAATATGAAGTGCCAGATACGGTAAGCAGAATACGGGTGTGTGTGGGACTGATCATGACTAAAGATGAGTGAATGTTCTAGTGATTAATGCAATAATCTACCCTGCAACAGGGGTTCATTGGCTGTTTGTTAAAGGGAAGATCAGATGTATGGGACTTTGCCAGAGCTTGAAAGAAACTATCAGTACACAGTTCATGGATCAGTTTCTTCCCCCAGTTCACAAGTGTAAGTGCGATTAAAGTGGTTGCCTCCTTGCTTTCTCTAGCTTGCAAAATATGTATTTAATTGTGTTTGTTACTTGTAATCACTCCACATGGCTTGCACTGTATCTGATTGACTCTTTAAATTCACATATCGCGTCTTAAGCCATGTTGAAAATGCATCGAAAATGCCGCTTTTACTGATTTAAATATGTTCGATTTCTACGGTCACTGTCAGCTGTTCCTGCACACATGCAGTGGTAAAGTTTTTTTTTAAAAGTTCAGCTTTTGCTGTTGTGTGGATTAATACTGAATATGTGTTGTTGCTATTACTTATGGATAAGAATACAGCAATATGCTGGTGTTTAACTGCATAGCTTTTATGCACTCCTGCATTGGGTTCACACATCTACTTTTCACTCTGACTACTTCAACAATGTTGATAAGCTATGGGGGAATTTCTCTTTGTCTCTCATTGAATGAAGACAACCAATCGCAACAGACTGGGTCATCAGACCAAGCAGCACAGATTAGTATCACACAAAGGAGGGATTTGGTAACAAATGAATCACTGGACAAATCATTTAGGAGTTGTTGGGATAATTAGGTAAAACTACTGTAAATGCATATTATAGGACAATGAATACATATAATAAAGGACAATGTTTTTGACATTGCATGCATATCAGCTTTTTGCTGGAGACCCCAAAACCAAAATATGACCTTTTATAATGCATAATAAAGGCTATTTAATAAGCTGACAACAAGTATGGTCATCAAGTATGGTACTTTATATACATAAAAAGCTAAGTGTTGTAATGCCATATCGAAAGGGGGTGCCCTCATCTAAGTATTCATTTGCGTACCAAGGTTATTATAGTTAACGAAAACAAACAAAAAAACGAAAACTAAAATTTTAAATAATTTACATTAACTGAAATAAACATAAAAATAAAAACGAGAGTTTTTCAGAAAACTAGAACCAACTGAAACTGTATTGTTTACTTACAAAACTAACTGAAACTAAATAAAATTATAGCAAAAACCTTCTTCATCTCCGTCTTTGTAAATGTATTAAATACATAATCTTACTGTAAGCCTTTTAGAAGAAAATCTATTTACTCCGCACTGCAGGTGTTTGACCTATACCGTACGGCACCTCAGAGTCTGTAATCCTGCTGCTATTGGCCAGATAGAGCCAGTTCTCCTCCAGTCATCCTCGCTGTTGCTCCTGCGACAAAAACAACGAGTGGACATGACAGCAGCACGGTGATAGCATTAAATACAGAGACTTAAAACTATTACTTTAACACGTTTGTGCCCAATAATGGGTTTTATCTCTGTATCGCGAGTTCGCTAGTTCAACTAATCGAACTGAATCATTTGAAACGATTCGCGTCTCCTGTAAGCACTCATCCCCAAACTACTTACTTTTTAACAAGCCTGATACCTCCCTCTAACTCTAAATAATCCAATATACTCTTATTCAGTTGTTAGAACAGTAACGTTACACTGAGATCAAATTTGAGAAGCGGTTAACCGATAATACTGCTGTAACTGAACTAAACTTGAACAACAGCACCCCGGGTAAACCGAGGGCTTAAATAAGAGGTTCTGGTTAAACGTAATTTTATTTCATAACAGAAATTCGTAATGGAATTTAAATAAGTGATTGATGCTTCAGTTGGGTTGCAAAACTTTACAGTATAAGACATTTTTCAGATCATGGTGATGTTTTAACTAACTGAAATTACTATTTTTAACTACATAATTTTAATATGTTGAGTCCTAACATCCGCTGTAAATATCTAAACTTTTCACCCCTACTGTGTAGCTAACCTCAGAAGCAGCCTTGCACACATATTGTACTTAAGGCTGCGCCTGCTATCTTGTTGGCTGTTGTATTTGAATTTGAGGATGGGTAGATGGTAGATAGTGGTAGATGGTAGGGATCATGTGTCCTCTGAATACAGGTTTCAAAAAATGTATGGCTGAGTTTATTAAACAATATTTATTCTGTTGATTTTGAGTATTGCATCTAACAAATGTCCTTATTTAGAAAAAAAAACTAAAACTAATACTGAAACTAATAAAAACTAAACTAAAACGAAGCAATTTCAAAATACAGAAACTCATAAAAACTAGTAAATCTCCCTCTAAAAACTAATTAAAACTAACTGAATTTGAAAACAAAAATTCAAAACGAAATAAAAACTAAAACTAATGAAAAATCCAAAACCATTATAACCTTGCTGAGTGCACTTCTGTTTAATGGCCTTATTAATTCAGCCATGCCTAACAGTCCTTTGTGAAATATTGCCAATTTACCTGCTTTACAGAGTGTTTTTTTTTTTAATGCCATTTCATATCTATGACCTGTATGCTTTGACATCTACTTTGGGATTTGCTCTTTTTGCCTGGTCAGACTGTCTATTCTGTTTACGGTCGTGTTTTGAGCCTGTTTTATGTAGTCAGATTATAGATTGCGCACACATCGCACTTCTCCTGGAAGACCCAGGAGTCTCCTGCTTATCGCAGCTACTCAATGCCTAAATACGACACAATATTCCTGAAATCATGCAGTCACAAGTGAGAACACCTATATAGGAGGGAGCTCAATGTTTGGGGGTTACCTTAATAAAATTAGTTTTTGCAGGGTGGGATACTGATCTCATTATCTCATTATTCAACTGTTGAGCTGATGCCACATCCTCATAACAGAAAACTTCACCACTGATAAATTTCTCAACTACAGGTGCCATTCACCTACTACGCAAAATGCTGAAGAGTCACAAAGGACAACTCAACAAACCTCAGTTGGAAAACAAACATCTTACACACTACATTCGATTGCATTACAATCCATGGTAAGACTAGCACTTCCAGATATGTTTAATGGGTTTGTTGATCAGTGGTGTGGCTTCATCCTGCAAGCCAATGTGTACAATGAAAGCAAGAAAAGACATGTACCTTCTTAATGTCACTGTTATCTGGCAAAGCAATCGATTGGCTGCAGCCATTAGGGAGTGTGATCCATTGATTGGTTCATTCTTTGATTATTTCTGGAAGCAACTAAAAGAAGTGTTTTAATATCCAGTGGAGGTCTGGAATATTTTATCCCAACTACTAAATCTCCCACAAAAAGACTGCTCTACTTCTGATTTGCCATTGGGTTTAGAACTCTTGCAGACCCACAGTGGCTGTGAACGCAATCATGGACCTTTTTTGACAGAGTCTAACCACTCAACTCCAAAAAGAACTGGCATATAAGGGTAAGGACCTGTCTTTTTATATAATTTTGGGACCCTGTCTATTCACATTCATAATCTGATGAAGACTGCACCTAATACTTGCACAGAGTTTACACTACATGACTTTCAACATTGTAGGATTGCAGTTGTTTTAACATTGTATGACGTTCAGGGGTAGCATTCAGTTGCTGCTGTGTTTGCGTTGCATGATGGATTGGAGGAAGGAGCTTATTGTTACATACCGCATGACTTATAAAGAATTATATAAAACTGTCTGGCTTGCAAACTATTCAATAAATTCAATTCATGTTTATTTATATAGCACTTTTTACAATGTAGATAGTGTCAAAGCAGCTTAACATAGTTCTAGTAAAGTCCAGATTTCGGAGTTCAGTTTAGTTCAGTTCAGTGTGATTTAAATTTCACTGCTGAAAGTTCAAACACTGAAGAGCAAATCCATCGATGCACAGTTCCACATGTCCCAATCTGAGCAAGCCAGTGGCGACAGTGGCGAGGAAAAAACTTCAACAATTGACGAATTAAAGGGAAAAAAACTAGAGAAACCAGGCTCTGTTGGGCATGACCATTATTCTTCTGGCCAAACTTCCTGTGTAGAGCTGCATTCTAGCTGTGTGGAGCTGCATTCTAGCTGTGTGGAGCTGCCTTCTAGCTGCATTCAGAGGCTGGAGAAGCTGGACGTCCATCGTCAAGAACTGCAGGTGTGAGTAAGGCTGGCCCAAAGGATCAATACGGGAACTTGTCCGTCATTGTGGTCTTTCAGGAATCAGTCTCATGCACTCCATTCCTCCATGACTACCACAGCATCAGCTCGGGATACGGCCTGGTCCAGGATTATGGATACCTTGGAATCATCTCTTCACAGGTCTTGGATCACATCAATGGCGCTGCAAAGTCTCTAGGGGCCTAGGGATGAGTATCCCCAGGTGGAAACTACACTTCACAAAACTAAACTGATATGTAAATAATGCAGGATCACATGAAATCAGAGATCTCAAGCCAGAATAGAAATGGTACCATGCTGTATTAGGCTACAACCCAAAATACAAGATATAGGTGCTCCTGCCAAAGTTTTTCTTGATGAGCCTTTTCCGAAACTGAATCCTTGTTCCTGATATTGTGGTCTATAAATGTATCTTGCTCTCTTGTTGGTTGTAGGTCATTGGTGATGTGTTTATCAGTCAGTGAATCGTCAACCAATCCAGATATTTAGCATGCCAAATATTTCACAGGCATCAGCAACACATTGACAATTCACTCCGATCACATCTTAGAAAATTCAGAGGCACTGAATTGCCTCTAATTTTTGGGCATTAGTCTGCGGCTTCCCAAAACCTGTCTCAAGTGAAATTGTGGGCTAAAACTGTGAAGTGGAAACTCAGCATAAGAAAAGAAAAGTCTGGAAACCCACCGCTGACTATGACCAGGTGAGTGTTAACACATTTTGAAAGTACATTTGCTACCTTCACTTGTCTGATCGACTCTGGGGCTTCTTTGAATCTCATTATTTAGGAGGTCTACACATCCCATTGTTCTGACTGTTTATATGAGAGCTGTTAACAACATCTATATTGGTAAAGGCATCAAATGACAGTAAATTGTTTTATCAGGAGAGCATCATGTTTCATGGAATGACACAACTCTTTACTAGGCAATTTTGGAGCATACTTTCCTAGCGGTTCATGATCCCTCAATTTCATGGAGACATGGAGAGCTGACACAGTGGTCTTACTGCTCAACCCATTGAATGAATTGCAGTTTTGATACTCTGCCTGATGACCAGCATTGAGAGTCCCGACAGCAATGTCAAGACTAAGGTACATCACCAAAAATGTATAGAGGTGATCAGCAAATCCAAAGCCACTTAATTATCTTCTTATCATCCATGGCATTATACAATTGACTTTCTGCCTAGGGCCATGCCCCTGAGACTAAAGTATATCAACTGTCACACCAAGAAACTCAAGCCATGGAGGAGTACATTAAAGAGGCTGATTAATGGATTCATTTGGCCTTATACCTCACCTGCCACTGCAGGTTTACCACCATGCATCGATTACAGAGGTCTCAACAATCCCACCATTAAGTTCAGCTACCATCTGCCTCTCATTCCAGCAGCCCTTGAGCAACTCACAGAAGCCAAGATATACACAAAGCTGGTTCCTACAATTTCATTAGAATCTGTGAAGAATATCAGGTGGATGCCATATGAAAATGCTAATTCACTTGCCGTCTTCCAATCCTTTATCAATGTAATCGTCAATGAGATCCTGAATCACTACGCAATCATTTAAAATAGTGACATCTTGATCTAATTTAATTCTTAAGAACCCATTACTCACAATAAATACTGTATCACTCAACAATGCTACCTAAAATCTGAGTTTTATTATTATTATTTTATCACTATCCTCTAATGGCAAGCAGCAGCATGCTGTCACTTTAAGACCTGAGTCACACATTCAATCTCTCTGTTTACTAGCAAATAGCAATAGCAAATGTGTTTATATGTAAATCTTGTGTGGTATGACAGATCTAGCTTGATCTGACGAGGTCAGATAACCTAGTTCAGGTGTACATGCCCAGAAATCAGATTCAACTCTACAACTGAGATAATATTTGATGTGAATGTGCTGGCCCATTTACACTGAGTGGTACAGTACGGTATTATATGGATTGATACGGGTCACCTTTACCAGGCTGGCGTTTCCACTGCCAAAAGGGTACCAATGGTGGGCGTGATGTATGACAGAAAGTTTCAGTCAATGTCATTCTCAAAGTAAAGCTGTACGGGTAGCTTGCATATCAAATGAGAAGCACTTTATGTGTAGAAAACAGATGCTTTCTACACATAAATACTTGTGTATAAATGTTCATTACTAACCTTTCTATGAACATGATTTGATTATAACTGCAGATCAATGATCAGTAGTGTGAAATAGCCTACTGTAACGTCTGCAATTATATAAAATAAATAAATGCAACATATTTGAACACATACAGACCCTTTCAGTCTCCAATATGTTACCAATTACAGAAAAACTACACACAGCATACATTTAGTCCCGTGAGCTCTTTGGAGAAAGTGAAACAGCTCATGCTTTAGACAGCTTCGTAAAACAAAAACGTGACAGATTTTGTCCCTCTTGGCTTTGTGGCTGTTCATCAAGACAACGACAAGGTTTGTTTAAGCTCGGGTCGAACATGGCTCGTTATTTTATGTATATATTATTATGATGTAATGTCTCGGCTGTGTATTTAAAAATGGCAGTTCCTTTGTTTTCATTCTCCTGGCTTGTGTACGTACTAGTGACGTTTCTCTGTAAACCAATAGCATTCAGCTGCATGTCTAGCTCTGCTTTTTGGTACCATTTTGTCGTGCTAAAAAAAGAAAGGGTTCCCAAAAAGTGGTATGGTACGGTTCACTTTTGGTACAGAATTGCAAATGATGAACTATGATATTTCATTAAAAGTAGATTGTGGGAACATTTTAATCTCACATATCAAAATTGTCAAATCACACCCCTATCCACATCTCCTGTTTGGTTGCCTCCTTTATAACATCACAGTCTTCTCTCCCACTCTGGTTAACTTCCAAGAACTCACTATTCTCCCTGAGGGTATCTGAACAATGTGTCCATCTTTCTGGGTTTTGGCACCACTGATAAGTAGTATATTGCTTTATAGTAACAAGAGAACAGAACAAATGAACAGAGAACAAATGAACATTTAAAGAACTTTAATTAATAAACACAAAACAAACCCACCCTGCAGCCCTCATTGACGACTGCTGCCAAAACAGAAATCAGACATAAAGTGTCCCAGGCCTGGTCCTCTCTTATCTCTCCCTGATGTCATTCCTCCTTTTATCACTCCTCCATGAGACTTGAGACCGTTGTGGCACATAGGTGACAGTCGTCAGTGCTTACTTGCTCCATTCTCATGGCTCTCGACCATAACTCTGGTCACCCTGGTGTCACCTGCACTTTAAAACTAACACAATATGGTGGCCTGCAATGTCAAATGATGTAAAGGCCGGTACACACCAAAGCCAATGCCAAACAACTAGTGAAGATAAAAACCAACTGTGCTGTTGCCTTGCGTAGGCCAAGTCTGAGTCCACTGGACAGAGGCCAGTGGGTAAATTTGGCCAGGATGCCAGGGTTAAACCCCTACTCTTTTTCGAAGGACATCCTGAGATTTAACAACCACAGAGAGTCAGGACCTCGGTTTAACATCTCATCTGAAAAACGGTGCTCACTGAGCAGTATAGAGTCCACAAAAATATACTGGGGCTTTAGGACCCACGGAGGCTGCACGTTGAGCACCCCCTGCTGATCTCACTACCTCCACTTCCAGCAGCAACCAAACTTTCCCATGTGGTTTCCCATGCAGGTTCTAAACGGGCACAGCCCTGCTTAGCTTCAGTGGGTGACCGTGTGAGAGTTGCAGAAATCTGGAGGCCGGCATTCAAAGCATAAACAAAGCAGCGATTAGTACCATTACTACAGCACTTGTCACTCACCACAGAAGAATTCGCTTGAGTAAATATGTCTGGCAACATGATTACGAGTTCAAATCAAACAGCGACACTCCACTGTCAAAATTATGTCACCGCTGTCACATGCATTAATAAACAAGCGAGAGTCATCGATCACAAGGGCGCGCCTGCTGACCACTCAAGCTCCCCACAGATCGTCTCAGATAAGATTTTTGTTATTCCCTCTTTGAGAAATGTCCGTCATGAACTGTAATAAAGGTTGAGACTTAATGAGGTCCATTTTCGCTGTGTTTCTTGGACATTTCACAGAATCAAAATTTAGAACGGGCCCGAGGATAGTGAGCATAAAGTTATTGTTACAGGCTTAAACTATAACATGACATCTGTTGATTAAGTCACCTTTTTTAAAGCCAGATTAATGAACCATTGCTCTATTATGTAATGAAGATATCAGCAAAAGGCAATTTAAATATTTGAGGGTTTGTGCATACCAGAAGTGTGTAAGGTTAAACATTTTTATGAGACTATGAATCAAAATAAATATTAAATATGTGACCCCGGACCACAAAAACAGACATGAGGGGCAATCATCTGAAACAGACCTGTATGTCATCTGAAAGCTGATTAATTAAGCTCCTCATTGATATATGGAAATGAGATGATATGTTCAGATATACATTTTTATATTATCTTAAAATTTGTACAAAGTAAGGTATTAGTAACTAATAATATAAATGTTTGTTGTGTTATTTGCTATTATTTGTTTGTTATATTACTTGATTAAACTATTAGTTACATTATATTGTATCATTATAATTAATAAACTATTACCATAAACATTTATATTACCATTTAGCCTTATACTATTCTGTGTGTTTCTCTCCTTCCGTGTGTGTTTGTTCTATATTGGTGATTGTTTAATTACCACATTATATTTTGCTTATTCTGGTTTATTTAAAGTTCCAATTAATTAATAAGAGTACAATTTTTCTTTGTTTTATCTACCTATAGTGGATATATCTGTCTAATTTAGTTTGTGTTCTCTGGTGATCTTATAGGTGTTTGTGAGTTACTTAAACAGTTAAAAACGGTTACTTAATCAACAGATGTCATATTATAGTTAAATTGCGCTCGCTGCCTGTAACGTTAACTTACATTATGCTCACTATCCTCGGCCTGTTCTTAATTTTGATTCTGTAAAATTTGCAAGAAACACCGCGAAAATGGTCCTCATCAAGTCTCAACCTTTATTACAGTTCATGACAGACATTTCTCAAAGAGGGAATAACAAAAATCTTACCTGAGACGGTGTGTGGGAGCTCGAGTGGCCAGCAGGCGTGCCCTTGTGATCGATGACTCTCGCTTGTTTATTAATGCCTGTGAGAGCGGTGACGTAATTTTGACAGTCGCTGTTTAATTCATACTCGTAATCAGGACTTCGTGTCCGTGGTGAAACTGTATTTCGTGTTTGTAAAGTACACCCATAGTAAATTTATCAGTCATATACAAACAGACAAAGAAAATGTCGTATCTGTGTCTGTTCTAATCACAGACTTTGAAATTGTACCCTTGTAAAAGTGCGTTACGAGTACGTTCCGTTTTCATTTACGATTTTATAATTACGGATGCGTGAATTTTATTTACAAATTTTATTTACACACGAACTATTTATGACAGTGATTTTATTCCATAGTAATCCATATATTTTGCAAATACTTGAGAAATGCAGTGGAATTACCATCAGCTTCTGTGTTCTGTGTTAACTTGAACAATTGCTTGATTTTGTCACTTTAGCTTTTGTTCTCATGCTCTGATTTGTTGCTGAATAACCAATAAGAGAGCTCTCTTTTGCAGATGGCTTAAGTCGATTCTACATGCTGAATTAGAACAACTTGTAAACAGCAAAAGTAAGTCTAAGGCACTCAAAAAATGTGGAAAAAATATTAAAAAGCCTTTATTGACATGGCTATTCCTTAAAACTGTACCTACACAATTCATCTGAGTAACCAGGACAACTTGTTTTAAAATTAACCTGACAAGAGGCATCATGTGCCCAATGACCAACCGGTGGCTTGGTCTGTCCCAGTCTTAAGTAACTATGTAAAGTCATGCCAAGACTGTTCCCAACCTAATACAATCAAATGACTCTTTAATAGGTAAAACTTTTAACTAAAACATGAAAAATGGAGCAAAACCTAGAGATTTGAAAAAAAAATATTGGACACATAAAAAAATTACCTTACAAGTATACACTGAATTACATTTTAGTGGATGTTTTCAGAAAACCATGGTTAAATGTATGATATATTCTGCTGTGAAAAACAGATGAAATGAAACAGGACATATTAAAATGTGGAAAAAGTAAAGTATTAAACAGCAATTAAGCATCTTAATGATTTGCATGGGGACCAGTAAAGACCTTTACATTAAAGGTTACTTCATATAGATTATAGATATTACATACAGACATATAGATTTATGGTTGTTATTAGGGTTATTATTGCACATTAGTTATCAGTTTGATACATGCATTATTTGTTTAAATTACAATGTAATATATTAATATTAATATTTACTAACGATTCAAACTTGTGTAATGATGATGATGATTAATAAACTGTGATGATGCTGTGGTTGTCTGACCGTAGTGAGGTATGATGGCCCAGGCCATGGCAGAGGCATAAATCTCCCCAATCATCCAGAACATGCAGAGCCAACTCAGATGCTCGCCACGCTTCTCTCTTGACAGCACCTCAGCAAAGTACGAGAAGACGATGGGCACCGCTCCACCAATCCTAGAGGACAAGACAAGGAGGAATTAAGCAAAGAAGCACATCCTCAAGGCCAATGGAGAGGGTCTATCAGTTCATAAAAAAATTTAATATGTCACTATTTTTATAATCCACTTGTTTCAAACCTGTTTGAGTATTTCTTCTGTTGAACAAAAGTGGATGTTTCATTTTTAGGTTAACTATCTCTTTAAGATGACTGCTTTTATATGTACTTTTCTGACTTATTTGAAACCAAAGAAATGTTGATCTGAAGAACTTTTAAATGCATCTAAATGTAAGTTGGTAATGATATGATTTAAAATTAGTGTTTAACTGCTAAAACTCTAAAATGAAATGCCTTCTCCTGAAGGGATAGTTCACCCAAAACTGAAAAATCTGTTTTGACTTGTCTGAAACCTGTTTGACTTTCTTTCTTCTGTTAAAATATTTTGAAGAAGGCAAGAAACCTGTAATTGACTTATATAGTAATTGTTTTTCCTACCATGGAAGTCAATGGTTAGTGGTTTCTAACATTCTTCAAAATATCTCCTTGTTAACTCATAAAGGTAACCACTTGAGGGTGAGTAAATAGCAAGTGCATTTTCATTTTTGGGTGAACAATCGCCTTATCCCCTTAAATTCATTCCTCTCTTACAGTTTTTCTCAGTCGTTTTGGTACATTTCTCAGATCAGAATTGAAAACAGTCAATGCATTTCTCAAACCAGCACGTACAAATAGCAAAACACCATGGATTACCTGCAAAAGCCAGTCTCTTGCTCAAAATTCTTAGTTCATCATCTCTCAAAACTACACTTCTGTGTCAATGAACATGTTAGTGCTGTCAAAATGACAAGTCCTTGTGTCATTATGTATGGATAAGACAGTCAAATTACTAAGTCATGTTGTCAATATAACAGTGTACTCTAGAGTGATGTTCTGATGGAAACTATATCTTTTTTGCTGTTTGTAGTGTAATTTGTTGACAGATCATGTCATTAAGATACAGAAAGGAAAAGAAAACAGCACTACATAGCACAAAAAATAGCAAAACAAAAGTAAACATACACATAAGACAACCACCTTTCAGTTCAAGACTCACCTGGGAGAAAATTTACCAACTGTAGACAGATAAAAAGTCTAATGGAAAGTATAGAAATATGCACTATGACTAAATATTATGACAACTTGTTCAGCCATTTTGTATGTAAAGACTTAAGACATGAACAAAATTTAAATGTTGGGGGGTGAGACTGTTCAAACAACATGGCAAAAGCAATTGATAATGAAGGGAACATAATCAAATGCATTGATGTGCCAAAGCATTTGCAACTTGAGAAAGGGCTTTTTTGATGTGCACAAGTGACACAATGTGAAGATTGAACAGGGTGTTTTGAGAAATTCAATTCTGATCTGAAAAAAGTTCCAAAGCAACTGAGAAAAACTGTAACAAATGAAGTGTAAATCTGTATTTTATTCATTTTTTTAAATATAAATGTATCATTTTGAATTATGTTTTTTGTTGGAAAATCAAACAGAAAAGCACAACTGGTATAAAAAATACAAGAAAAAAAATCTAGTGTCTAGATTTAATTAAAACACCACTTTGTCTACACAGAAAAGCAATCAGTTTTGTCTCTGAGATTACATTTAATTGCTACCACTGAGTTAATTAGTGTCTTCTTCATGATCAATATATAAAAGAAAAACACAGACAAAATGCAATGTAAACCAATTGCTTAATATTACAATTTTAGTTTTTATAGAATCAAGGCTTACTTGACTTTACTTAATGCATCTAATATTACCATTTAAAAGTGTTTACTTTTTATATTCAGTAAGGATGTGTGCAATTGATCAATTGATTTCTGTGACTAACTACATTGCTTAAAAAAAATTAAAAAATGTTAAAACATAATAAAAAATTTTAATAAAATAAAATGAAATGAAATGAAATAAAATTACATTAAATGAAATGAAATAAAATAAAACAAGGTAAATAAAATAAAATACAAATTATAAAATGAATAAAAAAATAAAAAAACGAAATTAAATGAAATGAAATAATAAAATGAAATGAAATTTCGCTTTTGGAATACCTCTTTTTGACAAGCTGTTTTCAGAAGAATAATGTAACACTGACAACAAAAGTATAGATACTGAAAATACATTATCCAACACATGAATAAATTACTTTCTAAAATATATTAAAATGGAAACCAGCTGTTTTAAGCTTAAATAATATTTTACAGTATTGCATATAATACATTACTTTTGCTGAAGTTAATTCAAATATTTAAAGCCTTTGTAAAAATAAGAGGAAACACTATTTTGATGGTCCATTTGAGTATTAGTAGACTGTCTGCTTAATCTCTGTTGATACTGCTCCTTCAACAGACATTTAACTGACTATAAGAAACTTTGCAAGTACATGTCAACTTACACTAACCCTAACCCTAACAGTTTACTTATAATCTAAAGAGAATTAGTTGGCATGTAGATGCCAAAACAGCCATGATACCACTCATCACTGTGCCCATATGGACATTTTTATTTTGCAATAGCATTCTGTGAAATTAGAAGACACAGAATCAGTGCAAGTCCTTACAGGCTGAAAGTGTTTAAAGCTCCACAATAACTCCATCATCTGTGTCCGTGAAGCCCCCAGAGAGTCAAGAAAACAGCACTGCAGAGACTATTGATCCGGTCAGATGTAATGTATTGTGTGTCTGAAAAGGACTATTATCTGAAGGATGGCGAGACATTCTAGTTTTAGAGAAGGCTTGATAAAAAAGAACAAAAAAAAAAAAACCAAAACATTGTTTCTCATGAAACCAGCTAAGAATGCGCTTCATGTCAGAGTGCAGGTGGAGACTTTATCTATAGTGTGCTACTTGCTTACATAACTGAGAGATATTTTTAAAGTATGCTGTGAGGAAATCAAGTGAAAAAAGTCTAAGTTTGTTTTTGTTTTCACATCTTTATAGGCTACCTCTTTATTTAAATTATTTGATCATAAATTATTTACACAGTAAAAAGTGTTATTTTGAAATATTACAACATTTTAAATATATAAAAATTTTATATGTAGTATTTTATTATAATTCATTAATGTAATGGCAAAGCAGAATGTTAAGAATTTTAGCAGCATAGAGTAACTATTAGCTCTCATTTTACTAATTTACTAATTTAATATATTACTTTCATTGCTTTAATTAAATTAAAATTAACTACTAATCTTAAGTAATCTTAACTGAAACACGAAGAGAGGGTGGGGCATAGAGTAGCTCCTCTTTAAAACAGCCAATAGCATTCAGTTTTTATCAGAGCTCTTGAAGGTGCGGGGCATGTCTGATTCTAGAGAGCATTTGATCAAAATTTAGTCAAGATTTGATGGGAAAATGAAGCATGATTTGAAAAAAACTTTGATCCATTTAGGCTGAAGTGACAAACTACAAGCTTTAGATGTTTATATTAGTTTTATAACTTCTATTTGCGAATTCTGTCACTGTTTTGTATAACACTAGCTAATAGATATCGATAGATATCGATTAGTAACATACCGATACTAATGTCTTAAAAATTTGAATTTAATTTCACAGGAACTTTAAGATAAAAATATTTAGCTCAGTGCTATTGTAGCATCACTGAATTACTATTGCAGTTATTGAATTACTTTTTATTTTTGTATTTTCTGTTTTGATTTTAGATGATTGTAAGCAGTGTTGGGGATAACGCATTACAAGTAACACGAGTTACGTAATGATAAGTAACGAGTAAAGTAACGCATCACTTTAAAAATTAACTAATAATATTTGAGTTACTTTTTGTTTAAATGTAACTCGAGTTACTTTTTAGATTAATTATTCTGCTTTTAAAAATCATTTGCTGAATTAAAACTTGTGTAATCCCATTGAATCACACTGAATGAGAGCTGAATGAGCTGAATGAGCTCCCCTCAAGAACAGACAAAAACTAGGATGGCAGAGCCTTACATTTCTTTGATGGAAGTATTCTCATTATTTTGAACACATGGAAGACATGGGGTAGTATCAATGGACAGTGATTTTACCGAACTAATGAGAGCAAAAATACAACAGTAGAAAACACATTGCTTTAAACCTTCATTAATCTCAATATTCGGCATGTATAATGTCAGGAAGTTCTCAGAAGGTAAACGTATTCAAACTTTTTATTAATTCGTTTTTTTTAAACGTACATGGAGGTGTAGATTATACATTGTGCTGGTAAATGCAGAGCTCCTCTATTTCAAAAAAAGAAAAGAAAAAACATACCCTGCAAGTTTTGAAATGAAGGCATGAAATGAAGGTTACCTGAAATGAATTTTCAGGTAACTGTTTGCCACATCTACACATTTTAAGCACGAGAATTTCTGTTTAATCCTTCATTTAATCGCTAGACGCTGTCAGCCGTACATGTGGCAGCTATATGTAAAATTTAACACCACGTTCACCATCGCAAAAGGGCTTGCACTGACTAAGACTAAACTAATATTGCAGCTCATGACTGGTATTGCTATTAAAATGACGTATGCAAATAATAAGGTATTGGTCAAAAGCATCTGTGCAATATTAGACACCACCCGTGAGAGCACAGCACAGTTATCGATAACAAAGTTATTCATGAATTAATGTCAAGCAGTGCATGCAGGGCGGTGAGCGGTCCGTCCGTGATATCTTTTGGTCACTCAATTATGTTATAAAAATTTGTTTTCTTGTGATAACAGGATTTTGTTGAGACATATTTTCCTCATGCATGCATATATATATATATTTTTTTGCTTGTTAGTTTTGATTAGTGTTGATTTCAAATGCAATAAATCCGTTGATAAAACTTGTAGTAACAGTGCGATAGTTGGTGGGAGCCACTAAATTTTGGCTGGTGCGCCTACATATTTAAAGTTAGGAGCACCAGTACTATCAAGCAAAAATGTTAATTTCGAGCCCTGTAATGTATAGTAAATATGGTTAACATATTGTGAACAGCTTAAAAAAAAACTATTTTTATTGTTTGTATATGCTTTCGTAGTGGGGGGTTCTTGACGATCTTACATTGGGGGTCGCTGGTTCAAAAGTTTGAGAACCACTGGTCTACAGAACAAACCATCATTATACAATAACTTGCCTAATTACCCTAACCTGCCTAGTTAACCTGATTAACCTAGTTAAGCCTTTAAATGTCACTTTAGGCTGTATAGAAGTGTCTTGAAAAATAGCTAGTCAAATATTATTAACTGTCATCTTGGCAAAGATAAAATAAATCAGTTATTAGAGATGAGCTATTAAAACTATTATGTTAAAAGAACTATTATGAAAAATCTTCTCTCCCTTAAACAGAAATTAGAGAAAAAAATAAACAGGGGGGCTAATAATTCTAACTTCAACTGTATATTTCATGGTATTGAAGTGATCTCGATCAAGATCCACGTTTTGCACTTGCAAATGTAATGTCTCAAACTCACCCAAAGCCAGCAATCATGCGGCACAGAAGGAAGAGCCCATAGCCCTGCACAAAAGATGACAGGAAGGCGAAGAAGCCATTTAGGGACATGCAGATGAGCAGACATTGCCGTCTGCCCACCTTATCAGCCATGCCGCCCCAGAAGAAGGCGCCAAACATCATGCCCAGGTACACAATGCTTCCTGTGAACCAGAGGAGAAGAACAAAGTGAACACACACAGAAACACACAAGCACTCAGATTCAGATCTGCTTTGTATTTATATTTGTTTGGTGGCTGGTTTAATATATGTCAACTATTTGGTTTCCATGCAGCTGCTTTTGAAAACAAGAACTGTTTAAGGCAAGACAGGTGAACAGGGTAAAACATTAACTAGTTATCACCATACATCCCCAAATAAATAAGACTTGCAAACATTTTTGGCATTTCAGGTTTTATAAAATGCTATATTTAAATATGCAAAATAGACATTATCACTGTTTTATTAAATAATTTGCATGTATTCCTCGACTAAAAATCGGGTACAAAATTCTTGTTTAATTTTAAATTTTTATTTTTAATCTTTTTTTACCAATTAAGTATAATAATATAAGCTCTGTCTTGTTTCTAGTCTGAGAATTAAATCAAGAAGCATTTTCAAGACATGAATTAGGCTCAATCCCAATTCTATGCCTTAATTCTTCGCCTTACCCCTACCGCTCGTTTTGCGCATTCACGTGAAGGGGTAGGGGTGTCCCAATTCACTCTAGCTTGAAGGTATAGAGCTAAGAGGAAGGGGTAGATACCCCTTTGAACTAAGATTTTTCAGAACTACAGTTGAATCCAAGGAGTAAGAAAACTTCGGCAGCATTGCTGCACCCGGAAGTAAGGAGGACCAAAAATGAGTATTTTTTGTCATTATTACAAATTTTTACAACAAACAAGCACATGTTTTAATATATTCATAATGGTGTTCGTTTTTACCGTCATGTAAAAAAAAACCACTAAAATAAATACCGATAAATTTCTCTATTTATAATCCCTAATAATAACTCCTGTATAGCAGTTCCACAACATTCTGATACTCAATAACACTGGAATACGCTGTCAATAAAGTCTAGTGGCTGGGAATGAGCTTTTTACAGTGTCTGCTATAATGTTAATGTTGTTTTTGGTGTGTTTACATAGATGAATATGGCCACTGTATAAATGCACAGTACAGTTATGATCTTATTGCCACATTAGATCGTTTTGATAACGTAATATATGCCTTCAGTGATTTCATGAGCATAAATACCAAAAAATAACACAACTGGAATAACTACAGCAGTCCTGATCATCTGATCTCATATGAAGCAAGAGATCGCAATGACATATGATGACGTAAATTTTGAAGCCCTTCCCCTTCACACTCTGTTTCAAGGGCTAGGGGTCGGGGTACAAAAATAGAATTGGGATTGGGTTTTATTGTCATGTTTTCAGAAAATTGTTAAATCTTCTGAATTTCACTCAAAATTAAGTTAGTTTCTCCTTAAAACAACCAAAACAATCTAAAAGTTAATTTTGCTTACCCTAATGGCAGATTATTTTGCGTGTTTTAAAGAAAACATTACTTCCTTTTGACTTTTTTTCTGAAAACAAGAAAATCTTTTTTTACTCGTCTAGATAATGCTTCTTGATTTCAGAATGATGAGATATTTGTACTAGAAACAAGACAATAAGTATGAAAATAGTGTTTTGCAGTGATAACTAGGCCCACACGGAATCTGCACGGGCAGAAATCCACAGATTTTTAGCCCATCATTGAGTCTATTTACTTCAGTAAATGTGTGTAAACTTATATTTATTTAGTTTTTAAATTAAATTCAGTAATATGACTAATATGAAAGTTTTCATATGATTTATTTACAATACAGTTTGTAAAGTAACATTTTCTGTCTTTTAGCAGATAAATTATATAAGAGACTTGCTTTGTTTATCAAATAAGTGGATCTAGATGAATTTTCATTGTAAACATTAAACGTGTGTGTGTGTGTGTGTGTGTGTGTGTGTGTGTGTGTGTGTGTGTGTGTGTGTGTGCGTGTGCGTGTGTGTGTGTGTGTGTGTGTGTGTGTGTGAATGCTGTTGAAGTTGAAATATACAGTATGGCTCATAAACTCATATTGAGATTTAAAAACATGTCTACAGACAAACTGCAACAAAAGCAACAGAATTTTTAAAAGTTTTCTTTATATTACACAAAAAATGTGTGCTTTCTTCTCCTGCAGTGTCTCCCATTAAACTTTCAGCTGACAGATGATTTCACCTGAGGACTGTGTTTGCTGTTTTCAGAGCGAAAAGCAGGAGACTTACTGTGATGATGTTAGCAACACCAAAAGGGACTTTCTGCATGATAAAACTGTTGAATAAATAAGCAGCCCAAAGGACACACAAATACCCATTAAAATGTATCGGATTTTAGTGATCTCAGAATTGTCTGCAGAAATCTTCTGAAATCACTGTGAGACATGCTTTACTTACAACATTTACGTCTGTATGAAAATGTTAGCATGTCATTGATTTCAGATTGTATTCATGTGCCTTGCATAACATACAGTGGTTACTAAAACTATTCAGACACCTTAAATTTTTTTCTCTCTGTTATATTGCATCCATTTTCAAAAACTATTTAAGTTAATTTTTTCCATATTGAAGCTGCGGTCACACTAGAGTTTGAGCTTGTGAAATTCTGTAGTATGGCGTTGCGAAAAGGAGCCAGATTAAACAAGATGATTAGACATTTAAAAAAGCAAGCGATTGATCTATATTTAAAATTTCTGTAAAGAGAGGTCATGTTTTAATCCTTGGTGGTCTCACGCAGTCATGTGATGCGATTTCGCAGGTCAGAGTTCACCAAGCTTGAACTTTGCAACGCAGCGAGCTGCGAAGCTTGTAGCACGAGTTTGCGTTTCCATCTATAGGGAGAAAAGTCTAGTGCAGGGATGTCAAACTCAATTCCTGGAGGGCCGCAGCCCTGCACGGTTTAGTTCCAACCCTAATTAAACACAGTTGATCAAACTAATTAAGTCATTCAGTCTTGTTTGAAACCTACAGGTAAGTGTGTTGAAGCAGGGCTGGAACTAAACTGTGCAGGGCTGCGGTCCTCCAGGAATAGAGTTTGACATCCCTGATCAGGTGTGACCGCAGTTTAATGTACACACAGCACCCCATATTGACAGAGCACCCTCTGCTGTGACACTGTGATATTTAACCCATATTTATTTAGCTGTCTATTTCTTCTGATCATCCTTGAGATGATTTACACCTTCATATGAGTCCAGCTGTGTTTGATCATACTGATTGGACTTGATTAGTAGAGGCACACACCTGTCTATATAAGACCTTACAGCTCACAATGCATGTCAGAATAAATGAGAATCATGAGGTGAAAGGAACTGCTTGTAGAGCTCAGGTACAGAATTGTGGCATTGCACAGACCTGGCCAAGGTTACAAAAAATTCTGCTACACTTACTGTAAGGTTCCTAAGAGTGGCCTCCATAATCCTTAAATGGAAGACGTTTGGGACAACTAGAACCCTTCCTAGAGCTGGCTGTCTGGTCAAACTGAGGTATCATGGGAGAAGAGCCTTTGTGAGGTAGAGAAGAACCCAAAGATCACTGTGGCTGAGCTCCAGAGTCAGGTGATGGGAGAGAGAAAATCAACCATCCCTGCAGCCCTCCACCAGTCAGGGCTTTATGGCAGAGTGGCCCGACACATGAAAGCCTGCACGGAGTTTGCTAAAAAACACCTGAAGGACTCCAAGACAAGTTGTGGTGAGAAATAAGATTATCTGCACTGATGCGCCCAAGATAGAACTTTTTGGCCTTAATTCAAAGAGAGAGTAAGATGAACGCGGCCAAGTAAAGGGATTTCCTGGATGAAAACCTGCTCCAGAGTGCTCAGGACCTCAGAATGGGCCAAAGGTTTACCTTCCAACAAGACAATGACCCTAAGCACACAGCTAAAATGACAAAGGAGTGGCTTCACAACATTTCCATGACGGTTCTTGAATGGCCCAGCCAGAGCCTTGACTTAAACCCAATTGAGCATCTCTGGAGAGACCTAAAAATGGCTGTCCATCAACGTTTGCCATCCAACCTGACACAACTGGAGAGGATCTGCAAGGTGGAATGGCAGAGGATCCTCAAATCCATGTGGAAAAACTTGTTGCATCTTTCCCAAAAAGACTCATGGCTGTATTAGATCAAAAGGGTGCTTTTACTTAATACTGAGAAAAGGATCTGAACACTTAGGACCATGTGATATTTCATTTTTTTTTTTTTTTAATAAATCTGCAAAAATGTCAATACTGTGTTTTTCTTTCAATATGAGGTTCTGTGTGTACATAAATGAGGAAAAAAATATATATTTTAGCAAATGGCTGCAATATATGTAACAAAGAGTGAAAAATTTAAGGCGGTCTGAATACTTTCCTTACCCACTGTATAACTGCAGACGGAAGTTAAATTTAAAAAACAAATCTGAATAGAGTGAATTCAGTGAAATATAAAAGCCTTGTATTTTCTTAAATTGTCATTTTAAAAGGATGGTTGGATGTTTGATTTTTAGTTCAAATAAAACAAACTAGAACAAAATATATAGACATTCAAAACATCATTTTTGTAAAAGGTGAATAGTTAAACTGTTACACAAGACTTAAACTAGCTGGGAATGGATGGACAAATGAACAAATAAATAAAAGAACGAGCAAACAGACAATATTTTAACAAATTCTTAAATTATAGTTCTAATCAATATACAGACATACAATAATTAACAGGAAAATAAACAGCTAAATAATTGTATATGAGTTTATAAGAGATGATTAGTTATCAAACTAATATTAGACTATTATTAGACATCAAAAGCAGAGGGAAGGTAGAAAGAGTGAATGACGTATCTGAACAAAGGAACAATAGACACGTAGAGAGAGATGCAGTGACACCTTTTACACAGAACATGTGTTGCAATGCACAAAACGTTTAGCAGATTTGCTGATTTCTCGCAGTGTAAATTCTTGCCTGATACAGCAGCTTTCTATGTGACCAAGCACTAACAATCTGCTGCTGCAGAACCAGCACAGCAATTACCAACAACTGCATACTGCTCTGCTGGTACTGTAACAAACCAGTTCATAGATTCACTCCAGAGAGATTCTCTTTTTTGCTGAGATTATACACTTGCTTCTATTAAATGGAGCATTAAGTGTGAATGACAGATGCATTTCTCGCAAAGCTGGACTCACAGAGGCATGAAAGACACTTTTTGTCTCCAGATGTTCATTTTTGTAATGAAGACTCCAGAGATCATGTAAGACGCTGCACATTTCAGTAAGGTGTTCATTTAGAAATGCCACACTGATCATTTCATATTATGCTGCAATATTTAATAATCTTTTATTAAGTTATTGCTAAAAAATATTATTGTCTTTGTGTGCAAAAATTTTAATAAGTCATACATTTATGTGATGGACTTTATCGCTGATAAAATCAAAAGGACTTTTACACTACCTGACAAAAGTCTTGTCGCCTATCCAAGGTTTAGGAACAACAATTAATAACTTGACTTTTAGTGGATCATTTGGTATCAGAAGCTGCTTATATGAAAGGCAAAAGCATCTAGATTACTAATCAAAATAAAAATAAAATATGATCATGCCTTAATTTTGAATTATTTAATTAGGACAGTAAGGTCTGACTTTGCTTAGACAAAAGTCTTGTGATTTAACAGAAATAATAAGATCTGAACCCAACACGATTCGTTCATTCCACTCCAAGTCGACTATATCGTTAAAGAATCAATAGTTTTAAACACGATGCACTTTCATATTTAAACCTAAGCTGGATGTTTTCATTCACTTCGAGCTGTTACACACTGAATAGAAGGTCATTTTCAAAAACCAATAATAGGGGCTCTTTAAGATATATTTTAAAAAATGTTTACAGATTGACATTTTTCTGATCCATAACTCTTTGTTTAGTTGTTTTGGAAAATATAAACAGATGTTTCAGTATAATGTTAACATATACTTTCTATGTGATTTTATGGTTTGAGATTTTACTGCAAATATCATGTCCATAACCCTGGAGCTACTCATTTGTGCTGTCTTCAACTCGTTCATTCATTCTTTTTCTTTTTGGCTTAGTCTCTTTATTAATCCGGGGTCACCACAGCAGAATGAACTGCCAACTTATCCAGCACATGTTTTACGCAGCGGATGCCCTTCCAGCCTCAAACCATCTCTGGGAAACATCCATACACACTCATACACTACGGACAATTTAGCCTACCCAATTCACCTCTACCGCATGTCTTTGGACTTTGGGGAAAACTGGAGCACCCGAGAGGAAACCCACGCGAACACCGGGAGAACATGAAAACTACACACAGAAATGCCAACTGACCCAGCCGAGGCTCGAACCAGCGACCTTCTTGCTGTGAGACGACAGCACTACCTACTGCACCACTGTGTCACCGTCTTCAACTTTATTAACTTATTTAACAATGAAAGTATGAAAAATGCTGCATATGCAATTTAACTGGTTCAATGCAATATCCACTGAAACAGAAATGCTGAAACTCAAACTAATGAAGTTTCATTTGTCATTTAAGTGGCAATTTTATTTAATATTTCATGGAATATTAAAATGGAGTCAAATGGAGTAAGTACTGTACACAGTAACATTAGTTTTAAAACTCTAATGTTTTAAAGGCAATTGCTTTGCTCAGATGGTTTCTTTGTTCTTATTGTGTTTTACAGTGTATGTATTAAAGACTCTTTGGCACAAAAAGGCACATCTCATCTTTGGCCCAACCTTAAAAACTGTCTGTCTGTGTTTAACATATTAAACCTACAGTCTATAATGCCATCAAAACAAGTGATACTGAGTAAATCTAAAGGTGCTGTACAGAATGTAAGCAGTTTAGTGATGACTGGGGCTTTTGCGGCAGCAGGAAATGTTGGTGTATGGAGGCCTGTAGGGGACACACGCTTACAGCCGATTATATTTTCTCAGCAGGGTCAAATGGGGTTGATTGTCAACTTAGAAACGCTGAGAAAAGCACACAGCTACTTCAACATCAAGAACAACAGATGCTGAGAAAAGCAATACACAGCAACAAAATGGCAGGAGAGTAATCTGTTTTCTTGTGCACAACTGCACGTACAGAAATATAATATGCATAAGTATTATAATTACTTTAAAGTGCTGTGATTACCTGCGACAGTGTGTCACAGGCAATGCAGACAGTGTGGTTCTTAAAGGCTACGGCAGTTCAACTAACAAAAAAAGTAATATTAAAAATCTTACACTTCATAAGCAATATTGCAAATGACTTTGTATGATCTTTGCTCTGAAAACAGTCCCCGACAAACTTAATGCAGAATCATAATAGCATCTGAAATAGTGTATTGCATAATTAACACTACATTTGGTTTGAAACATACTTTGCAACTCTTAAAGAGGTTACGAGAAATCAAAGTGTACTCAATCTTTTGTCATATAAGATGTCATTGATTTATTAAAAAAAAAAACATCCTGTAATGGCTCTTTCCTTCTGAGTGGTACGGTTTGTAAAGTACTATACTGTACGGCTTGCATTTAATTCCATTTCCACTGCCTGAAGTACCAAAATAGCAAACTGCATTGTATTGCTTTTTTGGGAACAATTTGCTATGGTAACTAGCAAACAATTCCTCCCCCTCTATTTGAAATGAATGGGGTAACCTGGGGTCTGTTCTTTGTACCTCAATTAAACTATATAAAATGATTTGACAGATCCTGGATTCTTTTAATCTTGATATCTGATCTCTAATATGATCTGGTTGAAGAACCAAATTAGCCAAATTGTCTGAATGAACTGATCTGAGATTGCTGCTTGTGTTGTGAAGGACTCATCTATTGATTCTCGAAATTATGATCAGCAATGCAATGATTGTCCGACAGCACAGCAGCATAATGACATCATTTGTTTAATATTCAGTTATTCATCTGAGCAAAATTACATACAATTCGTAGTAAATGGTTTGTTAAATATAATACGCAGTAACTTTTATATTTGTTGTGGCCTGCAGGCTTTACTCTTTCATGTGTCAATAGTATTTAGCAATTTATCTGGTTGTATAATTAGAGAGAATTTTCTTTATTATATTAGGCCTATTCAAGTTTTTTTATTATGTGGAATAAGGAATAACTGGTTGTTTAAATAACTTTTCCATTAAAAAAAGGTATTTTGATATTGGTAAAGGTGTCTGCAACTTTTGCAAAACATCAAATCAGCAACATATACACTATAAAAAATGGCTGTTATTTTAACGGTAAAAAAAAACTGTAAAAATGCTACAGCAAAAATCTGTAACCTGGTTAACAGTGTGTTTCCTTAATATATACGGCGAATAACCGTAAATTGACTTTCCCAGAATTCCCTGCATGGCACATCACTTTTTATGCATTTTGTTGACATTACTATGGATTTTTTAGTTGTTTCCCCGTCAGTTATGGACATTAGAGATTTATGTTACATCTAATGTTGATAAACAATGTTGATTTCATGACTGTAATTTTATGTGTGTTACCATACTGGTGTTTAGTAGCTGTGTGAATGACACAGAGCACCTTCTATATATTGATACACTTTTCTGCTTGTGGGAAAGAGTTATTTGTGATGAGCATTGGTTCATTATGTAACTTTCTCATCACCACCTGCATATGACTGTGTTAACGTGTCTAACTGTGTAACAAAAGATGTGTAGATATTGGTCATTCAAAATACAGATATATTACCTCTATAAATTAATGAAATACTGTAGTTTACTGTAAAAATGAGAAATTACTTTTACAGTTTGTACTGTATTTTTAACGGTAAAATACTGGCAACTACAACTGCTGTTTTTTTACTGTACATTTTACGGATTTGTTTTTTACAGTGTACAGTAGTTGTCAAGATGTGTGCAGGAATCCCATAAACTATTGTTCCCTAAAAAATGTCTATTATCATACACAAATTGTCCCTTAAAATAGCATGTGTTTGTATCTAAAAAGTCCATATAAACAAATGTTCTCTTTAAACCCTCTTGGCAAGGACTAACCTTGAGTTTTTGTACTTCTTTTGTAGTTTTATTCATAATTTTTTTATTTATAATTTTTACAAACTTCTATTCTGCTATGACAACAACTCTCGGATGAGTTTTGAAGAACGAAACAATCCTGGATTGTGTCAAATTGTCAGAGAAGCATAGCATCAGTATTAATATCTCCTCTGAAGGCCAGAGGGCATTCTCAAACAGAAATTAAAGATACCAACAAAACAAAACAAAAAGAATTCCGACAGAGGGTTTGACTGCATTTAGCAATTCAACATAACTAAAAATAACATAATTTTAGACACTCGACTTGAGTTATGAAGTGAGTTTGGAGTAAATCCCTGTTATTAAATGTGGTATTTTTTATGCTTTTAGATGTAGCACAAAAACAAAGCCAAAAAGCGATGCAAATAGCTGTCAAACTGGATATTGCTTTCTTTCAATTTAGAATCACGCCAATTAAATAATAAACCACCACAGCCATATCAACCTGCAGCCCAAGACCGGTTACTCACTGAAGCTAAGCAGGGCTGGTCAGAACCTTGATGGGAAACCACATGGAAAAAACTAGGTTGCTGTTGGAAGTGGTGCTAGTGAGGGCAGCAGAGGGCGCTCAAGCTGCAATCTGTGTGAGTCCTAATGCCCCAGTAAAGTGAAAGGTATGCTATACTGTCAGTGAGCACCATCTTTCAAATGAGACATTCAAGCGAGGTCCTGACTCTCTGTGGTCATTAAAAATCCCATGGCACTTCTCGTAAAGAGTAGGGGTGTAACCCTGATGTCCTGGTTGAATTCCCTCCATCTGCCTTTACTGATCATGGTCTCCCAATCATCTCCATCCACAGAATTGACTTTATCTCTCCACTCCACCAATAGCTGGTGTGTGGTGAGCTCAGTGGCGCTGTTGTCCTGTGGCTGCCGTCGCATCATCCAAGTGGATGCTGCACACTGGTGGTGGAGTAGAGACCCCCCACTCAGGATTGTGAAGCACTTTCGGTGTATGGACATACACGATAAATGCGCTATATAAATATACATTACATAAATAATTTTTTGCATAGCTTGTCAGTAAACTGGCTCCATGCAGTGCACACTGCTTCATGTGAAAGCAGGTGCTGGAGATTTTCAGATGATGTGGAACAGATCCGTGTTTACTGACACAATTTGCATGAATATTGCCTTGAATTAATTGTGCAGCCCTACACTGCAAAATACTTCCTGCTGCATTAATTTAGTTGATTCAAATGAACTTTTCCAGTCATCTCAACTTAAGTCAATCAAACTGACTACAAATATTAATCCCAATTCTATTTTTGTACCCCGTCCCCTTGGCCCTCAAAACGAGTGTGAAGGGCTTCAAAATTTACCCCTAAGAAATGGGACAGCACTACAGCACCTGCACCTGAACTGTCATCATATGTCATCATGATCTCTTGCTTCATATGAGATCAGACGATCACGACTGCTGTAGTTATTCCAGTTGTGTTATTTTTTGGTTTTTATCTTCAGGAAATCACTGAAGGCATATATTGTGTTATCATAACCATATAATGTGGCAATAAGATCGTAACTATACTGTGCATTTACACAGTAGCCATATTCATCTATGTAAACACACCAAAAACAACATTAACATTATAGCAGACACTGTAAAAAGCTCATATTCAGTCACTAGACTTTTCAGGGTATTCAAGTGTCACAGAGTATCAGAATGTTGTGGGACTCCTATGCAGCAATTATGACAGGGATTATAGATCGCGAAATTTAGTGGTTTTTGTTTTACGCTAAAACCACTTTTTGTTTTTTTAAAGCATGACGGTAAAACACGAACGCGGTTTTCAAAAAAGCTCTTTAATCCAAAAACATTGAACAAAAGGACATTCCTAAAATAAGTGTGCTACACTTTAAGTAGAAGTTTCCCAGAAAGACCAGGTATAAACGGCTAGACAGGAAATAAAATATATATATTTTAGAATCCTAATAATCATTTTATAATTATTTAATAAAATAGTTCTTTAACTTAATTTGTTAAGAAAGCTTTAGAGTGGCTGGATCAGTGATGATAATTATTTTATTACAAGTCTGTAAGACTTATTTGAGTTGATATTTGGGTTATTTACTAAAATATATCATTTAAATCGTTCATGGAGCTGAGTGTAGTAAATAGTCTGTATAAAAAAAGGTTGAAAATAAACCTTTGCAAAATTTTATAACCAGATTATTTAACAAAAGATGATACTGCAGTAAAATATTTGTAGTCTTAAATAAGCATGATGTGTACAAGATAGAGACGGTATGAAAAGTGAATTGTTTGTTTTAAACATTTGAATCGGAAGTTGTCCAATAATAAACCCGAAACACACGTGGTTGTTGTCATGCGGTGAACTCGGCCAATCGTGTAATATTGGTGTCGTCATCAAAGCTCCTGCAGCCGCTCTTCAGTATGGAAGGCCATTGGGGCCAAAACGTCTGCAACAAACGCGTTTACACGTTATTACGTGTTAACACGTAATTTACGCGTTAACACGCAATTACGTGTTAACACGTAGGTACGTGTTAACACGTGATTTACGTGTTAACACGCAATTTACGTGTTAACACGTTTTTTTTAAACTAGTGTCATTTTTAAAGCACAATCATTTAATAATTTCTCCAACCTGCTCATTTTAAAATGTATAATGTCATTTCACTTGTCGATGAAATGTCAATGAACTGTAGTAGATATTTTGAATTATGAAAGGCTAAACATTTTCTGCAATGTTATGTTTGATGGCCGGGGACATTATAATTCTTGTCATTCAGCTGCTGAGATTTCTTTGAAAATGTGTCCAGAGAAATCAGTATGAGCTTTATTTGACAAGTGTGGGCAATCACACTAGAAATGTTTTGTGTGTTTTTTCAGGAGCACAGGATACATACAAATCAACACAAGGACACAGAATGACATAAGTGGATATAAAATAAACAATAAAACATTTTGGTTACAAAAATCATAAACAGTAAGGGTTGTGTATATGTATGACCATAAAAATAAACAGGTAACAACTGATCTAATAATTAAGATCTATAGAGATAAAGATGTGTAGAGATCTGAAGGTTGGGCAGGTGCACAGCAATAATCCTCTCCGCTGTCCTGACAGTCCGCTGCAGTCTTCTTATTTCTGATTTGGTGGCTGATCCGAACCAGACAGTAATTGAAGTTTTGTCAGATGAAGTGGCGGCAGATTGTGCATTCTCATACTATATGTAACAGGTCATTAATTACTAAACACATAAATGATTTAATGCAGAGTAGCCTATCTTGGTGAGGTTTATGTCTGCAAATAATGCACATATTGTAGAACAAACATTTTATAATTTATAATTTTGTGTTATACATTTATGCTTGTAATATATGTTAATTGTTTACAGAACTTTGGACTATGTACTTTTGTCTCTGTACTGGAAGCTCCAATCACCAAGACAAAATATTCTTGTGTGCAAACAACTGACAATAAATAATTGACAAGTTTCTATAAAACTATGTAATAACTAAGCTCCTTTCTGCCTTTTAAGAAAAAAACTAAATTATGATATACTAAATCAAAATTACAAGATAAAAAGTCGAAATAATGATTTAATAACTCAAAAATATGACTGAATAAATCTGTAGAAATTACATTATGACAATAGGTGGCGAAAAACAACCATCTAAATGTAGAACTTAATTCTCTAAAGATGATTAATCTAATAAAACAAAGTTTTTTAGAGAGTTATTAAATCTTTAACTGAAAATGTCATTTTTTCAAGCATGCAGTTTTCTTAAACAAGCTAATGAAATAACCTAAACTTAAACTAATGTTCCATGGTAATTTACTTGACAAGTACCTTTGCATTGTAGTGGGTAACACATGCAGTTGAAGTCAATGCAAAATGTTAATTTAAAATAATATATCCCACATTATCTTATATATATATAGTCATAGTAAGTCTTATAGTATATATATATATATATATATATATATATATATATATATATATATATATATATATATATATATATTCTCGATTGAGCAAGAGGGGCACCTCAGCCAATGAAGGCAAACGGGCAGTGGCTCTAGGCACCGGGCCACCCCCCTGTGCACACATATATATATATATATATATATATATATATATATATATATATATATATATATATATATATATATATATATATATATATATAAATATAAAATGTGTGTGTGTGTGTGTATATATGTCGATCAATTATTATGCAAACTTTAATACTTTTTTTAAAATATTAAGATGTTGTTAGCAATTTTATCTTGACAGACTGGCACAATTCAGCATGTAGACTCTCAAATTAAAAAAATAAATCACGCATTGCGGCCAGGCATGCACAGAGCATCTCCGTTCTCACAATGAGTTTCTGAGTTTTATCATCCAACCAAGTTCGTTCTTCCGAAGTAATCTGGGAACAAGGTCAGTGCTGCAAATAGATTGTAAAGCCTGGCTCATTCAAAGAGACCTGCGCAATGAATGATAATGTCATTAATAATCAAAACAGTATAAATCAGGCTTCTCTAAAACAGTAAATATTGCACATAAAATTTAAAAAATGGTGTTTTGGCGCTGAAGCATATAGCGGACTTGTGCACTTCAGATGGTATTCGCTCTTGTTTATTGTGTAGATAACGGAGAAAGAAAAAACACACATTACAATTAAGATACAAATTATATCAAATCAAATGTTTCAAAAAGATAATTTTCCAAGAAAAATACAAGTGTATGTTTTTGCTCCTGCCTATGAATGGATGATTTCTTTTGTTGTGTGGAAAATAAGGGTTTGATTAGTGCTCCACTGTAATTGTTGTGTCTCAAACCCCTGTCATATGTCTGCTACATTTTTAATTTCTCATTATTTTAAAGATTATGTCATGCACATCTGATTTTTCCTCATTCTGATGTGGTTTCATTTTCTCCTCACTTGCTGCAGGAGTTTTAAAATCCTAACCGATAATAAAATCTGGTTGCAGCGCACATGAGGCGAATCTTCTGCGATTTCATTATCTCAAAACTTAAATGTGCACACACTAGAAGATATGAAAACTGTGGCACAGCACACTACAAGATACTCTCAAGATTGTGCCTGATAGAGCACCTAATTGCAGAATAACTCTGCTTTTTATTTATTATAGGCTAGGTTACAAATATTTGACCATCTGCCAGAGTGAACAGCCTGCAGAATGAAAAATGCTGATTGGGGGAAAAAAAAAAAGCTTTTTACCTACTACCCTACTGTATAAAATTTTCTTTTTTATGTATAATGTTCTATTACTTAAAATTTTGTTAAAATGTATAGGTATAGTTTATATATAAAATGAGCCCTAGCTTATTCCGCTTTGATAATTATGCAAGGATAATATTGCATATTCGGTTTAGGCCTGGATAAATTATGTATTTTATAAAAGGATTGTTTATGGACTAAGCTAACAGTAATTCAAGCGAAAGGAGAGAGACCGAGTGAGCGCGCGAGAGGACTCATATCTCCTTGGTGACCAATCTTCATTGATTGCGGATTCCAGCAGTAAGCGCAGACTGTGAAGTTTTTCTTAAAATGTCGCAATGCACACAACATAATGAGTGACATATCAGAATTAAAAAGAGGATAAACTGTTGGTGTGCATCTCGCTGGCGTATCTGTGACCAAGACAGAACGTGTTTGTTTGAGATGATCAAGAGCCACGATATCCAGGGTAAATCACCAAATGAAGAAGAGCCACAGCCATCAGGAGGAACTTTGGATGCCAGAGGAATCTGTCTGAAATAAATGTCTTTGTGTAGTGAACAAGCATGAATAACATTCAAGTTTTAGAGTATTGGAATTCTCAGCTTCAACCTGCATGTTTTTCATGCTTGTTAACCATTTATTAATATGATTTACTATTACCATTAACAAAGCATTTGTGAGTGTAATTTATTGTAGTGTACACTCCAGCATTATCTAATGTTACATTTGCTCATTGTTTGTTCTTGTTACCACTAATGTGTTAATTAACACTGTAATCGACGTTAATAAGAGTTATCTTACATTTCTTTGTGTTTAAGGATCACTTTACTTCTGTTGTTTATGGGGACTTTTATTTTGACAAGAAATCCGATTTTCAGAGCTAAAAAGAAATGATAAGAGAACAGTATGTGCATTTCATGACGGTTTAACAGAGCTCGTACTAAAAAGGACGGTCACCAAGTTTATTCAGCAACCCCCCGAAAAGGCATACGGTTTGTTAATGTAGACTATTTCATTTAAATTATTTTCGCTAGTCTCTCTCTCTCTCTCTCTCGTATTTTTTTATCCTCGTATGAATACAGCCCAACGTTATTTTACAGTTAGATGACTGGTAAAGAAGCAGGCTATCGGAAATTGAAATAAGAAACTGTCTCAGCGCAATCTCTGCCTTATTCCTCGCTGCCAAATATGTTGAGCTCCTTTTAAAGGAAGTGGACCAGATGGCGTAGGCTCGACGTAGCCATTGTGTAACAAAACGATTGCGCGCATCACCACATTAATATTTACGAGAAGGATTACGAGCTGTTACGACAGACACAGTCATCGGGACACCACAGCTACGTTTTACTTGAATTATTCATGATGAAGTGACCGAAGCACTACGATGCGCTTACGGTGACCTTACCTCATCAACCAAGATCATGACGGGAGAGTAACGCACGCGGAAGTGCGTTAAGAAATACAAACCGAAAGCAGCAAGTATTGCTGCTGTTTAATGTCTGGTTCAGTTATATATCGAAGCTAGTTTCTGCCAGATACGGCAAAATCATGCTTTAGAAATAGAGATTATGATTTAGAAAAGTCTAAATTATTGGATAAAAATCAAAATTGGAGGTCCAAGGTGGAGGTGAATAATTAATCTAATGAAATCTTTATAGTAAATTGAATCTTTAACTGAAAATGAGATTTAAAATGTTAATTTCTATTATATAGTATAAAACATATACTTTCAAATAAATATCAGGACATACAAATATACCAATTAATCACACACACACACACACACACACACACACACACACACACACACACACACATATATATATATATAGATAGATAGATAGATAGATAGATAGATAGATAGATAGATAGATAGATAGATAGATAGATAGATAGATAGATATATTACAATTCTGTCTAAAGATGTCAAAGTGGCATAAAACAGTATATATAATGCACAAATATTTAATACTACTCCATATACAACAGGATGAGTCCATTTTTATGGTTGTCATGTTTTATGTTTTGTATTTGTTACAGCCAAAACATAATTTTATGTGTAAGCCTTGAATATTGTGTTGTGCTCCACCCTGATTTTCCACCTTTGACCTTTTCCAAAAATTTCACCCTTGTGCTCTCCCCAGCTCTCAGGTTAATTAGCTTCCAGCTGCTAATCATTATGAACCTGCCTGAGTCAGAGTGGTTTGGCTATAAACACTGCCTTCTGAAGCTATAGTGAGTTGAGGAACACTTCCTAGTTGGTATTTGTGATAGTGGTCACTAGTGGTTGTGGTAGTTGGATTAAGCCTTAAAGCCAAATTAATATTATTGTTCCTGCATGTCCATTACTATTTACTATTTTGTGTACTTAATTTGAGATTTACTTCCAAGTGTGACTAAAGGGTGAGTGCCTTATTTTGTATATCCTTTCACCTGTTCGTTTGAGAGGGGAAGCTCAGGGAAGTTTGTGTGTTTTTTTTTGTTTTTTTTTTTTTTGCATTAGGTAAGCTAGTCCTCTAAATTTAGCTGCTTTCTCTTTGTGGTTAGGCTATACTCCCTCAGCTTGACAACTACTTTCTATTAAATTTCCTATATTTCTAATAAAGATCTTATAAATAAAAATAATAAAATTTATTTTATTGAAATATTTTTCTCTCTTCTTAACCCTGTGCTGACTCTTCACTCTGGGGCTGAGGATTGAAGTGTGTTCTTCACATTTCTTTAATTCTAATTCAATATTTCTACCAAATTTTAGTCTGTTACATATTTTTGTCAAACGAGCTCCTTGATTTAAAAAAAATATATATATATAAACCTTTGAAGAGTACACTTGAAAACATGATTTATGGAAATTATTAAAACTGAATATTTTAGTAGTTTTCAGAAAATGTTTTTACATTTGAGTATAGAAGATTTAATTTGAAAAGATTTATTAATAAAAACATGTAACCTCTTCATATAACTTTTAAAATTTAAGACTGTTAAAAGATTGTCCATTTTACTGGCCACTCGATGGATGAAAACACAATGAAGCAATATAGTCTAACTCTTTATCTATCTATTTTTTTTTTTTTTTTTTTTTTTTTTTTGTGATTTACAGCGAACCTCTTCAAGACCGGACTTTCTGTATGAAATTTAGACTTGAAAGAAACTAGTTTATGAATACCTCCTCATGTAGAGGTGAATAAGTTGACAAGCTGAATTAAACTTGCTCAAACGCTGTTGCTGTCAAACATTGTTTACTTAACTTAGTCAGTTTAATGATGAAGGGATTGACCGACTATTTTACAATGCTCTCTTGTAAAAGTGTTTTATTTAGATATATTTGTGGCTGCTGTATTTTGAAGTTTATTTCGATACATGGAAAATGGATGTAGTTAGTATTATAAAATGCATTTCAATGTGATGCGGTGGCGCAGTATACTGTTGCCTCACACCAAGAAGGTTGCTGGTTCGAGCCTTGGCTGGGTCAGTTGGTATTTCTGTGTGGAGTTTGCATGTTCTCTCCTCGTTCGTGTGGGTTTTCTCTGGCTGCTCCAGTTTCTCCCACAAGTCCAAAGACATGCAGAACAGGTGAATTAGGTAGGCTAAATTGTCCATAGTATGGGTGTTTCCTAGTGATGGGTTGCAGCTGGAAGGGCATCCGCTGCGTAAAACATATGCTGGATAAGTTGGCAGTTCATCCTTCTGTGGTGACCCCTGGTTAATAAAGGGACTAAGCCGAAAAGAAAATGAATGAATTTCAATGTATTTTTTCCCATCCCTGCTCCTCCTGCTTGCGTGGGTTTCCTCCGGGTGCAAAGACATGCTGTATAGGTAAATTGGGTAAGCTAAATTGTCTGTAGTGAGTGTGTGTGAAGTGCTGGGCTTCAGCTGAAAGGGCATCCGTTGTGTAAAACGTTCTGAATGAGTTGGCGATTCATTCACCTGTGGTAAACCCAAATTGCTAAAGGGACTAAGCTGAAAAGAAAATGAATATCGAAAAAATTGCCCCTTAGCCTATTTATATAACTATTACAAATATGTACATGTTATTAAACAATGTATTATATTTGATGTAAAATAAATGTATATTTTCACACAATTCTCAGTTAAAGATTCAATAACTATAATAATAATAAAAAAAAAAAAACTTTTTATAAAATCATCCTTGGAGAATTAAGTTCTACATTTAGATGGTGCTTTGTGGCCACCTATTGTTGTAATGTAATTTCTACAGATTTATTCAGTCATAATTTTGAGTTATTAAATCATAATTTCTGCTTTTTATCTTGTAATTTTGATCCAGTTAATCATAATTTGGGTTTTTCTTACCTCATTTGTTTACACACAAGAATATTTTGTCTTGGTGATTGGAGCTTCCAGTAGAGTAACAAAAAGTACATAGTGCAAAGTTCTGCAAACAATAAATATATATTACAAGCATGAATGTATAACACAAAATTATTAAGAAATAGAGTAATTTTATAAAATGTTTGTTCTACAATATGTGCATTATTTGCAGACATAAACCTCACCAAGATAGGCTACTCTGCATTAAATCATTTATGTGTTTAGTAATTAATGACCTGTTACATATAGTATGAGAATGCACAATCTGCCGCCACTTCATCTGACAAAACTTCAATTACTGTCTGGTTCGGATCAGCCACCAAATCAGAAATAAGAAGACTGCAGCTGACTGTCAGGACAGCGGAGAGGATTATTGCTGTGCACCTGCCCAACCTTCAGATCTCTACACATCTTTATCTCTATAGATCTTAATTATTAGATCAGTTGTTACCTGTTTATTTTTTATGGTCATACATATACACAACCCTTACTGTTTATGATTTTTGTAACCAAAATGTTTTATTGTTTATTTTATATCCACTTATGTCATTCTGTGTCCTTGTGTTGATTTGTATGTATCCTGTGCTCCTGAAAAAACACACAAAACATTTCTAGTGTGATTGCCCACACTTGTCAAATAAAGCTCATACTGATTTCTCTGGACACATTTTCAAAGAAATCTCAGCAGCTGAATGACAAGAATTATAATGTCCCCGGCCATCAAACATAACATTGCAGAAGATGTTTGGCCTTTCATTATACAAAATATCTACTACAGTTCATTGACTCCAAATCATTTATTGTGATTTAAGTGAAATGACATTATACATTTTAAAATGAGCAGGTTGGAGAAATTATTAAAAGGATAGTGCTTTAAAAATGACACTAGTTAAAAAAAAACGTGTTAACACGTAAATTGCGTGTTAACACGTAAATCGCGTGTTAACACGTACCTACGTGTTAACGCGTAATTGCGTGTTAACGCGAAAATTACGTGTTAACACGTAATAACGTGTAAACGCGTTTGTTGCAGACGTTTTGGCCCCAATGGCCTTCCATACTTCAGATGCAGCACGGTCTGAATCAGTCGTCTGATCTCGGAGCGATGTCGCGGTACTTTGATGCCACATGTGACAGTCATGTGGCGTTGACGCAGCATCAATCCGGACAAAATTTCTAAACCACCATGCACCGCTTCAAGACTTCGATCGATCTGAGCAGCGCTGCATGAAGTCGAACGCACCTATTGACTCACTCATACAATCAGCACTTTCTAAACCAGTCACTGTTTTAAAAAGGTTGAATAAATAATCTACTGATTGGATACTATCTTCAATTAATACCTTTCACTTTTTTCCACAGACCGTATGCAAGTGAAACCACATGCTAGTACAGAGATACAAAAACAATCAGTCCGTAATTACAAATACCATAATAACTACAGGTATTGTTACACCACTAACATCACCTTAGAAGATTAATTTTCAGTGTATTTCATTTATTCTAATGTCAGGGGTATCAGAAAAAGTACAAAAGTATTCTTTGCTTACAAAACCGGTGATGGAAATAATATGAAAAGTGAGGAATTGTACTGCTGTGGTTATTCTGCGGACCACGAGTTTACCGATATGAACATAACTTTTCTCTAAAAGTACATCGTATCAAAAGACAATACTTTGGTTTTTATTCTAATTGAGTTCTAACAAGCCCAAATAGCAAAGAGAAATAAATAAATGCATGTAAAAAAACACCTTTGGCCTTATAAGGTTAAAACATTATTTTATCCCATTTTATATCAATGACTACATGTACATGGACACCAGTAATCGAATTATTTGCCTTAATCTGAATAAGACAATAATATGATTAAGGTGTTTACATGAATTGCTTTTTTAATGTTCCTTTCATGATCCTGTTTTACATGTTATAGCACATAATTTGATTAACTTCATTGTGTCACCACTTTCTTCGAAGTTTCATGTAATTTCAGGTGTTTCATTTTTAATTTGTCAACGTTAACTGCAGTTTGGCACTTTCACTTTCATTCAGGAACATTTCATGCATGCCTCTGTGACAAACAAGATATTAGATGCAAGTATGAACTGCTGGAAGAGTATTGTTTTAATGAAATTTGATACAGCACGCCGTATGGGGAAAAAAAAAACTCCGCATTCCACGATGCAGGTGTCTGTGGTCCTTCACTGACTCTGTAGGTGCAGAGAATAGTGTCAAACGGCGCTGTGTATATAGACTTTCCTGTCGCAAAATGCATGAAAATCCTACATGACGGTAAAAGTTTAATCATAGTGTTTACATATCTGTACTGAGCTTCAATAACGCGACTAAAATCAGCATACTTCACATGTATTAATTCGATTTCTGTTTAGTTCGATTATGACCTTCATCAGATTAAATTAATTTAAAAATCACTGTAAACATGGTAGACTCTTTATCAGACTATTGCCTTAATCATATTAAAATCGGATTGTTGGGGTCCATGTAAACGTACCCATTGTTACCTTTTACAGGGTCAGGTTAATAATTTTAACAGTCAGTTACAATGACTGGAAGCAATGACATTTTGTCAGAAGGTAGAGTTACATTTTACTAAATGTTGCAATAATGTTAAACCAATAAACTTAATCTATAAGACCTTACAGAGACGGGAGACACCCATTCAAGCACTAAAGAAAGCTCAAGTGCTCGTTTATTTATTGTAGGGTTTCATAAGATGAATCACCACCATGCGGGCGATCACTCAGAAATGAAACGCAGTAAATTGTCTTTTTACTACCTGTTCTTTTGTTATTTTTCCATTGTCAGCCAGTCTTTATGAACTGTGCTTTAAAAACCATCTGTGTGGATAAAGTGACAAAGCCGAGATGATTACAGTAGTATGATTCATATTCTGTGGCAGAATATCTGGGCCATCGAACTGAAAAGAGAGTCTTAAAACGGAGAAATGAAAGAGAATAACAGAGAAAATATCAGCGGCAGGAAGCCGGAATTATTCTGAGCAAATGTTCTCTGTAAAACCGAGTATATACTATCTCTCTCTCTCTAACGCACACACATTGAGAGGCTGTGCAGGTCTTGTAATCTCTGCAGTGGGGAGATTTCACTGCAGTTTAGTCAAGCTCAGCGTCTTCTAGTCGCCAACGCACAAAAAGAAACAGATACTGCTATAATAAGAGAGGGAGAGAAACAGAAATGATCAGATGTAGCAGATTCAACAGCCACAGATTAATAGATGAAGATGGACTCCTGGAACTAAGCCAAAATGAATGGAAGACGCGTCACATGGCGGCTTCCAAACATCATCCATTACTGTAATTGTGCGATGCAGCAATTTCGCCATTGCCTTCTTTATACAGAATACTAAATGACTTTGGGGCATGATTGAAAGATTGTAATCAGGATGAATAGTTCGATAGTAGTGGTGTAATAAAGAAAGCCAGTAGACTGTGAAACTACACTGAACTCAATTGTCCTTTACATACAGCAGCAGAAAAAAACTGATCGCATAATGTCTGTGTGCGTGAACTAAGTCAATGGCAGCTTTGAATAATGTATGAAACGACAGACACAAGTGTATGTTAGTAATATTACAGACAAATTTAGTCCACTGCAGGCTTCTCCTTAAACTAAAGCTAATGCGATATTCTGAGTGTGTTCTCGCTGCAGCCTGTAGCATGATGACGTCTTGGATCAAGTCAATATGTAGTGGATGTGTATGCGTGAGTGTTTGTTGCTAGAAACGAGAATTACTTACAATTAGTTTTTAAATTACCTATTACATTGTGTGTTATTAACATTTACACCTACTTCAAACCTAAACCCAAACCTCACAGATATTAATGTCTACACCTACCCCAATCCTAACCCTAAACCCAATGTCCACTACATACTAGACCTGATCTAGTACAGTACATCAACAGTCAAAACTGTAGGGAGGACATCTTGAATATAACTCTGACCTGCGAAAATCGCATCACTTGACTGCGTGAGACCAATCGAGGATCAAAACATGACCTCTCTGGGCCGAAATTTAAAACATGGAGCAATCGCTCGCTTTTTTAATGTCTAATCATCTTGTTTAATCCTGCCCCTTTTCGCAGCGCCGCACGACAGAATTTCGCACACACAAAGCCCAGTGTGACCGTAGCTAAAGTCTGGTGCATTTTTTCTGCAATATAATATTGTAACTCACTGATTAATATCGTTTACATTAAATAATATTTTGCTGAGTGTTTTTTTAATTGTTTGACAGGTTGTCATGGATAAATCTGACTACCAGAACATGGAGGGAAGTTGAACCAATTATCAAAATTATTTGCTCAAATGATTTGTTCAAAACACCTGATTCATTCATGACAGAAGCACTGACTGAATGAAACTGACCCCCATATTCAGTGCTTGAGGGCGCAGCGTTTTATAGTCATGTCCGAAATCGTTTGGACTTGCACTGCAATAAATTCAATTCAAATCAATTCATCTTTATTTCTATAGCGCTTTTGCAATGTAGACTGTGTCAATTGAAACTGTGTCAGTCCAATTTTCAGAGTTAAATGTGAAATTATTTTACACTCAATGGCTAAAGAATTGCCTTAATGGCTATGTGCTCACATGCTGATATTAGGGGAAATGTCACTAATGCATTTGTGATATTATTTATTATTTTGTTTCATAATCTAATAGGCTTCTTTGTGCTATACATATTTTTGGACTCAATGTTTGTTTTTGTTTATTTTTAGCAATGGGTGTAACATTCTAGATGTTACATTTTTTAAAACAATTATTTCAATATTGTTGAATAAATATCAGTAAATGTTGTGAGCAAACTGCTCTTAAATTTGCATGCAAATCATAAAGATTTACTTAATAATCCAAAATATACAAAAAAGTATTCAGATTTTTCAAAAAGCTCAAAAAAGCCCCCTATATTCAGGCTCTCTTTAAACAGTTACAAACCACCAACCATTCCAGCATATGTTCTACACAGCGGATGCCCTTCCAGCTGCAAGCCAGTATTGGGAAACATGAACACACTCTCTCATTCACACATACTCATACACTGCAGACAATTTTAGCTTACTCAATTCACTTGTAGCGCATGTCTTTGGAGTGTGGGGGAAACCGGAGCACCCTGGAACACGGGGAGAACATGCAAACTCCAAACAGAAATGCCAACTGGCCCAGCCAGGACTCGAACCGGTGACCTTCTTGCTGTGAGGCGACAGTGCTAACTACTAAGCCACCGTGCCGCCCCTCGCAAAGAATTGCTGTCTCTGTTTTTTTTTTTAATTACAATATTTTTGCCATATGCACCCACTTGTATTTCTATGACTTAAAAATTATGCAGGTTTTGAATGACTTGAGGATTAGTAAATGATGACATCATCTGCATGGTCCTTAAGAGTATATTTACAGTGTGCAGGTTTGGTTTGATTAAAACAATTCTGGTGCAATTGTTCTATTATTGAGCTTTATGTGCATAAGTGTGAACACTGCTATATAAACCCTGGAACACACAAAGTTAACAAGACCTCTGAAAAGACTGACCTCAGTCAGCTGTGGTTCAATTGAAATATTAACACAACATAGCCATCTTAAAGACCCAAAAGCAGGATATGATATCACAAAAGTGTTCAGTGTTCAGGACAAAGTTTCTATTGATTGGAGCCATTTCAGTGCAGCACAAGCTTTAAGCTTTTTTTAGTAATTTAATTTTCACAAAAGGCTTTAGATTAATTAAAAAAAAAATTTCTGCAGAACAAAAGAGCTAACAGAACCAAACTACAGTATACCCTACAGTATGTGATCAGATTTAAAGATTCATTCATTTATTCATTAATTTTCCTTCAGCTTATTCTCTATTTCAGAGGTTGCCACTATCAACTATTCCCTCAAATGTTTTACGCAGCAGATGCCCTTTCAGTCACAACCCAGTATTGGAAAACACCCATACATACTCATTCAGACACACACTCATGCACAATGGCCAATTTAGTTTATTCAATTCACCTATACAGCATGTCTTTGGGGGAAACAGGAACACCCGGAGGAAACCCACATGAACACAGGAAGAACATGTAAACTCTACACAGAAACGGGACTCGAACCAGCAACTTTTTTGCTGTGAAGCGACAGTGCTAACCACTGAGCCACTGTGCCACCTTCAGATTTAGAGATGAATTCTGCAATGTGTAAATTTCACTTGCTACATTAGGACAGCAAATAGAAAAGACTCAATGTTTGAACACCAACAGGAGCTGCAGAAGGTTCTCATTCAGACGGGTGACACTGCAGCATCTCTGTACTAAATTACCACTGCACCACTGTGTCTGCTGGAGAGCAGCCATTACCTTATTCACCGAGAGATGTTCAGTGTTTAACATGACACAATTGGTCTGCTTTTAGACAGCAGGCTCAAAATATCTGCTTGAATTATGCATTGATCTCTGAATAAGACTTTTTGTATAGCGCAGATGCATTGCTGATCAAAAGTAACAGTACATAATTTAAAATGTATCAAATTTAAACTGCCCTTTAAATTTATACTTATCAAATTAATTTAAAAAATGGTTTCCAAATGATTTTACACTTTATATAGTGTAAACGGCAGATGTTCCTCTTAGCAGGATAAAAACCCAAATGTTATTGCTGATCAGTATCGGCCGATATGGCTTCAAGTGATCGGTAATCGCTGATCGGCCCCAAAAATCCTGATTGGAGCACCTCTACAAATCAGTAATTCTAAAAAGACACTTTACTTTAACAGAATTCTAATTAATAATATTTTTACAATATTACTGCCCTTTGATCGAATAGATGAAGCCATGTAAGACACATTAAATTAAGACATTAAGCAAATTGCAACCAACTCTTCCCAACCCTAAAATATATGATCAAACCTAAAACAATTCATCTTTGATCAAGTCTACTATATAAAAGCACCTATTTTAAAGCATTTCTAGATTTCTTTTGATCCCTGCAGTGTTTCAATCTAGCAGCAAATGCTTCAGCTGATGGCCATATCTGATCTCGGAGGCCAGTGGCTGCTCTGGCAGTCACGGCCGGCCACGTGCGATTATGTCTTAAAAGCCATTGACAGAGTAAGGACAAAGAGAAAGAGAGAGCATGAAAGAAAGGGAAGCAGAGCATGCCACGCAATGCCCTCAGGGCTCTCCAGATGAGTGCGTAAGTGAAGGAAAAGCAGGATTTAAAAAAAAAAGAAGAGAGAGAGAGATGCTCAGACTTGATTAAACTGATAAAACATATAAGAATGTCAATTGATATGACTATCAGTGACCTTAAACTAGGTCAAAGAGAACTGGTTGATTGTTTAAATAGCATATACTTGCTATTTCCAATTATAACAACAACAAAAAAATGTGAAAACTAATAAAATGTTAACTTTGATTGCAGTATGTGTCAACATACATCCTCAAACTTTGTCAAATGTGTAAAGATTAGTACAGAGTCTAAAAGATGTAAAGATTTCCAGTGAAAAGAAAAGATTTCCTTGCACTTGGCAAATTTTAACAGATTTTTACGTCTCTTACACTTCAAAAAGTTGGGATAAGATCAAAATAAGTGAAAAGGTGAAAATATCCAACTGAAACAGTTTTGGAATTACATTAGGGTTTAAAAAGAAGCAGCTCTTTGCAAACAAAACTGGATTCTTATCATTTTGTGCCAAAAGTCATAGGAGAATTGTCAAACAATTTAAAAATTACATTTCGCAATGCAAAATCGCAAATAATGTAGGTAAAAAAAAGAGAATCAGACATCTACGAGCATAAACTGTTGAAAAGCTGAAGTCTTATGTCAGATTTGGCCATTTTTTTTGACTGGAAAGTTGTAATAATGAGTAAGTCTATGCTGAATTTCAAAAAAAATAAAAAATAAAATAAAAAAGATTAAAAGGAAAAGTCAATGCAGCACCACTTTAAGGCCCCGATATTGTCAGGACTCTGCCACTTTGGTCTTGTTAATTCTTGTTATTGTGGCCAGTCCAGGCACTGGTCATGTTTTGTCAGTTTTTGTCTCTTGTTGTTGTTTGTAAGGTGTGGTCTCGAGTTGTCGCTAGCCAAGCTACAACATCCCTTGTGAAGCCAACATGGAAGTAACTGAAACTGCAATTAATATGCATTTACTAACATGAGCATTTGGAAGTATTTCCCGTTTTCCTCATGTTGAAAAACATCATAAAGGCTCGTACACACCTTGACGCTTTTTGTTTGCGTTTATCGTCAGCGTTTTTCGAGACACTTTTCCGAATTCAAACGATTTTCACTGGCGTCAAGCAGAAGAGTATGCAAAATCACTCCTTGATGTTAGATGGTGTTACAGAACTTTAAGCTTCTGACACAAGCTTGTAACACAGAAGAAGAAGAGAGAAAGTTAACTCGCTTGTTGTTAAAGTTACTGGCGACTCGAACAAGCATGGATGGTTCAAGTAGCAGCTCCAGCGATGAAAAAATGATTGTTTATCAGTGCAATAAGCAGCTCCACGTTCATATCGCCTCTGGGCATCTTCTTTAATGTGCGCTCGCATTGACAGTTTTGCGCTTGAGCCTTAAAGTGCTTTTTACTGTAACTTCAGCAGCTCCGTGCACAAACAAAACTGCCAATCTGATTGGTGGAGAAAGTTGTTTTTGTTGTCTTTTGTTTTATTTTTTTAACTCATGTCCTCTCTCCTTTCCCTCCCACCCACTGTAACAAACATACTTCAACTGAAATTGAAGAACAAACTGAAATAATATAATTTCAAACAAATTACAGCCAAAAATGAAGTTCGTTTGGAGTTACTTTCAGCAGAAACAGCTCACCAGAGTTTGTTTTGGCTCCAAAACATATTTGAGCTACCATTGGTTTGTGTCGATTACACAACCGCTAAGCATGGTAGGGAACTCCATTTCTTTGACGTGGTCAGACTGGAGAACAACATCCAACCAATAACAACAAGCCACATGAATACACTGGATTGAGTAGCAGAGCTGGTACAGATGTATCTGCACCTGCATGATTGCTCTGGAAAAAAATAAAGACTAAAGGGGGTTGTACACTGGATGTGCCACACGGCAACATGCCGTGTCAAAAGCAGCACCATGCAATTTAGAATTCTAAACACAGATTTCTATCAGGGTACGCATACTGGCACAGCAGCTGTACGCAGCGCCCAGCTACGACTCAGGACATTGTTCATAGTTCTGCTGCGCCACAGAGCGCCATCTGAATAGTTTTATTTTAAATAACATTTGAATGTGCGTGTCAGGTGTGCGATACTTTCAACTGTCATGTGCGCATTGTGGCGCAGCGCTAAGTGGCGCATCTGGTGTGCGACCTGCTTAAGAGGGAGTCACACTTGGGACAAGAAGCAGCACTATGTTGTGCCATCTTTTAAAGTTTTGTATGAGTGTATACACATTGGCAGCACATTTGAGTCAAATAGATGGCATAAGATTGAATAGAAAACTTCTATTGAATTGAATTATTAGATTGAATAGAAATATGATAAAACCAATTGCTTCTCGTCTGGTGTGCGCTGGTCTGGAGACCATCGGATTTCAGATGTTTAATGAAACTGTTCTTCTCTCGTTGTTATGTTAGAGGGTACATGCAAGAAGCCTAAATGAAACATTTACAACCCCACCTACTGCAATGAGGGGGTATTGTAGTGTTCGGAAAAAGAATAGCATCTCTCATACTTTTCAAACTTCTTTTTGCCCTTAAACATAGAATGAAAAAGATCTTCGTTTGAAGTGTATCAGGACTGTTGACTGCCTCTGTTGCACCTTTTTTGCAGTGTTACAGCCATCGAAATTAAAAATTGTTTATATTCTCAAAATAATATTTATTTGGTCACTGAAAACATAGGCCATTTTTCTTTGTGCTTTTTCAATTAAAAACTAGTTAAAGAGAATTAATAAATTGCATCTTATTTTCTTGCTTTATACAAAATTTTCCTGGAATTGGGGTTGTAGTTTAGATAAAAGCATCTATACCAAATCTATGATATCCATATCAACTTATATATGCTTACCCAGCCATCCAGAGCTTGAATCAGGCACACACATATCCGTCTCGGCACTGGGAAGAACGAAGCCCACAACAAAGACCTCCACGCCATCAGACATGAGTGCCAGCCCCAGCGTAAAGAAGAGCTGCCACTGAAACCTGCCATGTCCACACTCCTGAATGATGAGCTCGTACTGCTGCGCCAGCTCTTCCTCATCTGCCTGTCTCTCATTCTCCAGCTCTCTCCGGTCCTTCAGGCCATCAGCCAGTGGCTGTCCCAGAGCCACTTGCCCATCTCGGGCTTTCGCATCAGATGGGATCCCCTGGTACTCCCCTTCGTATATCTCATCCTCATCATCGTGGCCCTCAGTGGCATCGCTGGATCCCTCTTCATCATTAGCATGGTGGCTGGTGTAGTTGCCATCTGGCTGGCTGTAGTACTCGTCGTCTTCATCCTGGAAGCGCTGGTAGGCTCGATTTTGGGAGTATTCATCTGAGGCTCGATCCACAACTTTGTTGACTTTCTTGACGGCTTGTCTTTTGGCCACCTTAGCAATGTCTCTAGCTCCCTTCATGAGGGAAGACGGGTCCTGTGGAGCGGTTTCATCCATGATTTTTAAAAGGGAAAAAAAGGGAAGAGGTCTGCCGTCACCACTGAAGAAGAGCTTTTGTCTTTATGGCACTCATGAGGCTGCGAAAACAGAGGTTATACAAAGAGGTTATTAAACACACACAAATCATCACATAAAAATGTAACTATAAAGTACAATAACTTGCTCCAGGATCTATCGGAGCCTGGTTAATGTTTAGGGATGAAAATCGTCTAATTTTCCATAGCTATTTATAGTCATTGTTAAAGGGCACCTATTGTATCCCTTTTTCCAGATTTAATATAAGTCTTTTGTGTCTCCAGAATGTGCCTGTAAAGTTTCAGCTCAAAACACTTATCAGATTATTTATTATACCTCTCAGAATATTGGATTTTCTGCTCTGAACACAATGTAACTGTTTTTGTTGCTAGCTGTTTTTAATGCTAGTTCTCCCTGCCCATCGTTCCCATGTGCATCTTAATCTGGCTGAGTCAGAGAAACAGCACAGTGACAGACATGAAGGAAACAGATCTCACGCAACCTTTGTGAGACATACTACAGTAAGACCTTTCCCAATGATTATTTGATGGATTTGTTGTGGAGTTAATTTAAGAGTTTTGATGAGTCACACACAATGTCAATACAAAGTTCACGCACGCACACAGCCGACACACACTCAGTGCACGCATTTTACTTTGCACTGTTTTTGCACAGCAAATGTAACAGGATATACATTAATATCCACTGCTGTATGGATATCTGGAGGAAGCCCACGCAAACACTGGGAGAACATGCAAATTCCACACAGAAATGCCAACTGACCTAGCCGGGGCTCAAACCAGCCACCTTCTTGCTGTGAGGCGTCGTGCTACCCACTGTGCCACCATGGCACCCAAAAAATAGTTTAGTAAAGTTTATTTTCGCTTTCATTCAAAGGAATTTCAAATTATAGTCATGTGTTTGATTAAAGTAAGATTGTTTTTTTCTATATTACCAATGACAAATTGTCCAAAAAAAAAAAAAAAAACACATTAATTTGAGCATTTACAGTATGTTTTCCGTATACTACTGTTTGTGAGAATTAGGTTTAGTCAAAATACTCTAGATATTTTAACGTAAATAAAACTGCATATGGGTTCTGTCAGTTGTGGTGTGTTATTTAAAATTTATTACACGACTTGTAATTCTTTAGTCCACTTTTAACATAAATCATTCAATCCAACTCAACCCTTAGCTCGCTCAACATTTAAGGAGTTTAAAACATTTTACTAATTAAAGCTTGACTCTTCTGTAGTTACATTGCATATTAAAACTGCTGCTGTAACACGGTGTTGTCACTGTCACACAGACAAGGATGGTTCAAACACAGTGGATTGATCAACATAAGCAGGTAAGTGATATTCTTGGAAGAGCAGATGGAATGTTGTTCACAATGTACACAAGGAGCTTCATAAAAGCATCAGAGTTATGGAGTCACTTCCCTTAATCACAGCTTGTGCATCCACAGGTTTAGGAGAAACATTCATTGGAGAAGGGGAAACATCCACAGAAAAGGTGAGCCAGAGAGAAGAGAAGGTAAGGTAAATCATCTGACATCAATTCCAGGCACTGAATGACTGGAATCGAGGAGGCTTTATAGGGGACTGATTGCAGGTGCAGGTGTGTCGGATTAGAACTTCAGTGAGAGTGCTTGGGTGTGATGAGGGGTGGCAAGTGAAGGAGAGCGATGATTGGAGCTGAGGGAACGGGATGGGGAGGAAGACTGGTGATTGGAGCAGCTGGAACGAGCCGGGGGCTAATTTGGTATTAAAATTTGTTTAAAATAACATCACTGTACTGTCTAAAGTTCATATGTCTGTTCAAATCCCACTCACACAAAGAACAAAGTAATAAGGGCACAATTGCAGGCACAATTATATCTAGCTAGGGAGTTTTCAAGCGCTGCATAATATTATTGCACCTGATGCAGCCATGGTACAGCTACAGCAACAAAGTTTCTTGGTTATTACGCCAGAATGAGAGTTTAGTTCTTAGCCATGTTCGATTGAGAAAATAGCAACTCATCATTTTCCGTTGTTCATAATGTAGTACATAATGTAACTACACATTAGTCAAGTGGAGTGGAGTGTTCGTTTGAAAAATTATTACAGCTTAGATCAATGTTATGTGTTTAATTGTTTAGTTTTATGACAATTATCTGCGTAATAGGCGGGATAAGGCATATCAAGGCCTTTTTTATAAAGCCCTTCAGTCTTATGCAACAACCAATAAGCCTGTCAGATAAGATTTTATTCTGCAAGAATAACCACCTAGATGTACGTTATTCCTTACTTGTGGGAAATCCATATTATAATCAATACAACAAAAATCATTACTGCAGCAGTGTTAAATACAGAATGCAATTTAGCATTCTCTGCTTTTTCATTCACTTTGTCATTTGTCTCTTGAGGATTCTGGGTAATGTGGAGCACTAATTAAAACCTTCAAAAGCTTCCAGTGACTGACATCTGTGTCCACCCCACAAATTGTAATTTTCAACTTATCTGATTAGCTCACAGAGGTCATATAAACCCTCTGGGGGCAGGCGTGAGAATAGTGAATACCCCAGAAATATATTATTTAATTTGTGCCAAACACGACGATTTATGTTATCCAGGTTTAAAATGTTCCTAAGAGCATCTTTAGCATCAATTGAAGCAAATCTGACCTTTTGTTACATTTGATTAGGCGTACAGTAGAAATGGTGAGAAACTTAAAGGAATAGGTCCATGAAAGGATAGTTCCATGAAAATTAAAATGTATTTACAATTTATTTGCTCTCAAGTGGTTCTAAACCTTTATGACTTTATTTTTTCAGTTTAGATATTTTGAAAAGAAATCTGGAAACCAGTAGACATTGACATCCATAGTAGAAAAACTAAATTAGACAGGCTACCAGCTTTCAGCATTCTTCAGAATATCTTCTTTTGTTTTTTAAAGGTGCAGTACGTAAGTTTGACACCCAGTGGTTGAACTAGGTATTGCATTCCTGGATCAAAACAAACACAAGCGCAGTTTTCCAGATTAAGAACCATCAGGAGCGAGTGACTATCAAGCCTAAGCGCTGATTTAAGTTAAGTTCTAAATAAAAGCAATGCGATAGAAGGAATATTTTCCATATTAAAAGGACTTTTTGTTCTAACAAACACCTCGAAGTGATATTTTAGAAACGGAATCTATTTCTTATAGGTGAACAACAGAAAACTGCCAATGATCACCTGAGGTACACCTCATGTGCTTTATTTAGTGTTAAATGCTAACAATGTGAGTTTCAATGTCATTTTACATGACAATTATAGCCATACTACTGAAATCAGCAGCAGATAGTTCAGATCTTGAAAATAAAATAAACCATTTGAAATTGAACTTTAGAACTGCGAAATAATGCAAACCAACACATATCAGTGATTCAGCATCTACATTTAATAATGTCAAAGAGGTTTAATATGTATTAATTAGATTGTAGATCTTACCATTTCATGAGTGAGTGCGTATTCTGTGCTTCTGTATTTAAATTTCTGTCATGTTTCGCCAAATTGCTTGACACTGTAGCATGTTGTTGGGACACAGGGTTACAATTTAACGAGCTCACCTAATGTTTACGTTACTAATATTTATATTATTTGCTAATTAATAACCTCATGTGGAACTCTGAATCTGCGTCTCGTTTCGAAGTCTGCTACTGTTAACCGGAGGTCGCATTTCGGTCACGGATGCATGCTCTGAGAGCCTTTCCTAATGAATGAATGAAATATGTGGTTTTCCACAAAGGCAATCCAGGGTGCTGTAATATAATTGGCTAAACTGGCAGTGGGCGGGTTAAAAGAACCAAGACAAAGACAGCTTTCCGGCATGTAAAGTACATTTTCAAATCAGAATGTCTGACTTCAGCATTGTTTTTTAGATAAACAAGAATGTTCACTTGCCATTTTTCTTAAATATCTGCAAAAATATTATGGATCAAGGGTGAGTAAATGATGACAGAATCTTCATTTTTGGGTAAACTGTCACTTTAAACATTTATAGGATAAATAAATAAATAAATAAATAAATAAATAAATAAATAAATACATTTTGAACAAGACCCCTTTACAGTCTGCAATATCGTTCAATTTTGTAAACAAAATGACTTATGAAACGGCATGTAATCGTAACTCCTCCATCCTCTGATCTTAAGAATGAGTCTATGAGACTTTACAACATCTAATGGATAAAAAGGGAGGCTTGTTTCACTTCCATTGTGTTCACATGCCGTTGGGAAGCTGAGTGCTCAGGCTGCGGAGTAATCCATTATTGGCCGACTCAATGGATGTGGACCATGTGTCTGTCTGAGAGCTCTGACGGCCCCAGTGAACTGCATGATTGGCCCCTCGGTCCAGAAGCAGCACTTCCCCCAAACTACCTGCGTAATGTGGAGCGATGCTAACAAACGATAGACGGCAGAACATCATGGAGATCATCAGATTATTTAGAAATGGAAAATGTGAATTCTGAAAAAGTACAACCACACTGAATAATGTGATTAGTTAACTTTACTTAAAAAAGTAACTCATTGCCTTATAATTATTAGGTAAACAAACTACACTTGAGAGCAAAATTATTAGCCCTCCTGTTTTTTTTCTTTTTCAAATAATTCCCAAATTATGTGACTTTTTTAGTAATTCAGTTTTTCTTTCCAAAAATGAAAATATTTAATTTTTACAATCAGACAGAAAAATACTGACAGCTATTACCCCATATATATATATATATATCCCCCATCCCCCCACCCCATTATATGCACATCAGGAAACACAGAATAACTGTAGTTTAGAGCTATTTGGTAAATTACATTTAAATTTGACATTCGTAGTATCAGATGAGGCTTAAATGTCCAATATGTCTTGACGTCGCATATTTATTGATTATCCACACCTTCAAAAAGTCCAGTTTAGCATGGTTGATCCATATTGATGACAGTTCCAGATACAGTATTTCCAATAGTGAATGTAACCAGTGCTTAACTGAGAGATCATGAGGGGGTTTCCACCTCTGTGTCAACATTTTCTTTGTATCAGTTAAAAAAATTACGGACCTTTGCATATACGGGAAATTGAGAGTTATCATTCAATAATAACAATATAGGATCTTTGGGGAAACAGATTTTTGTAACTTTAAATAAAATGTCCAAGACTTCTAGAGAAAGTCTTATTTATTTTAATTCGACTAGAATAAAAGCAGTTTTTAATTTTTTAAAAACCTTTTTAAGGTCAATATTATCACCCCCCCTTATCTATTTTTTTAGATTGTCTACAGAACAATCCATCATTATACAATGTTTTGTCTATTTAACCTAATTAGTTAAGCTCAAGTTAGTTAAGTTTAAACTGCACTTTAAGCTGAATATTAGTATCTTGAAAACTATCTAGTAAACATTATGTACTGTCATCATGCCAGAGATAAAAGAATTTCTGACTTCAACTCTATATGCATAATTCTAAAATTTATGTCAATGGGTTTACTGACTTTTTAAGGTAAAATTAACTTGTTGCTTTTAGGGCAATGGGTTTACTCGGTTTTTTAAAGTAAAGTAAAGTTTTTACAGTGTATGCACACAACAAAGGAAAAATTCCTAATTGAAAAGCTGCATTCTCAGTGCTCTACTGGTCTAGGAACAGCTTAACCTCAGAGCGGTTTAAGTACAATCAGTCGCAAGTGGACGGAAAGTAGGCCTTGCACTCTTGATAGCCTCTGTCGAAATGATATATGGTGTTTCTGTTCCCTCCGCGTTCTCCAGTGCATTGGGAGTCAGCAGGTCGACTTCTATATGCAAGAACATTATAGCATATTTGGCAAGCTGGCATGAATAACAATGATTTTATAAGATGGATTTTTTAAAATCGCATGTTCATCTGTTAAGATAAGATGGACGCAAGCGGGGGGAAAAATAACATGACATTTCAGCTCAAGAACAAAACTGTTTTCAATATTTTACATTAAGTGATGCTTCTGTTTTAAAGTATGGTTATAAACAGTGATCACACTTTATATTAATGTACAATTAGTGCTAATAACAAACCATTAACTAATATTATAAGCTCAATAATCTATTAATTAGCTGCTTTATTAATAGCTCTATGGTTTAGGTATAGGATTAGGGATGTAGAAAAAAATCATACTTTATAAGTACTAATAAACAGAAAATATCTTAATAATAGGCAGGTAATAAGCCTGTAGTTAATAGTGTGAATATTGTTACTTAAACTAAAGTGTCACCTAAATATATATTATATATATATATATATATATATATATATATATATATATATATATATATATATGAGCAATTTCACATGAGTAGCAGTGTGATATGGCTGTATATCAGCACTGGTAGGAGGTAAAGTCTAGATCGGATACGTGGCCAGTCGGAAGTGTGATATGCACATTAATAAATCTGATTTTTTTTTGTGGCACTGTATAACAATAATAATAATATTTTTACAGTACTGTGACGGTTGGGTTTAGGGTTGTGGTGGGAGTAGGCGTTAAAAAATACAATTTATTGGGTAATTTAATAGATAACATAAATAATACTTGATACAACTACTGTTTTTACGTTACTGTGATGATTGGGTTTAGGGTAGGGGTGGGGGTAGATGTTAATAAAATACAATAAATGGGAAATTTAATAAATAATAGAAATAATTCTCATTAACTTCTGGCCACAAACGTATCCGATCTAGCAACAACCCTGGTAGGAGGCATGCGATGCCTTATTGTCCCACCAGTGACGTTATTCAGCCATATCACACTGGTACAAGTGTGATATTGCATTTATACAACAGTTGGACGGCATAATCATGTGTATAAAAACATGGAGAGTCTAAAGATCCTTTTGTAAGAGGAACTACTTTCTTCTGCCATTCCTTCACTTCATTTGCAGCTGATGTCAGAACAGCAGAAACCATTGCTACTTCACCAACGTCACTTTAGAGCTAGTATTTGAATGATTCTCCAACGTAATGTCTAAAATCATGACAAAACAGGTGATTTTAAGGCCGAACGGCATGAAATGCCATCAGTTTAGAGACATTTTCCAGTATTTCTCTGTTGCAATCAGGATGGTACAATAATTTACCTAGAAAAAGCCAAAGCAGCGCAATCACTAACAGATTATTGTTGTGTTTGTGATAAGGAAAAATGCTAAACACATGCAGGCATTTCTTCTTTCTTTCTTTTTACTGAACTATTTTGCAATATCTAATATAATAATATCTATATAGATCAATGATGCCGATGCACTGTATCTCTGAAATGATAAATATTTAAAATTGGCTCTATCCTTATAAATAAACTGTACAGTTGCAATCTAAACATCTACATTCTCGCCTAAAAAGTCTCGAAAGTACATTATGTTGTCCAACAGCAGCAATTTTTGTCAAACTGTAGTCCGTTCATTGATCTGCTGTCATTCTATGTGGGCGGAGGAATACACAAGGGTGAGGACGCTATACAAGTAGGCATGGGACGGAATACTGTGATACCATGAAACCGTGATATTTATATCCAAGGTTATCATACCGTCAGAATCTTGTGCTGTTATTACGGGAATATCGCCAATCAGATTCGAGAACTGGACAGAACTGTTATCTGTTATCTAACTGATATCATCTTTTCTTTTTTTTCAATTTAATTTGAGCACAGTTCTTGCAGGAGTGCATGGTTAATGTACAGTATATGGATGCAACCAACACAAAAAATGCTAGAATACCAAATTAGCATACCAAAACATATACAATATCAAAAAGTTTTCTGTGTTTTTTTTTTTTTTTTGTAGCAGTTTTGACTTTGAAATGCATAAACGGAAATGCAGACAAGAGGAAAGTCAAGCGCTGTGAATAAGCCAGGTTCAATCTCCTAATGGTTTGGAGAGGATATAATCACATTAAAAAAAAGACCCCTTCAAGAAGGACACTCACTAGGGCATCTTGTGCTGAAAGATTGCTTCAGGAACTGATGATATTATGGAGCAAGAGAAAAAACTAAATGCATTGGGGGAGTGTGACTAAGCTGTCTGGAAACAAATCAAAATAATAATACCAGCGTTTTCTGATTTACTTTTAGACTTAGAAATTAACTGTTTGGCAATAAATGTTTAAATTTATGATTACATTTTAGTTCTATTTTTTGCTTATTTATTTAATGATCATATTAACATGACTAATGCCATTAATTTATTCATTAATTGCTAACAAATATATTAATAATACATATATTATAGGGAATATGCCACAAATTTTCCATATTTTAAGCTGTGAAAATGAATGATTTTTTTCTGTGTGGCATAAATGAATGAATAAATTCCTATAAAATTGATTGCTATTTTCTGAGAGTTTATTAATTTTAAGATTACTTTTTTTTTCATTTGCTACGTTTCTAAATTATATTGAAGTACATGGAAAAAATATAACAGCTGCTAAGAACATGTATATATCTCATTACATCAAATATGAATATACTAACAATAAACACTGTCAGAACAAGATGTTCTGTCTGAGCGATGAGGCTGAAAATCAGTTTGACAGTCTCAATTCATCTGAATGCCACATTTGGAATGATAAAAAATATCTGAATGACTGTATATAATTGTAACTGACAGTGTTGATAATGTTTACACATTCAGATACTGTATAGGCAGATTCCTCTGAACATGTGTAACAGAATAATCCAATATAATTCTGTAGTCTGTACCAAAATGTTCATCTTGAGAGTGCATTTCCAACATCTCCAAAATCAATGATACATCAGGGTTTCATAATATATATATATATATGAAGTATTGCCATGCATGCTAAAGAGGAAAAAAAAAGTAGGCTTGGATTGCATGAGGCTTGTCGCTCTCGATCACGACATGGCCGGCTGCTTCATTCTGCAGGTAATTCAATAAAGCCTTTCCTCAATCGGAAACAGAGCCTTCCCACCAGCATGAATGCTGTTACAGGAACACAATTGTGTCTGAACATCAGACATGTTTCCCAATCATGCAAACTAAATGCAAGAGAAACAAAAAAGCTCCATCGTCCCATGAGATGTCAATCTTAAAAAACAAATTAAACTGCATATTTACACAATACTAAGTAGCCTAGTACTAAATGTAAATGAATTGATCAGTGCTTAAAATACTGTCTAATGAGGCAGAGTGGAGAAGATGAAATTTCTGCAAGCAAAGATAAAAGCCTGGTTAATGCAGCATCACAGTCCTCAAGGATATACAAACTCAGAGCTGCACTGTAGCTGAATGAGATTAAAGTGACTGAAATTAAAAGCTTCAATTTATGGGAAAACACTGGCAACAACTGATTGAATTCATTTTCTTTTGCTTTTTTTTTTTTGCAGTGTAGTGGCAATCAAACCATTTTTCAGAATTAAGATTTTCAAGACTTATGTGGATATAATGTCAAATACATACAGTTGAAATCAGAATTATTAGCCAACCTGAATTATTAGCCCCCCTGCTTAGTTTTTTCCCCAATTCCTGTTTAATGGAGAGATTTTTTTTCAGCACATTCTAAACATAATCATTTTAATAACTCATTTCTAATAACTGACTTCTTTTATTTTTGCCATGATGACATTAAATAATATTTGACTAGATATTTTTCAAGACACTTCTATACAGCTTAAAGTGACATTTAAAGGCTTAACTAGGTTAATTAGGTTAACTAGGCAGGATAGGGTTATTAGGCAAGTTATTGTATAATGATGGTTTGTTCTGTAGACTATGGGAAAAAATAGCTTAAAGGGGCTAATAATTTTGACCTTAAAAATGTTTTTTACAAAATTAAAAAACTGCTTTTATTCTAGCCAAAATAAAACAAATAAGACTTTCTCCAGAAGAAAAAATATTATCAGACATACTGTGAAAATGTCCTTGCTCTGTTAAACATCATTTGGGAAAAATTAAAATAATTCAGAGGGGGGTAATAATTCTTTTTTTTTAAACACATTTATTGTTTCAGAAAAATGTGATACATACATACTGTATTAGTAATCAAATACCAATCACGGAAAACCCACCCCATCCCGACAGAGCCATTAAAAAAAAATGTGTTCACATGCAAGGAATATAATACATAACCAAATAAATAGAAAATAAAAAAATTTACTAAAATAAGATTAAATAATAATTTTAAAAAAATTATTCTGACTTCAACTGTACATGCGAACATACATTAGGGAACTACTAGTCGAAGAAGCTATATAAAAAAGTAGAATGAGCTTAAAATTTTAATAATTACAATGACATAATTATTTAATGATAAATGAAGCTGAATGTGTTTCCACCACGTTGCTGGGTTGCAGCTAGAAGGACATCTGCTGTGTAAAACATATGCCAGAGTAGTTGATGGTTCCACTATGGCGACCCCTGATAAATCAGGGACTAAGCTGAAGGAAAATGAATGAATGAATGAATGAATGAATGAATGAATGAATGAATGAATGAATGAATGAATGAATGAATGAATGTATGATTCAGGAGGCAAAAACAGTAAAAAAAAAAAGGAAAATGGGAGATTTGTTGTAAAGCACGAAGGTGTTGTTATTGTGAAGTTTCTTAGACAACATGTCTCATAATTCACATACAAACATATATTTTTTAAATAAATATTTAGGCCCACTTTGTGTTATTCAAAATACAATCTAACAATATAAGTAATAATAAAGGTGCTTGAATTGGGGCAGCAGGGCGTGTACTAAATGATTAGTATGGTCCCTGCTGGACCAGGAGGTCTATCTGTGTGGAGTTTGCATGTTCTCCCCATGTCTGTGTGGGTTTCCTCTGGGTGCTTCAGTTTCCCTCACAGCAGTAGCCTATAAGTAAATTCAGTAAATTGAATTGGAAGTGCTGGAAGGGTATCTGCTGTTTAAAGTATATGCCAGAGAAATTGATGGTTCATTCCGCTGTGACGATAAATCAGGGAGTGTGTGTGAGTGAGCAAATGAGTACTAAGAGAATGAGTGAAAGAGGTTTGTATATGGAGGTGCAAAATGTACCCCAAATAGAATTAGCCTACCTAGAATTAGATTAGAGTGAGGGTGGCGCAGTGGTTAGCACTGTCGCCTCACAGCAAGAAGGTCGCTGGTTCAGGTCTCGGCTGGGTCAAGTGTCGAGACTAAGCCGAAGGAAAATGAATTAATTAAAAGGAAGCCATAATAATATGTAGCATTAACATTGCCCCAAATATAAAGCTTGTTGATTGCAGTAAACGCTTACATTTCATGATCTGTGAAGATTTAAAAACTGAGCCCGCCATGGCTCGTTTTTTAAGTCTTCTCGAGATGTTACACTAATTATGTTACCTCATGGGTGTCATATACCCAAGAATAAGCACTAAGAATGTGAGCTTTAAAAAAGTAATTTAGTGTCTGTGTGTGTCTCTGCAGTGCCCGTGTTGCCCGCGGCGGGACATGCGGGCGCTCTGCTCTCTTCCAGCCACCGATCAGTCGCTTTCGCTCATGTCAAAACTGACTCCAGAACAGCGCTCAGTCTCTCACTCTCATCACCGGACACCCTCCGGTAATCAGTAATTCACTGAACGTAATTTATTATAAACTAATGCGTAAGAATTAGCCTGATCAATCTAAATCACTATTAGTTTGACGCTAGAATCTTGAAAATCTACAAGTCTGGAAGAAAATAACTTTTGCTTCTTGGAAAACTGAGCTGTCCGTCAGCAACATGCTGATTTGTGCATCCTTATCTTTTATCCTCTGACAAACTAATATTAGAATTTGTTTTATTTCCTACAGTACAGGCTAATGCAGCAAAATTACGAGGCGAAAGTCCGATAGCTTTTAACTCACCCTTTACGGAGCTGAGAAGATGAGATGTCGATGCTGGTTCTCCATTATGAGCCGGCCGACGAAGCTAATCAATAATCATTTGTGTGTGTCCTGTTAAAACCGCAGTAACCAAAGCAAAAGCTGACAGTGTTTCAGCGCTGCTGCTGCTCTGTATCTGCAGTACTTCGAGAGAGAGAGAGAGAGAGAGAGAGAGAGAGAGAGAGAGAGAGAGAGAGAGAGTTGTAGTAATAATGCTTTGGCTTTGCGCAGAGACCTGACGGAGACACCGCGTCGTGACGTAAAGAAACCCCCTCCAAGACTCCGTGCTGCTGGATTTATGACGTGCATGTCCTACTGAAAGTCAAAATCGGGATCTCTTTGCCAGATTTGAGAAACCGGCGTGATTTAAAGGTGCATCAGCGTTTTTGCTAAAGTTTTAATGGGGATATATTAAAAGTGTAATTAAAACAAATAGTCTGAGGGGACAAAAGAAAGGTTCTTCACTCCAAAAACAAGTTTCTTCTAATAACATGGAGAAATAGATGCTATTGCGAAAATCCCATCTCATCTGGAACCTTTTTGATAAACTTTTTAGTTTTGATCAGCTTTTTAGAGACTTGCCCAGACTCAAAAAAATAAAGGTTATGTAGGGGAGAGCGGTGTAAGTTGTCACACTGTTTATAACTCCAGCACTACAGGTGCTATCTTAAAAATCACATTTTGTTTGACTCCTCTTCTATAGTCAACCTCCTGTTCACATGTTCAAGATTGCTCTGAGATTAGCATGCACTTTTCTTTTCTTTTGGCAAATCACTTTAAATTTTATTTAGTACTACATTGTTAGGTATTGATGTGAAAAAAAATATTATTTTGCACAAAATAGATGAGACAGTGACATGTCTTTTGATATGTTTGCTGACATACTGGGCTAACCCTGACATTTAGCCAACTTTAGCACAAATTGTCACCTTAGAATTATACGGTTCTATCTGACATTTTTGTCAAAATTGAGTTATTGACATATTCTTATTAAATGACAACTTATTAAATGACTTTCCCTCCTAATCTTAACTGCCTCTCTGGCTATACCACTAACTGTACTCTCTCAAAAAAAAAAAAAAATACTTACATTACTTATGCTTTGCTTCTTAGACTTTACACACCTGAAACTTGTCTGTAGCACTTATTCACTGCTGCTCTTATAGTTGTGTAAATTGCTTCCTTGTCCTCATTTGTAAGTCGCTTTGGATAAAAGTGTCTGCTAAATGACTAAATGTAAATGTATTTACATTATGGGATGTTTTTCATAAATTGTTTACATTTTAAGGCTTTATTTAAAAAACAAATGTTACACACATATTGTTTGCTATGAAATGCCAAATCTTTGAAGCTCGATATCTCAAAATCATTCAGAACGCAGATAAAACCTTATAATTCCAAGGTGACGAAATGTCAGTTTGGGGCAAGTTGTTTCATTGACTTTGGAGCAAGTTGTCACATTTGACTTAAGAAAGGCAGGAATTAAGGAAGAAAGGTATTCCTGGGATTGTAGCAATTGCCTTTCCTCTGGCTTCAACCTCATTGAACATTCAGGCTGACTTCAGGGTGGCTGGGATTCAACCTTACAACAGAAATGTATTTCCAGAAACCATCCTACATCCTTGCACAATCCTACGTCACAGATCACTCAATGCAGAACTCTACCCTGCCAGGCCCAAGCACCAACTCTGCTTCTTAATCAGACACAAGGCATCAATGTGTCCGGAGGTTAAATGGATGTTAAGTTATGCAAGTTATCCGCAGAATTCCATTTGCCAGAGAACATTTCAGTTTAAAATTCAAAGTAAAGTATTGTCTTGCCAATATGTTTTGATTTAAATGTGTATTGATTGAAATATTTTTTCAAATCTTGCATGATTGTTAATTTATTTTATTTTTTTATTCAACATTTAAAATCAATAATCACAATTAAGCAGTTGTGTTCTTATTTTTAGATAATCTAGTGTGACAACGTGCTGATTGTCACAAGTGCACATTCTCCATTCAGCAGTCTACAGCTCCATAATGAGATAAGATTTGAAAATGTCATGAACACAAATATGTGCCTGAGACTTACTTCTTTCATTTGATGTGTCATTTATTACATTATGGTGTATGGTGTTCAGTAAAAGCTAGAAAGTATGAAAAGTGTGACAACTTACCCCACCTCTCCACTATTCACAAAGATGGTTCTGTGAAAACATTTTGCATATATGAATAGTTCAGATGCAAAAACCTCTAAGTGCCGTCTGAAATTTTCTCCTTAATCGGACATTTTTCTCAAGCTCCTGTGTGTATGTTCAGTAAATCCACTTTTATGGCAAATAACATGTTCTTTGCATAGCCTTTAAAGTGAAATAACTGAACACCAAAGGATCCTAAGAAAAATGCAAATTTTAGAAGAAAATTTAAGATGGCACTCAGAGGTTTTGCATCTAAACTCTTCATATAATCTTCAATGGAATCATATAGAAACTCTTTTTGGTTCTTCTTGGCCCCTTTATTTTTAATACTGTATGCATATTCTTATAAATAAAGGCTCTTTAGTGGCATCAATTGATCCACGAAAAACCACAAACACACAACAATTTTATATTAAAATATTTGAGATTCTATATGGCTCATGACAACGTAAATCAATCTGGCAACATGGGATGAATGAATCAATTAGTCAAATTAAACCATTGCTATGCTGTGAGTTTCAAACTTCTCATTAAGAACCAGAGCCTTTCAAAAAGAAGACTATGTGAAGTATCCTGTGTGCTGTATACTTTAATGACTTTTCTGACACACGTTTGAGTGCATTCACAGCATGATACCTATGTCCTCTGCTTTCTTTTGTTGTGTGACCTTATGCTTCTGTTTCTCATTTATGACTGAGTCAAAGAGGATGATTCACCCGTTTATAGCATGAATGATTGAAAGCCAAGGAGCACTTAACTTAATGAGCCACTCTGCAATATGAAGGTCCTGCATTTAATCACTGTGGCCTCAGCTGTGACTATCAGTGGCTTTTTGGCTTGTTAAATCTTTAAAAGTAACAAAAATAGAAATATACAAATATTTTGAGACAATCACATATACTTTGATGTCATTTAAACACAGCATGTGATTATTGAATAGACTTTTTCTATGCATGTGATGAGTCAGCATATACAATACAGTAACTAATAATCTCAAAGACTGTATATGCTTTTAGAAGACATTATGCTAATATTTCTATTAGATTTTTTAAACTACAATAGCAAAATCAATTAAATTATCAATTATGTCTTACTACATTCTTAAGAATATATGAAGGAGCTCAAACACAGGAAGACTCATCATGACAATAATAATTAATGAAGCTATTGGTTATGTAATAACATCAGTGCTCATTAGACTTGGCTTTTCCATCTCACAAATTGAACCGTAACCATCTTAGCTAAAACCTAAAATAGATCAGCTTGCAAAGACATCTAGAGTCCTAGGCGTCCTCTTATGGCTAATGAATACAAATGACAGAAGATCTCCATGCTTTTTGTGAATCCACTTTGTCAATCGTATGCTTTGCTTCATGTGTAAGAAAACACCCTGGCATTGAAAACAGGAATGAAGAAGTTTGACATAAATCCGACAAGCTGCCTGTCTTAGTTTCAGGCAATGATAAATACCTCGAAGGCATTTTACATTTTCCGCTGCTGCGGTGCTTCAGAGAAGAACAGCTTTATGACAGCTGTTGCTGCTATGAAGGATTCCCTGCATAATAATGGGGGAGCTCTGCATATGCGTTCATATTTCAAATATACAAATTTGTATAACTCATATAACATGAACAATGTAAATTACATGCATTGTTTTGCATTTAAGTGTGTGCTATTAGGACACTATATTGATTGCTAATGGTGATTTTTTTTGGTCATAAATATTTCTAGAGGCAATAAACGAGTGTATTTGCATTTTCATTAAGAATAACAGTCAGAAGGGCAGCACAGGGGAAACACAACTCATTTTTATTAAAAGTGCTACAACCCCGAATAAGAAAAAGTTCAGACAGTATGGAAATTGCAAATAAAAAAGAAAGTAGTGATTTTCAAATTTACATTGATTGTATTTCATTGCAGACACTATGAACTATTTCATGCTTTGTCTGGTCACCTTCATTTAATTTGTAAATATACACCCTTTCCTGTCATTTAGACCTGCAAAACATTCCAAAATAAGTTGGGACAAGAGCAACTTAAGGCTAGTAATCAGGTAAATTGGTTAAACAATGTCATCTGATCTGACATATTATGTGACTTATACCCACATATTCATGTATTCGCATACATAACAGTTTAATATAATTTCACAGTAATGCCTATAAAGTTGTTATTATTATAATAACATACACTGTTAAAAATCCCAGAATTTCACAACAAGTTACTGTAATTTTTCCACAGTAAATTAGTATCACTGACATCATAAACATTAGTATCACTGTAAACTTACACAGTAATACATCATATTGTATTGTACGTTTATTGTAAAATAAAAGAATTTTTTCTTTCTTATATATTTAAAAATATTTACAATTTGTTTACCAACATCTTCAAAAATAACTTGAAAGAAAATGAACCAGTTTTGAAACGACATGAATGTTATAGTAAATTTTCTTTTATGGGTCCACTCTTAGCCAAAATGTAATAAACTGGAGCAAAAGTCAATTATAAGTAAAACCAAAAACTGTTAAACAAGCCTAAAATTATTTCAAAGTCAGAAGAAATGTCAGAATCATAAGGCAAGGAAAGCCTGCTTTAGAAGGATTCATGAGTATTTGGCCATCATCATCTGGAAGCTACATGTCAAAAAAATGCTGAAATTGTCAAAAAAATGCACCATCTTTACAAATAAACCACAGATTTGAATTTTAAACAAATACATTCTTGCATGAAAAATTGTTAGAACTTACTTTCATGACAAATTACTATCTACTGTAACCATTATACTCTATATTACATTATAATATATATAGATTATATATAGATTATATAAAATTACCTCACAGTATACTGTGAATTTACATACAGTGAAAATAATGCGAATTTAAAGTAATTTTTTTACAGCGTAACACTTTACAATAAGGTTCCACTAAAAATAATGTATTTATTAACATGACGACTAATGAACAATACAATACATTTATTACATTATTTATTAATTTTTTGTTAACATTAGTTAACAAAAATAAAATAAAGTTAAAGAAAATAAAGTTGTACATGTACTGTGGATTTTAATCATGCAACATAAACATTGAGCTATGATTAATAAAGGATTGTTCATTCTTAGTGCATGTTAAATACATGAACTAGCATTAACTAATAAAACCTTATTGTAAAGTGTGTTTGCTGGTTCGAGCCTCGGCTGGGTCAGCTGGGTTGCAGCTGGAAGGGCATCCGCTGCGTAAAACATATGCTGGATAAGTTGGCGGTTCATTCCGCTGTGGCGACCCCGAATTAATAAAGGGACTAAGCAGAAAAGAAAATGAATGAATGTATGAATGTTAAGTGTGAACTATATTTTTCAATATAAATGTTTGTATATTAAATCTTAATTCTTTTAAATCAAAGTCTTAGATTTAAAAAATAACTGTGCCAGTTCTCATCTTATGCCAGGGCGTCTACTTTAATTGTTTATCCTCAAAATGGAAACTGTGACTTCATTCATTCATTCATTTTCATTTCACCTTAGTCCCTTTATTAATCAGGGGTCGCTTATCAGCATATGTTTTACGTAGCAAATGCCCTTTCAGCCACAACCCAACACTATGAAACACCCATACACTCTTGCATTCACACACATACACTAAGGCCAATTTAATTAATCCAATTCACCTATATAGTGCATGTCTTTGGACTGTGGGGGAAACCGGAGCACCCAGAGGAAACCCACGCAAACACATGGAGAACATGCAAACTCCACACATAAAATGCCAACTGAGCCAGCCAGGGCTCGAACCAGCAACCTTCTTGCTGTGAGGCGAAGTGCTACCCACTTTGCCACCATGCTGCCCAAAACTGTGACTTTTCCACAAATGCCTTGATTACAAATAGACATAAAGGTGTTCATATTTAACAAAATGCAATGCCATAAATCGCAAAATTAGAGAACTGTTATTATTGACTAAACCTCAGAAATGTTAATATTCAGATGGATTGTCAAAATTAAAAATAGTGTACCATTCATCATTAAAAGTGCACAGAGGAGATTCTGTCCAATTTATGATCACGAGAAAAATAAAAAATCATCCTAATCTATCAAGATAAACTGAAACTTGCAAAGATTGATGGCCTTACTATAGCAATTAAATACTGTAAATAGTTTTTCAAACCATAGAATAATGTACTTGAGCTACAACAACTATTGAAATATTAACAAATGATCCAATACTGCATATATTGTTCTATAATACACCAGTTTACTGTAGTAAAAGCTAAATTTTTACTATTTATTACAGTTTATTCATTGACTAATATTACGTAGGCTGTAGCATTCATTAATTAATCGTTAGTAATTAAATATCCATTAATTAAAGCTTTGTAAATGCTACAAAACAAACAGCACAACACAATTAAATATATGATTGAAAAATGCTATTTGCTATAAATTACTATAGTATTTCTTCATGTGGGTAGATGTGAAATATAAGGATTCCATCCGTTTAAGTGTCTGTAACAAGGAAAATGTGTCAAAAAATAAAGAGGAAACTGCCACTGCTCATTAATATCACCTATAAGTTTGATTCATTTCATGCTCATTCATGCAAGGAATATAATCTGTCCATCAAGAGCACACTCTGCAGAGAAAAAATAATAGGTTTCTTTTTTACAACACAATTACATCCTGAGAACCAATAGAAACTTTTTTTTACTTCCCGATTAACCTTCTAACTCAACTCCTTTTATTATTTTTTGCCCTCTGTCTACAGTTCCTGGATCCTGAAGCCTGCAAATACCTCAACAGAAACACCACAGGGAGAAAGTTCATTTAATGGCTTGAGACTATTGTCCTGGAACAAATTGAACCAGGTTGTGAGTAAAGAATGTGGGCTGACTTTCAAGTGAGGGCAAACGCAAACATGCTTGTGCGTTTTTTAAGAGATCTGGTGTTTGAAATCACGTCGAGCTTGACGTTTTTATCAAAATGCTGCAACAGCAATTATTTTTCAATTCTATTGTTTTCACTATATTTGACAGTCTAGTTCTAAATCTGAGACCTGAATAATCAGTTTTGTAAATTAAATTTTAGTTGATTTAGTCCTTAAGGCAAAATGCTGCATGAATAGAGTAAAAAAAAATCATCAGTCGTCATTAATTTAATGATTAATTACATAAAGAATTACAAAGGTGTTTGTAATGTAAGTTTTATAAAATGTTGTTTAAATATGCGAATGATGCATTTTTTAACATGTGTAAAATTGAATATATTTCTAACAAAAAACAAAACAAAACTGAACATTGAATGAAGTCAGGTTCAAAATTCTCCTTCTTATTGTTATCGTTATTATTGTTTTGACATATTGTCAGAGGTTTTTACGATGGGACATTTGGGGTCTCTTATCACTTACAGCGCCGAAAATAAGACATCATAATTTTTCTCTGTTGCGGTTGACTTGAAGGTTTCACCAGATGTTATTAACAACCAAAGAAATCCATATATGCAAAGAAAATAAATCTAATTAGTTTACAGATTAAGTTATGCAATATTGCAGGTAAAAGTGTTGAACACGTGACGAAAACAAGATGTAGAAAGGCAGTGAAAGCCCAGACAGCAGCTGAAATCTCTCAGTAGTTATTCAGCAACCCTCTGCCCTTCGTCCTTGTTAATTAATATCAGCTGCTTCAGTCCAACATCTACATTACCAGGATGATAAAGATGAAACCATGGTGGACATTTTAGCAAGACAACTCTCAAATGCTTTCAGAGAAAGAAAATCAAGCTATAGAATGGCCCAGCCAATCATCTGACTTGAATCCAATAAAAAAATACAAATTATTTGACAGACACGACTCACAGAACCATCAATATTTTTACACTCTGTTGGAGTGTGTAAAAAACTGTGTGAAATTAAATAATGCATGTGACTTCATTCTCCATATGAGAGGTGTCTTTAAGCTGCGATCACCAAAAAAGCCTTTTATATAAAGTATTAAACCTTTCAGTTCAGTTCTTTCTCCTTGTGTCATTTGATTGTTATTACACAGAACAAATTTTTCAGATTTTTTTTGTTTTCGTTTTATTTCTATGTTTGTACTGTTTGGGTTTTTACCAAAATCTGGTTCAGTTCCACGTCAACAGCTCCTTTAGAAATATTATTCCCAGTAAAAAACATGACATGTTCAATATTTATTTTTCCAGTTGTAAGTATGTTTTTTTTTGTGATCTGGCAAATTATGTATGATGTCTTCAAAATATATTATTAAAACTGATATGTTTGGTATTGTGTAAATGTCACTGAAGAGGAGATTTATGATTTGTTCATGTTGCGAAAACCCAATTAACATGTGTTGTAAATGGAATCTACAACTTGATAAAGTACAACACAACACAAGCTTTTTTTATTTTTCATTTAAACTGAAAAGAGTTTTAAAAATAATAATAATTTAAATCTCAAAACTTCCTGCAGTGTCAAATATAAGAACTGAGAGGTTGTTTCAGGACAAAGGCAGTATTCTTTAAGTTATCAGTATTGATACTCATTAATAGGCCTATCTTTTTAGTCTTATGTACTGTACATTATGTCTAAATGTAGCCTACCTTCTAAAATCAAAACAAGCCTTGAAGTTATTGTACTTTTCCTTAGAGCAAGTATGCACTCAGAAAACTATTTGATGGCTGAATTATGAAGCACTCAAATACAAAAAAAAAAAAAAAAAAAACAACCTGCAGGGTTTATATATAGGATGAAACACAGCAATGCTTTTATTCATGAAGCTCAGTGTGTGTGAAGTCTGATTCATTCATTCAATTCACTGCTGCTCTTTCATTCAGGCACAGCTATATATTTCACTTACCTTTATAATTCCTGATGCTTTCACACACAAGCAATCTGTCTGGCCCCAGGATTTCTTTCCTTCTTTGATTTTCATCTCTGATTTCCTTTAATAGTTTTTTTAGTAGTTGTCATTTATTAGATATGTCCAAAGATATTTGATGCACAATCAAACTGAAACCTTGAAATTAATTTATTTCAATGTTATGTGTCCAATATCTATCTATCTATCTATCTATCTATCTATCTATCTATCTATCTATCTATCTATCTATCTATCTATCTATCTATCTATCTATCTATCTATCTATCTATCTATCTATCTATCTATCTATCTATCTATCTATCTATCTATCTATCCATCCATCCATCCATCCATCCATCCATCCATCCATCCATCCATCCATCCATCCATCCATCCATCCATCCATCCATCCATCCATCCATCCATCCATCCATCCATCCATCCATCCATCCATCTATCTATCTATCTATCTATCTATCTATCTATCTATCTATCTATCTATCTATCTATACATTTGTGACTGTGATAATGGAGACTTTTGCATAATAATTAGGTTTTCTATTTATTGATCTATTTATTTACAGTTTTTCTCAGTGGCTTTGGTGCATTTCTCACAACACTTAATGCATTACACAACACTTAATACATTTGCACAACAGTTAATGCATTTCTCAAAACAATTAGTACAAACTGCAAAACCTAGTTGATAACCTGCAAAAGCATGTCACTTGCTCAAAATGGATAGCTCATTCATCAAAAGCAAGTATTCATGTCAATGAAAATGTCAGTGTCCTCAAGATGAAAAGTCCTGCCACCATTGTTTATGAACAAGATAGTCAAATGGCTTTGTCGTGTTTTCATTATGACAGCTACTCTACGGTTTTTACAATGAAAAAAGTCAGATTTTGGTGACACCTCCTGAAAATGCTCAAGACAGCACTATGTACTATTTGCACAGCCATTTGAAAACTACAGTAAAGTTAGACATCACTGCATTTAGTCAGGACACTGAATATGTATGTTACAAATTTTTACTGCATATGCTCTTTGCAATTCTAAGTTATTCACAGCATTGTGCAGAAGAATACACCCTTATTTACAACAAACATAAACTTCCTTTGGGTAGAGCTGTGCACAACTTTAAACAATATTGCAGTACATATTGAAACTGAACCTACAACATAGGTCTGTAAATCATTCATGAGCTTGTTCAATTTAAAAGACATTTTCAGGAAAAAAAAAGATTAAAATCTTTTATAAAATTTGCTTGAAAGATTTTGACAACTAGTTCAACATTTTTATAATGACTCAAGTAATGAAATGAGGACTATTAGTTTTATATGGAATTCAGCATTCACAAGTTTAGTTAATTTTGACTGACATGACATAAGCAAATGATAATGTTATAAAACAGCAGAGAGTTGTATGAAATTTTCAATTTATGCATGTCCAAAAGCATTTGCAATTTGTTGGAAGGAATGAGAAACTGCTACTATGATGTGCACAAATGACTAATTGTTTTGAGAAATGCATGAACTGTTGTGCAAATGTAAATAGTGTTGTGAGAAATGCACAAAAGTGACTGAGAAAAACTGTAATATGTCTAAAGAGTTTTATTTACAAAAAAAAAAAAAAAAAAAAAAATGTAAATGAAACCTTGTAAAACACAAAGTTTATCAAATAAAATAATAATCAAAATAATAACCAAAAAAAAAATAAAATAAAACTAACAAATAAATAATAAAGTCCAAAAACATTTCTAGCTCAATAATAATGAAATAAGCATATTTGTGAGACAGTTAACAGACTCTGGCATCAAAATGCTTTTAGTTTCACTAAGGAAAAAATAAAATGTTTATTGGAACACAGTTTTAAAATACCGATTCAGATTTTCATAATTTTTATCTGACTGCATACAGCCGTTGTGACCATTGGGAACACATGTCAACAAATAGGCGCTTCGCTTCCGCGTCTCTGTTACCACGGAAACGTTCTACCCAATCACGATGAACAAAATAGACGTGAGATATTTTCAACCAATCAAATCGACTTTTACTGCAGCGGCTAGCATTTTAAAACTGTGCTTTTAACAGTAGTGTGTGTTCTTGCAGACTGGAACCATTCGCTGAGTTAATAGAAGAACAAATACATTTAAACCATCTCTGGAAAGGTAATAAACTTACACTTTTATCTCTGTTACCACGCAGCAGGTTTAGGCTAGGAGCGCCGTAAGGCTAACACAAACTGCCTGCTAAGACGCTTCAGCAGGAACTTGGGTTGCACTTTTGCCCTGGAGCTTGCTGTTTACATCGGCTATATGCGTGACCACTGGGTCGTTATTTGACTGTATAATATACCATTTGGCCGTTATAAGTAATGAACATTAGCAAAACAAAACATCAGTGAATCTTTGCCTTCCATAATGTTAGATGAGAAATCACTGCTGCTCAAATAAACTGTACTTAACTTTGTTAGAGTTCGCTAGATTTTATAGTTCTGAAAATTGATTATTAATAACATTAGTAACGTTACTCTGTGAGAGTAAATGTTATCTAATAAGTCTTGGTCAGTGTTTTAATTATGATTACACGGTTGAGTTAGACAGGTAAGACTGTTTTGAAGTGAAGTTAGACTGGAAGTAGCCATGAATTCCTCATTTTAAGGCAAGAAATTGCTGGGTAAAAAAAATAATGATAATAACTAACATAGTTTATTCCCATACTTCCCCAGGTGACTGTTTAGATAAACAATTAAAAAATATTTTATGTGTTTTCTTAAATGTTGTATTGAAATAATGAAGTAAAGTTGGTTTTTATGTCGCCACATTTGCCACGTAAGTATGACTTTAAATCAACATTAGCACTATTTGACTGTGAGCAATGATGTACTTTGATAGCCATTGGCTGCTAACTTGATTTCCCTATTTAGAATTCTCAAAGGAGCAATCCCATGCACATCTCAATCATGCCATGAAAAAAAAAGTTTTCACCAAAATAGCGAAACCCTTTCTAGATTTTTTGTGCCTGCTTGTATTTTACAGTACTGTAAAAAGACTCAAAAATGTTTCTGTCAGTGTTTTCAAACAATTATATTCGATTTGCCAAAGACAAAAATGGTCACATCCATAACGAAGTTTTTTTCCTCATAAATGAAAAAAATGTCAAATAAAATAAAATAAATAATTTTTGTTCTATATGGAGCCAGCTCTTATTCTTTTTATTATAATTATTTATTTTGGGTTGTGCAGTTTAATTCACAGAATGTTATATACTGTAAACTCACAGACCCTTTTGGTCACATCCATAACACATGTTTGTTTTCAAATTTCACAGAAGGGCTAATAATTTTGTCTTCAACTGGATGTAAGTGCTGCTGAAGGGGATATTTATGCTGAGGTGCAGGAGAGAAAAATCATTTTGAGAAAACAGTCTGAAATGTTATGCAATGTAATTCAAATCTATTGACACACACTGATTAAGTGCAATAAAATGAATGCTTTAATGTGTATTTTGCATGTTTTTTTTTTTCGATAGGAGTAAAAAGTGTGCCTGAAAAATGTTTTTTTCCTGCAGTATCTCACTTCAACTAGTCATTTAAAAGTTGTAACATGATTGGTTTCTTTGATTCTGTATTTTAGATGTCATCAGATGAAGGGGAGCGAAATAGTCCAGATTTACCTAGAGATTCAGACAAGGGCAGCTCAGTTTCCTCTGCGCTTCAGGTAAGTTATCATGCCCACCATCACAAAAATCACTAAGATAACTGACTGTGATTTTCTGTCATTTTGGCCAGTTTAAAGGACACCCTGGTAATGTTCCTTCTTTCTCAAATTTTCAGGATGAGTATGAAGAACTTCTTCGGTATGCTGTTGTGACTCCTAAAAATGACCCAAGTTTCCCATCACAGCAGTTGAACACAACTCAACTCACCAAGAATCCACAGGATACTCATAAAAGAGGCACAGCAGCTCAGCTTCTAGCAGGTACACGTACAATGTGCAGCACATACACTCACCGGCCACTTTATAAGGTACAGCTGTCTAACTGCTTGTTAACGAAAATTTTTATCAGCCAATTATATGACAGCAAATCAATACATGTAGACATGGTCAAGACGCAGTTCAAACCAAGCATCAGAATGGGGAAGAAAGGTGATTTAAGTGACTTTGAACGTGGCATGGTTGTTGGTGCTTGACGGGCTGGTCTGAGTATTTCAGAAACTGCTGATCCACTGGCATTTTCACGCAAAACCATCTCTAGAGTTTACAGAGAATGATCCAATAAAAAGAGAAATATCCAGTGAGCAGTAGTTTTATGGGCACAAATGCCTTGTTGATGCCAGAGGTTAGAGGGAGCGTGACCAATAAAGCGCGAATCATCTCAGACTGGTTTCTTGAACATGACAATGAGTTCACTGTACTCAAATGGCCTCCACAGTCACTAGAGCTCAATCCAATAGAGCACCTTTGGGATGTGGTGGAACGGGAGATTTGCATCATGGATGTGCAGCCGACAAATCTGCAGCGACTGTGTGAAGCTATCATGTCAATATGGAGCAAAATCTCTGAGGAATATTTCCTGTACCTTGTTGAATCTGTGCCACGAAGGATTGAGGCAGTTCTGAACTTTTGTTTCAAATTGCAGGTAAACCAACTTGGAACCACAGCACACATTCAAATGAGCCTTAAAATATAAAATAATCAGACAGCCTTAAACTAGAGGTGTGATAAACTTGACGCACAATTTGATTACAGTTTAGAGGGTAACGATTTAGTAATAAAATGATTCTCTATGCATCAAAAGGCACCTTTTTTATCCAATTATAATATATATAATTACAACCAACTACTAAATTAATAACTACAATGTAGTTTTTTTATACTTTTGTTTAATAAAAATAAAACGATGAAATAAAACAATATATGTAATAAAATGACATTTAAAAAATTAATTTAATATTCAGTAAGCTTTCTCTCACAGTCTCCTCTTCAGACTAAGAATAAAGATTTAAAGGGCACATAGTTTACCCCTTTTTTCATATTTAATATAAGTCTTTTGTGTCCCCAGAATGTGTCTGTAAAGTTTCAGCTCAAAGCACCCATCAGTTTATTTATTATAGCTGTTTGAAGTGTTTATATTATAGCTGGAAAAAAGGTTTTGCTGTTTTTTTGTAATGACCCTTTAAGGCTAGTCCTCCACGCCCACCGTTCCCACGTGCCTGTCAGCAATCGCTGGCCTCAGCTGCCTCAGGAAGCAGATCTGGCGTAACGTGTGTGACAAATACTACAGTAAGAAATTTAACAATCAGTATTTGATGCATTTTTTTGTAGATTTGCAACAATGAGTCACACACAATGTCATTACAAAGTTCACGCACACACACAGCAAGGACACAAACACATAGCGCAGACACATACACACACACACACACATGCACGCATATGTGTCATGATGCTGGTAATATCCACTGCTGTATGGATATCTCTTATATTAATGTACAAAATAAACCCGATTTAACTTCCACAAACCGCGATTGAAGCGTCTTCTTTTATAATTGTTCTGACACGCGGCTGTGCTGATTAAGTGAATCTGAAGTGAATCGCTTTAGTTTATTACACACATGCTCTGTTTTAAAACATTTTAAACATGTAAAACTCACTCTTGATCACGTTTGATGATGATTGATGATCTTAGCGAACTAAACACACCTTTTATTCCCGGCTGCTTTGCGCTCGTCCTCTCTTGATGATATGATTATACACGTGACTACCGGACATGTTAATGCGCACAGCTGTCAATCAATATTGGTGGACGGGGGGACTGCACTCCTACATAAAGTTGCGGTCGATCTGAAAACCGCTCCAATTGGTCCACCGTTTTTATGTTGTTAAATTTGAAAAAAAAGGACTGGGTGTGTTTATATCACCCCAATATGACAGTTTATACACTATACTTACACACATTTCTGTCCAAACAGCTTGAAAAGTAGATTTTTCACAATAGGTGCCCTTTAATATTATTTAATACAGAGTTTGGTTATTAGGTGTATATTTGACCCTCCCTGAATGGAGTATATACATACTTACTTTTAATTTCAGTCAGCCAGCCCCAGTGCTTTTGGATACAAAATCGCCGCATGTAAGGTCTGATTTCTTAAAAAAAAAAAAACAGCAATCTTCACTGCCTGGCTGATATATGTTATAAAGTGGGTATCAGACCAAACAAGAAGCACTGCATTATGACAGCACCTGCGTTCAAACATTTTTTCGTCTCTTTTTACGCTTTAACAACCAAATGAATGCTTAAGTCTATTTAACTGATTATATTTGAATTACGTTACAACATCCATGCTGTAAAAGGAACCGTATGAAATTGAAAATAGTCAAATTAAAGCTCTCATGGATGGAAGTTCATCATTGGCTGAAAAATATATAGCCCATTGTGTAAATTTTGTTACTGATTTTGTTTACATTATTATTTTATCGTTATTGTTATTATTTATTTTTGTTAATGAAATTTTTACATTGTGTTTTGTTACTTTCTATATTGTATAAAAAAGTGAAATGATTGTCAGTGAATCCTCTTTTAAGCTGAAATCTTGTATTTGTTATGCTGCTACACTAAATAAAAAAAAACAAGTTAATAATTCTTTATGTTATAAAAAAAATCTCTAGTATTTTGGTAGTCAGCATCCAACACAATTTCATTATTTGTATGAACATATTACAAAATGCAAATCTCAGCACATCAAAGAGGCTTGCACTTCTCTTAAAATAAACTAAAACCTGAAAGAACACTGGTTAATTAATGTTTATTGTACATTATATTACAGTCAATCACTAAAAAATGATGATAACTCATACCTGCATTGCAACCCATTTTCACTTTTTTTGTTGAAATAAAAGAAATAAAAAATGAAAAAACAATTAATCTTTAAAATGGGTCTTTAATGTTTGAAAAGATGTGGAGCCAATTTATTGTATAGATGTCATGAATAATTTGGGTGTTACATTGACTGATATTGCTGATGTAACAGGATGAAGTTTTTAATTAATTTATTTACCATTAATAGTTAGGGTTGTAACGGATTATGGTTGATCTGTAATTCGTATGGATCACAACTCACGGTTCAGAACTCACGTGGCTCGCGGATTAATACATTTTTTTTTACTGGTAGATTAATTCTAAATTTGTAACGATCACAGAGAGATCACCTCTTGCTTCATTCAAATCACATGTATGAAAGCATTCAGGGTTTCCTTTAAAATATAATGATGACGGAGGAAGTTGTTGTAGGTTATTCAAGATGTGATGGGTTTCATTAAAGGTGTTTTTTATGTTTAGCTTGCATCAATGCAGCTGCATGATTAATCATTAAAAGTTCGGGATCTCAACACCCACGCAACATAAATTATAAATGATGTTGATTTGCATATGTTTATTAATCCTTAGAATCGTTGCATTTAAATATTGTTTAAAATTCAGTCTTAAGTCTTTTGAGTTAGTTATGAAGTTACAGTCAAGTAACACAGAAGTACTGTGATGACAGTTTATAGTTTAGATAAAACCACTGATGTTTATGGTAAAGATTAAAATCATCATCATATGCATTTAACTTGACGCTCAAAAATAAAAGTTGTAGGCAGCAATTACATTATTTAACCAATGGGAGTCAACCAATTAGCAATCAAAAATATGCCACTGAATAATTCTTCAAAAATCACACATCTAGCAATGAAACATTAAGTTTTATGAGTGAATAACTGAATAATTTATTGAAAATAGGACAAAAAATTAATTTAGGTTGTACTTATTATAAAGTATATTATAAATTATATTTCTACATTTAGCATTATCAGCAACAGTTGTAGTAACAATGAATTTTTCACAGTACTGAAAATTTTACAATTTATTTTTATTCAGCTGATTATTTCTTCATTTTATTTTTAATAAAATTACAGATTTTAAGTCCTGTTTGTTTGTTAAAAACAAAAGTGTCTTGCTGTACTGTTTTTGTATAATAGAAAGCAAATTATATTTGTCTGATCTGAAAAAATGGTCCGATCGAAGACTAAAAATCCTAACGTGATCCGAACTGTGAGATTTGTGATCTATTACACCACTATTAATAGTGCTTTTATGTATTATGTTTTTTATGTTTATTATTCTATTGTATTTATTTATTTGTTCTTTGCTTCTTATGTTAGCGGTTAGCTCAATGCCTCGCAATAAAGTCCATTTAAGTGATTTGTCTACCAAGGGCGGGATAGGGTGGATGGGTGATTTAAAAAAAAAAAGAAAAATGTTCTTGTATATTCGATTGATCCTGTAAATTGCTGATCTGAAATTAATAAATGTTGTGAATAAAAATAAATAAAAGTTTAATAAAAAAATACTATATAAATAAACATTATATTTAACGATTATAATTTTACAAATTGGAAATAATACAGACACCAAAATATCTAATGAAAATAAATCAATTAAGTAACTCTATCTTTATTTTTTGAAGTCTGATTAACATTAATGGCACAAGTAGTAAGTGTTGTTTTCTTTCTCATTTCAGATAATGAAGGACAAATAAGCATCAGGGCTACACCAACTCCTCCATTAGGAGAATCCAGACCACCAAGTCGCATGTCTGAGGGTAACGACACAAAGCCATTTCAATTAAAAAGCTATTTAGATGGAGAGATCTCTGAGTTCTCTGTCTTTCAATGACCTTTCTGATTATAATATTGGTCCTACTTCAGAAGAGATCATGTCAGCCAGGTCTGTGTTGTCTGAGGAGAGATCAGCGAGGGTACAGACTGGCTCAGACAGGTCACAACAAAGCAGCCCTGATGCTCTGATCACCACCACCACTGAAATCTTCATCTCAGAGGACAATCTCAACAGGATGGAGAACATTCTGGACACCTGGAGCACAACTCTTAAGGTTTGTTGTATTGCACTTGCGGTTCTCTGCGAGTAGCATTCTTTATCTATGCACTATATTGAAAAAAATAATTGGTTCTGTGTAGAGTAATGTGATGATGGAGCTGAGGAAGTGGAAACTGGCCTTTGTGGAGCAGCACAGACTGGAGCTGAAGAAGGAGAGAGAGAAGCACGCAGCTCAGATGACTGCTGTGAACGCTGAGATGGACAGTCTCAAAGACCTGCTCAACACCTACCAGATCTCTAACCAGAGGAAAGATGAGGTGCGTGCACGTTTTCAGACTAAACGGACACGCAAGGGCAGTAGCTGTAATGTTAACAATACTGTATTAATGATTATTATAATTTAATGAGAATATGAAAGTGCATTGCTACGATAACGACACAGAGAAATAATCTTGCTAAAATCAGTTTCATCAGATAAATCCTAACCAATCAGAATACATTTTGCTTTAAAGTGTTAAATTATTTAAAGATTATTAAAAGTACAAAACTGTTGCACGTACTGTTTAGGGCTGTGCGAAAAATTAGAGGCAACGTTCATATGGATATTGTCTGTAAAGCTGGTTCTTTAATCAGTAGTAAATATTCAGTTCATCAGAATTTATTAAATGGAGTCATAGTTAACAAATGAGCTATGCAATATTGTGATTTTTGTGAAATTTCTCTGGGGCTATGGCTCTTTGTTGCTGCTACATGTGAAAGCATGTGGAAAATACCACATTTAATAACATTTATCTTTTTTGTCATTCCTTCAGTATGCATGAAATCAAAATTGACTGTTCATTTTGCTAGCGCACCTTGTTAGTTTTATGGTGAAAAATTAATCTGTTTGCTTTGGTAATCTTGAATTAAAATCTGACCATCTGCTTCTGCCCTAGAACAGCATTTCATCTTCTCTGATGATGTCGGTTTGACTGATTGGGTGAAATACGTGTAGCCATGCCCCTCCAACTGTTAATTCACAGAGTTCAGATGCAAAAACCAAATGCCATTTAAAATGTTATTCTAAAATAAGCATTTTTTTCAGACTTTTGTGTGTAGGTTCAGTAATTGCATTTTAAAGTTGAATAATTGGTTATTTTCTTTGCCTTTAATGTGAAATAACTGAACAAAAACATAGGAGGTTGTGTAAATTGCTCATTCTAGAAGAAAATTTCATATGGCACTTAAAGGTTTTTGCATCTTAACTCTTCATTTGCTTTGAGTGTAAGATGAGAGGAGTAGCTCAGAAATAAACCCTACAACCTACTCAAAATTCCATTTTAATTGATAAAGGTCACTATACTGGAAAAAGTCTACAGCAATTATGATCCAAACAGACTTAAAGCTTTTACTCCAAACTCACTTCATAATTTCAGTCAAATGTCACCGAACTGAGCAAATGACACTTAATAGCAATTGTCATAAGCATGCATAAAATCTCATTCTCATTCATGACTTTTGTCATGTCATGATTAGAAAGGCAGGGTTTCAGCGAGGTCTTAAAAAGTCTCAAATTTAAAAGTCGAATAGCCAATCAGCTTTCTGTTATTGACTCAGTGCGCACGACGAATGTGACATCATTGCTGTGTTTGCAGAGGTTTGCTGTGGGTATGCGCCACATGATTTCGGCTGGCGGAGTATGGCGTAATTTCACTGACAATTGTCGTAAGCGCAGTATTACAATTAGGGAGCGCATTCATATAATACAAACGAACGCTTTGCTCACACGCCGGTTTCCTCTGTTCGTGGACAAAACTGCTCGCGAGCTCTCAAAACACTGGCTGCTCACGTGCGAATTATCTGCTCTCATTCCGTCGGACGATGTGGACTCACAATTTTTGTGTCTTGTGTTTCCTCCTCCTTTCATGCTTTTGCTCTCCAGTGATGCTTCAGCATACTGTAGTATTAAGAATAATAAACTGATAAAATGAAATGCAGTGTTGCACAAATTTGCCCGCAAGCAGCATATTATATTTGAGAGCTCACCCGCAGTTTTGTCCACAAACAGGAAAAAGAGATTCGCTCGTATTACATGAATGCACTCTTGACTTGTATAACAGCGCTCATGACATTTGTCAGTGAAATAACGCCATAGCGGAGCTCACAGAATTTTTTGAGACTCAGGTGAAGTTCGCGCGGCGCCGCACTTGATTTGAGTTTAATATGAAACACTTTAAAGAGATTTTGTCTGAAACAGGTACGTCTATACAGACATCTTTATGATTGGTCCATGCGTGATCATAGGGAGAACCAGATGAACAGTAATTCTTGTCTAGAAATTGCAACAGCAGTGGGAAAGGAGGAAAGTTTTTGTAAAAGTTTGAAAAAATCTGAGGGATAAGTTTGTTAACCAAAGAAAAAAGCCCCCCCAAAAAATTGTCAATGATATTAATGATATGACCTTGTTCCGGAAACTTTCTACTTTTTTTTATTTGTCTTTTTCTCTTGACCCTGTCATTTAAAAAAATATCTCAATGGCAAATGCGTCAAGTATAAAAGCCTTGTCCGTTTCGTGAGGTGCGCGATGTGGCGCCAGACAAAAGTATAAATCAGCATTAAGATGTTTGTTTGTTTGTTTTTTCTCTAGTTAAGCTGTCTTTAAACTGTTCAATTTGAATACATTTATTTTACCACTAATTTTGTGATTTTGCATTTTCTCTTTCTGTGTATGCGTGTTTTTGATATTGTAGTATAGGTCTTAAATGTAATATTTAATGGTCTTAAACTTGACATTATGATATCTGCAGAAACCCTGGAAAGGTTTCATGACATTCTTATGAACACCTCTTCAAGTAATGTGTTACCAGCCACTTAATATAAAGCAGAATCACTTTATCATGTCTTACAAAAATACAGGCTTATTTTTAGAATCATTCTGATTCATTCTACTAGACTTCATCACATTCAATAAAACTTTTTTTTCAATTGTTTTTTAATGTTTTTGCTTTTGAGTGACATACTCATAAATTGTAAAAAAAATCACCCATTTTAGTTGTCGATTAATTAATATTGCACATCTAGATATATGCAAAATGTACAATTGAAGTCATAAATATAAGCCCCCTGTATATTTTTTTCCCAATTTCTGATTTAAGGAAAGAAGATTTTTTTCAACACATTTCTAAACTCAATAGCTTTAATAACTCATTTCTAATCATTAATTTTTTTTAATCTTTGCCATGATGACAGTCAGCATATTTGACTAGATATTTTTCAAGATTCTAGTATTCAGCTTAGTGACACAAGTTAACTAGCCAAGTTAGGGTAATTAGGCAAATAATTGTATAGCAGTGGTTAGTTTTATAGACAGTCGAAAAAAATAAAGCTTAAGAGGGCTAACAATGTTGACCTTAAAAGTTTATTTTAAATTTAGTATTTAAAATACTTATTTTATTCTAGCCGAAGTAAAACAAAAAAGACTTTCTCCAGAAGAAAAAGTAATATAGGAAATACTGTGAAAATTCCTTGCTCTGTTAAACATCATTTAGCAAATATCTTTAAAAAAATTAAATCACAGGATAAATATTCAAATATTATTAAAATATGAAAGAATCGAATTATATAAAAATCAAATAACTTTGACTTCAACCGTATATTCAGCACACAACATGTAAAGCAAAAATAAAGAAACGTGGCTCTGCTTCATAGTTTTGAACAGGCTGTAAGTGTCTGTTTTCACTCTCTGTGGTCTCCTCTTTGACCCGTGGCGTCTGCAGGTGATCGTGAATCTGAGCAGGGCGGTTGACAGGCAGAGGCAGAAGCTGGAGCTGATGAGGAGCTTCACCCAGTGGAGGATGCGCCAGTCTGCTGCCAGAGAGGAGGTGAGACGGGGCAGCTCTGACTGACAGCTCACACACACGCACAGGGCAGATGCTTTCACACACTGCTGTTTACTCATGTCAGATTGATAGTTCAGACAGGCCTCTGTTTAGTATTCATTTTCTCTTCTTGAAGAAATTAAAGGTGACTGTCTGCATTTAAAGATTTCAGATTCATTTAAATTATAGTTTAACTATATTTACATTATTGCTTTCTACCCGAAGGTAAACGATAATACATATATATAAATTTTTGATCGTTTGTAGACACAATTTTTGAATAAGAAAATAAGATGTTTCAGGATATTTTATGAGCAACGATTGTGTTATGAAAATCCTGTGATTTGTTTACACTTCACTTTTCACAAACCTGATTGAGTTTATTTCTTCAGTTCACCATCAAGTGGTTCCAAACTAGGGTTGGGCGATGTTGACCTATTTGGCGTCCGTCACGTTTTAGGGTCCCGTTGACCCGTTCCATTCTTTTTGCAAATGTTGTGAGAAAATGCAGTGCATTTTCGTTAATTGTTTGCGTTGTGTGATAAATGCAGCATGTTTTTTGATGTGTATGTGTTGTGAGGATTTGCAGCATGTGTGCTATCAAACGGATTAAGGTCTGTCAAGCTCTCTCTGCCACTGTACAAAAGAAGATATTTTGAAAAATGTCATGGAAAACTGACTTCCATATTGACTTTCATAGTCTTTATTTTTCCAACTATGGAAGTTACAGTTGAAGTCAGAATTATTAGCCCCTTTGTTTTTTTTGTGTGTTTTTTTTCCCTTTTTAAAATATTTCCTAAATTATGTTTGACAGAGCAAGAAAATGTTCACAGTATATCTGATAATTTTTTTTTAAATAAAAGCAGTTTTTAATTTTCTGATTTCAACTGTATACTGACAGAATACGGACTATATATATATATAGTATATATATATATATATATGACAGAAATGATAAAATTACAGAAAAGTAAAAAAAAGAAACTTTTATTTGGCAAGGATGCATTAAACTTATCAAAAAACAACCATATCCAAATGTGTAATGTTTTAAATAAATACTGCTGTTTAGCAAAGAGTCCTGAAGAAATGATCACAATTGTTTACAGAAATATTAAGCAGCACAACTGTATTTTTATTTTGCCTAGGAAAAAAAATCATATAATTCTAAAATAAAATAAAAACAAATAACATGAATAAATAAAAAGCCTTTTAAAACAGTGTCTTAATAGACGTGTTTGTGTTGTAGACTCAGGGGAGCAGACTGGCCGAGCAGCACTATCATATGCAGCTCAAGAGGAAGGTGTGGTCAGGCTGGCACTCGCTCATTCAGAACAGGTGGCGAGAGCGTGTGGAGAGAGCATGTTGTGCCAGAGCAGAGGACGTCTGCATGCAGCTCTCTACAGACTACGAGGCCAAGATGGCACAGGTAATTGCCGTGCCATCCAAATTCACTGAACGTGCATTATTTTTACTCCATGTTTAAAGGTCTCGTGACGCGCTTTGAAATGTTCATTTTTTTATTCTCTGTTTGACATAATCTCAACTGAAAAATGAAGAGAGGGCTCCTCCCCTTTAAAAAAATGGCCAATAGCAATTAGTTTTTCTCACAGCTCTGCCAGTGGAGTGGTTGAGATCAAGTGCATCAAATGAGAAATGTCTTGAAGGGGGTGGGGCATGTCAGATACTAGAGAGCATTTGATTGGTCAAGATTTGATGAGAAACTAAAGTATGAGGTAACGTGAAAAAAAAATCGTTGATCCATTTAGGCGTAAGTGACAAACTGCAAGCTTTGGATGTTTAGATCAGTTTTATATTTTATAAACGCAAATGTTGTCACTGTTTTGGAGCACACTAGCTAATAGATATCCTTAAAACTAACAAACTAAATCTACAATCTAAAAAACTTTATTTTGATTTCACAGTCCTTTAATACGTTACTGGATGTGGGCTTAATGAGAACATTTTGTGTTTTTGTTTGTCAGCATGTAGAGGAGCTCCAGAAAGCTCAAGCTGAGATCCACAGGCTGCACATGGAGCGCGAGCGTTATGAGGACTCTATGAAGAAAGCTTTCATGCGTGGTGTTTGTGCGCTCAACATCGAGGCCCTTAGCATGTTTAATACTGGAGAAGCAACTAGATTGGACCGGGGTAAGATAATGGAGAGACTCAGCTCCGTTAAAGTGTTAATAATTACATTTATGAGGACACCGTGTACCAGTATGACATGACTGTTTGCTTGATCATTGAAATGTAGGTTGTGATAAACACTCAGATTCTTCTCATGGACTTTTACTAAAAGGAGAAGTATCCCCAAAATGTCACTATTGCAACCGAAACCAAAGTGTTAAACATACTTTTGGAATGCCCTATTGTTAATGTTATTAGACAAGATTTTTTTTTATCTGGAGAGACTTTGAAGGAAATGTTTTTATATGTAAATCCTTCAAGAATGGTAAACATTTATTTATTTATTTTTTAGCAAAAATACAAATAATAAAAACTTTAAATTTAAATTTTAGATTAAAATTGTATGTAATATTTATTGCTGTTGATGTATTTCTATTGATATAATTTATTATTATTATTTTTATTGAAAAGTATATTTATAAAACGATGAAAATGTATTTATGTCTATATCTTATATGTTACAGCCTTTTATATGTTACAGCCTTATTCCAAAATGGATTAAATTAATTTATTTTCTCAAAATTCTACACACAATACCCCATAATGACAATGTGGGAAAAAAAAGAGTTTTTGCAATTGTTGCAAATTTATTAAAAATAAAAAAACTGAAAAATCACATGTACAGAAGTATTGACAGCCTTTGCCGTAAAGCTCTAAATACATTCTGTTTCCACTGATCATTCTTGAGATATGTCAGCAGCTTAATTGGAGTTTACCTGTGGTAAATTCAATTGATTGGACATGATTATATATATATATATATATATATATATATATATATATATATATATATATATATATATATATATATATATATATATATATATATAATCATTATATATATATATATATATATATATATATATATATATATATATATATATATATATATATATATATATATATATAATCATATTAGGGTAATTAGGCAAGTTATTGTATAATGATGGTTTGTTCGGTAGACTATGTAAAAAAATATATAGCTTAAAGGGGCTAATAATTTTGACCTTAAAATGCTTTTCAAAAAATTTAAAATTGCTTTTATTCTAGCCGAAATAAAACAAATAAGACTTTCTCCAGAAGAAAAAATATTATCAGACATACTGTGAAAATTTCCTTGCTCTGTTAAACATAATTTGGGAAATATTTAAAAAAGAAAAATATATATTTTTTACATTTATTTCAAAATACACAAAAAGAGCGGCCAATTAAAAAGAATGCATATAAACAAATGTATGCTTTGGAAATACTGATTTAGCCATTTTTATATTATATTACTTTTTTATTTATATATATATATATATATATATATATATATATATATATATATATATATATATATAATATAACTTTTTTCAAAATATAATAGTATATTTTTATCTCAATTAAAAATAGATCAGAATTATTTTCCAACAAAATGCATTGATTAGTAACAATGAAAGTAATCTGAAATTAAACATTAAAAGCAAAACACATATCTAGAATTGAATTTGTCATTTAGCCTGCATTTTAACAGTTTATTTGAATATGGCAACACACAGCGTTTTAATGAACAAATATCTGACAGCGACTCCTTCCCTTCCCATCTGCCAATCACTGTGTGCATATCTGGTGATCATGCTGACATCATCGGCAACGAGGTCAACCCCGCCCTTACATTTATCTTAAAACTTCTCTATAATCATGAACAGCTTGTACGAGATTTAGGAGGACTCTTTGTGGTAAGGCACAATGTTTGTGAATATGAGTGCATATTTATTGAAGAAAAATCTCCAAAACTCAAACCTAACTCATTATCATCAATCTTTTTGTGTTTATGTGTAGATGGTCACTCTCAAAGGGACGAGCCAAGCACCAGTTCAACAACAAATCCTCCTCCACGAAATGCCTCATCTACTCGACTCAGTCCAATTGTCATGGAGAGTCCAATACTGGGCCCCTCCCACAGCAATACGGAGGATGTAGAGCCGGTGAGAATGGCAAGAAACACTAACTAAAACAGGGGTCTCAAACTCAAATTGCCAGGGGGTCATATCAGTGACTGACAATTCATAGGAGGGCCGTTTTACATTCAAGCGCAAGAAAAACATGGAAGCTTGATGTAACTGATGCACTCAGACAATTATCCCCAGAGTATATGCAGACAAAGCTCCTTCTTTTAGTTTCTTGTTGTACGTATTAAAGGGGTAGTTTAAATTGCCATGAAAATATTATGATTTAATAATAGGCATAATAATAATAATAATAATAATGATTATGTCCCAATCAATTGTTGCTTAACCAAAAGTTTAACAGATAGCATATTACAGCAGAAGCAGGTTGGGTAACTTTAGTAACTTTACTGGCAATTGTTCTTCTCAATATCTTTTTTTGTAAAACTACAACAACGAGAGGGAAAGTATGTATATATTCACATTTACTTTAACATGTTCAATTCAGCCAGCAGTAAAACTTTACTAATATACATTTTTTTATACAAATCTTAATATGCGTATGAGGAAAATCTATTAAAATGACCATTTGAATCGATTATTAGCAAAATTATATTAATTCCACCAGCATAACATGTAAGCCATGAAAAAGTGTTTGTACAATAAAATTCAAGTGGTATGAAATTGATTATAATCAAACAACCCTTGAATATTTACAATAGAGCTTTAGTTAAAATAGAGCACTTACGGACATAAATTTCAACGTTTAAACCAGCCCAGAAATAATCTGCATGTGCGTTACTCTCGACCGCACACTGAGAGAAACCGAAAGTAACCCGAATATATAGTACAATACTTTAAATGTCCAGTAGGTGGCAGGTCAAACCCACAAGTGGCTATATGTGACTGAACAACAATGATAGTGATTCAAAAATATGTTTTGGTGGGCCCCCATTACCATTATATTCATACTGATAAACTACAAAACTGTGTGAAATGAACCCTAGTGCATGTGTGGGTAAAAGTGTGATAAAATCTAAAAAAGTGTGATAAAATGTTGGGATCAGGTAATGCCAAATAGGACAAATCAGAATCACACAGAAGTTCTTACTCTCAAATGAAAATCTTTAATAATGTTTATCCTGCAAGAGACCAGTTTCTTTTTACAAAATATTTTTTTCTTATTAAATTGTGCTGGTTTATGTTAACTGAGGGTATTTTCACACTTGAACTACTTAGTTCTGGGTCATTATATACCTAGGTAAAATGAATCCTTGGTTATTTTGCTTCATGCTTCATATTGTACCCAGTATTGATGGGTATAGGATGGCATTTCACATTGTACATTCCTAAATCCTGGCTTAATGGCTTTATTTGAATATCTGTTGTGATGTTAATTGGACAAATGAAGATGATCTGTTTACAAAAAGGGTCATATTTGGTATACATGTTGCCAACTGAAATTAAGTTTTTCTTAAATGGACCTTTTACACTATGAAGGACGGAATGAAATGGTCTTCCTTTCCTATTTTCCCATCTAATGGTCTCTCCCAGTAACCCAGGGTTAAGTTAAATGAACTTAATGTTAAAAGTCCTAAGGAAAATTACATTTCTCTGCAACCACATTCAAACACCCTGAATGAATGTACTTTACAAATTTAGACGACTTGCAAATGAGAACAATAGAAGCATAAATTATAAACTCTTTTTACATTTCTGGATTTTTTAGCAGTGGATCATTAGAGTGCAGTGAACGGGAAAGTACAATCCTGATTGCTTAAGTAATGAAATAACTCAATGATAATGTTCCCGCCATAAACACTGCATTAAAAAACACATCGCATAAGTGGTAATTAGCTTTTCTTTAGTAATTTGATGCAAAGATGATATAATACAAAGTATTGTAAACAGTCTTGTAAACAGCGTTTATATGGTAAATCCTAGTTATTTATTAAATATCTGTTTTGTAGCATTACAGTTTTCTCACCATGGAAAGCATATTTTATTAATGTAACTTGTGTATTTTTTTTCAGGAAGAGTTTTTCTCTCAGCCCAGCTCAAGCACAGGCCCGAGAGCAGAAACTCTTGTGTCAACCACAGTAGTGAACTCTATCGCTCCACCAGGGGGCAGTATACACCCCTTCAGACAGGTACCACGTCTGCATCCACATGTATGAATATTTGAAATCAGCATGTTAAACTTTTGTTTTTATGCTGCTTTTCAAACTGTGTCTTTCTTCAGGCGAACACACGGATAGTAACAGCAGGCAAACAGAAAGCCAGCAAGACAGTCACCGCTCGTCTGACCGGAAGGGCCGAGCACCGGACGAGTCGCCCACCTGCAGCCATGCATATCATGGGTGTCGCTCCACCCATGAGTTCAGTCGTTGTAGAAAGACACCACCCCGTCACTCAGGTATCAATGAGCAAATGCTGCTGAGTGCACTCGATAATTGTTTCCATCTACCTTTTTACGTCCATTTTGGAATATCAAAATGTACTGTATACCGTATATATATTTTGAAAATGTGCGGTTTTATGTGCACAACTGGATCGAATAAGTGTTTTATTCAATAAGAAATGATGTGCATAAAAAATGATGGAAACACTTATTGAATAAATTCTATCATGTGCATCAAAAAAAAGTAGTGGTTTTGTTTTGTTCTTACAGATCATGTAATAACAAAAAGTCCAAAAGAGGGGTCTCTTGCCTACAAAATCTTCATTTTGAGGCACAAGTAATTGATTACATTAACTTCAACTGCAGCAAATTCCAATTTTCTTTCTGAAATTTACCGCCAATTTGTCCGGATTTTGTTCTGCTTGACTTATTGGATGGAAATGATGCTTTATGTGCCAATTTAAATGCAATATTCTAGTTTTGTGCATAAAGCCCAGCTCACACTGTGGGATTTCAGCTACGATCCAGTCGTCCGAGACAAATTTGGAAAATCCTAAAGGATTCTTGAAATCTTCGCTAAAATCTGTGATCTTTGATTGATGGTTTGACATATTCAGTGACAGCTGCTTAATGGCCGTTGCAATTAGATTTTCCCTCCAAAGAAGTTCTGGCATTGTCAGAAAAATTCAGACATTTACTAGCAGTATGAAAACAGCTGCGACGAGCGACAAACCAAGAACCAATAGGCGTGCAGAACCACTAACAACTTCAAACCACTACGGGGAAATTTCAAAACTTTTTTTTTTTTTACTTAGTTTTATTATTGAGGCACGCTGTGTGCTAAATTGCAGCTACAGATTATTTGTTTGCTGTTAGGAATCATTTCAGCGCAGTATAGTTAAAGTGTCATGGATGGATGATGATGAACTCTAGGTGAGTTTTCTTCAGTGTTTGGCATGTCTTTGTTGCCATGGTTGATGTATGTAGCACATGGAAAGGAAAGTGAAGAATTTTAAGTTCGGTACAAAGGTCACTTTCAGGGTGAGCGGTTTTGTTTTGTTTGTGAACAGCCATTGTAGTCATGCAAAAAAATGTGATGAGTTCGAAATGTTTTACTTATTTAGTAACTATAATGACAACTGAGATCTTACAGTGTGACATGGGAGCCAAAAAATAAATAAATAAATAAATAAATAAAAATCGCACAGTGTGAGCTGGGCTTAAGTCTAATTTGCAAATTTGAGTGGAAACATAACTACTGGTGCTCATTGTATTTGCATTTTTTCTTTCCCATATACAGCTCACTGTCGGTCAAGCAACAGCAGCTAAATTCCCTCGCTCTGCTCTTCAGAGTCAGACAGTTTCCAGCAGCAAGAGCTCCTCCAGTCAGACCAGAGGAACCTCCTCCAGCTTTCACCTTCACTCCATCAAAGTAGTAGACTAACACGTGCACACACACACACACACACACACGTTTATCTTTCAGGTCTTGAATCTGGATGCTGTAATTTCACAGTATTTGATTTGCTATTCTAATTCTTCAAGTTTAGAGGTTTTTAATTAGGTTAATACATTTTTAGTACAACATTTTATTTATTAACGTAACATGGTGAAAATGACAGAAAAAAGATTTTTTTTTATTCTTGAATTGCCAAAATGAACCGTTTTAATTGAAGAAATATTATTTATTATGTGATGTGGATTATTTATTAAAGTGTTTGTTTGAGGGTCACCTTTAATGTTATAATGTTTTACAAAGCCAAATCTGTGACAGGTTCCTGAATAATAGTTTCAGATCAGTTTGACTTTTTAAAATCTGTACCTTACCTTAATCCATATTAAGCAATAAAAGTTTGCTGGATCTCCATGTGAGTCAATTGAAAAATAAAGAACTGTTTTTAGTTCATAGCAGTCTTTTATTTCTCTGAAGCAGCTTGGATTCATGAAACCGTGCATTTCCGTGTATCCATATTTGTTCCCTCCATTCTTATTTTTTCTGGGAAGAACACAAAGTATAAATCATTAAATTCAGATTTTTCAGACTGTCTGAAAAGCACACAGATACACTCACTGGCCACTTTATTAGGTACACCTGTCCAACAGATCATTAATGCAAATTTATAGTCAGTTAATCACAAGGCAGGAACTCAATGCATTTAGGCATGTAGACCTAGTCAAGACGATCTGCTGCAGTTCAAACCGAGCATCAGAATGGGGAAGATTGATGATTTAAGTGACTTTGAACGTGGCATGGTTGTTGGTGCCAGACGGGCTGGTCTGAGTATTTCAGAAACTGCTGATCTACTGGGATTTTCTCACACAACCATCTCTAGGGAAAAATGTTTTGTTGATGACAGAGGTCAGAGGAGAATAGCCAGACTGTTTTGAGCTGATAGAAAGGCAACAGTAACTCAAATTACCATTCGTTATTACCGAAGTATGCAGAAGAACATCTCTGAATGCACAACGTGTTAAACCTTGAGGCTTGTATCAACGGTTTAGGCAGGATGTGGTGTAATGGTGTGGAGGATATTTTCTTGGCACACTTTGGGCCCATTAGTACCAATTGAGTCGTGTCAACGCCACAGCCTACCTAAGTATTGTTGCTGACCATGTCCAATTGTCCATCCCTTTATGACCACAGTGTACCCATCTTCTGATGGCTACTTCCAGCAGGATAACGCACCATGTCAAAGCGTGAATCATCTCAGACTGGTTTCTTGAACATGACAATGAGTTCACTGTACTCAAATGGCCTCCACAGTCACCAGATACCAATCCAATAAAGCACCTTTGGGATGTGGCGTTATGGGAGATTCGCATCATGGATGTGCAGCCAACAAATCTGCTGCAACTGCGGGATGCTATCATGTCAATATGGACCAAAATCTCTGAGGAATATTTCCAGTATCTTGTTGAATCTATGCCACAAAGTATTAAGGCAGTTCTGAAGGCAAAAGGGGGTTCAACCCAGGACAAGTGATGTGTACCTAATAAAGAGGCCGGTGAGTGTTACAAGAATTCTCACATCTATTTTGTTTTAAAGAGGTGCTATTATTTTTATTATTAATTTTTTTTTCACATTCCTCTAATGCAAAACTTTCCTGTTTGAGTTGAAAAGCGAATAGTCCACTCTATAAGGATTTATTCGTAATATCAGTAAGCATCGTTTCTGAACTCTCTCAAATGCTATGATTCTAGAGTTGTTTCTGGGAATGTCACAATATCCCAAATTTAAGTAATTCTCAATAAAGGAAGGAAGTATATCGATGGTAACAAGGCCTGGAGGAGCTGTGTTGGCTTATTGTCATGTTGAAGAAAAGCATTTTCATACACTTAAAATACTAATACATATGCAAGATTAACATCAACTATTTACATTTATAGTTATAACCATTATGTTAATGTTTTATTAGATATATATTTTAGTGTGTGCACTCACATTTGTGCCAAATCACATGAGTATGACATGGAAAAGTTGTCTTGTTTTTCAAAAGGCTTATAAATTATACTGAATGAGTTTTTTTTATATATATAATTATTTTTTAGGGGGTTTTCACCTTTATTTGGATAGGATAGTGGAGATTTTACAGACAGGAAAATGTGGGGATAGAGATGGGGAAAGGGTCGGCAAAGGACCTCGAGCCGGGAATCGAACTCTGGTCGCCGTGAGCACCTTGATGCTATGTGTCGACGCACTAACCAGAAGGCTATTGGCGCCGACCTGAATGAGTTTTTTGATCAAGTAAAAATGCACACAGTTTCCTATGAGGATTGGGCTTTGGGATAGAGATGGGGTATACAGTATTAAAAAAAAAAACAACGAAAACCTATAGAATGTACCCACAATTCACAAGAACAAACATGCGCGTGTACTTTTGACATAACTTTACATGAATTTGACAGTTGAAAAAAAAACGTTTATTAAACGTTTAAGAAAACGTTTAATTTTGAAGTTGTTCTGTGCACTCAGAAAACCTTATACTGTAGCAGGAGGTAAAACTGACACTTGTTTCAATCTTGTCCGAGATGACACTTGTTTCCATGAAAACAGCAAGATAAATTTTGAAAATGTGCATAAAAAGGTATGCACACAACCGAGTAGGATAAACATTTTATCCAATATGAAAATTGTGCATAAATTATGACGTAAACACCATAATTCCAGCATGGACATCAAAAAAGTCATATGATTTTGTTTAACAGATCATGTAATAACAAAAATAGGAGCAACAGGACAGCATAAATGGACATCTCTTTGCCAAACTAATATGGTGGTATTAGCTCCCAGAACTTTCTTAAGCTGCCGCTCATCTTAAAGAGTGGTCTTGGGGCTCCAAAAGCCTCCATTATTGATTTTTATCTTCTTAGGTATAAGTAATTTATAAGAAAAGGGCCCACAGTATCTTCTCTTAACCAGCAAATTCAAATAGTTATTTTGTTTATTTGGCGTCAGCATATGAAAATGTATTTCTTTTACTCATTGGATTGAAACAGTGTTTAAATTTGCAAATATTTTCTGAAATATTCCAGTTTTGAGCACAAGTCTAATCTGCATATTTAAATGAAAGCATAGCTAATAAATACAGACGTTTTATTTGTTGCCAAAGTATCCAAGACATGAATTGTATAGGCATGCGTGTTAAAATAGTGCATTAAATATGTAGAAAAAGACTTTGCAATTAGAGTTAAAACTTCCAACACCTGAAACATCATGAAAAATGTGCATAGTAGCATAGTATTTTATAGCGGAAATGTGTAATAACATCCTACCAGCAACTTTTGTATTCCCAGAAGCTAGCAGTCCCTCATACAGGCCTTTGGATGGGCTGCTCTCTTCTATCAGCATTCCATGAAGCCAGATTAACAGCATCCTGTTCCCATGCTCCTGGAAACTGTTCGGACCTAGATAGAAAACAGTACTAGCGTTTTTAAGGGGCCTCAAGAGTATCTGTAACATGTTTAATTATATTAGATTTATGTATATTTTTAGCTTAGAAATGAATATTATTATACATTAATAAATGTTTTATAACTTTATACATTTATTTACAGTCAGTTGAAATTAGTTCAGTACATCCTTGGTAAATAAAAGTAGAAAATAAATAAAAATACTAAAATAATCCCCAAACCTTTGCATAAATTGTATTTTTTGGATGAAATATGATTCAGTTATTAATTAATGTATTAATCTAAAGGCATCTTTACACAGCCAATTTAAGCCACCATAAACGCTCTGAATAATTACACATTTTTGTTAATTTACGCTGCTTCAGATTTGGTTTCTGTGTCACATTTACTGTGTAGAGATGCTTTTAGGCTACATTTGTATCTGTTTTAATGTGTTTAAATCCATTGTTTAAGACTACATGTATTTGGATTGCCTAAAATGCATCTTAAAGGGATAGTATACACAAATTCTGCCATTCTTGACTTTCACTTCACCTGTTTGACTTTTTTCTTTTGTTTAACACAAAGGGAGATCCACTGAAGAACGTTGAGGGGGAAAAAATGCTTTTGACTCTTCCTACTATAGATGTCAATGGCTTCTGAAATATTTATAAAAGTTTAGATCTACTTTTCATTTTTGGGTGAACTATCCCTTTATTAAACAGACAAGATTGTGTGCTGGTGCTGCTAAAATGCCTCTGTTTTATTTTAAGAATCTTTCGAGTAAAAATTAAATATCTGACCCAAAAGCATTTCTCACTCTCTCTGACCTGTCCACTGCTCTTCAATGGCTGCCATCTGAGCATCAGTAAACTCCCAGAGCTCTGCCAGCTTCTTCCAGTCGTTGCGCTTGAGGTGTTTGTATGCGAGGTCCCACATTATATCACGAACTGGCTTCGTGTCAGGAGTGTGATCTAATTTAAACGTCAGTGGTGATTCGCTGTGAAGGCTCTCAATGGCATCTGTATTAGTCTGAAAGGGTAATCAAATAACAGCAAGCTCTGAGAAAGGCCAGATTTGCCAGGTACTGAAATTAGGTATACAGCACAGTGAATATTATTAGTTCATGTTCGCCGTTCAGAATAAACACTTTTGACATATGCAACCCTTGTGCGAATAAATATGCCATGATGACCTTTCTGAATGAAATTACACATGCTTTAATATTGCATTACACCTCCTGCACTGGGTTTAATAGGGAATGGCTGAGGTTCAGCATTGAGTCAGCATGTGACATTTGGTGGGAGGAAAATCTGCCAATTTTTTTTTTTCATTTCACAGTTTGCTTTGCCACAGTTTGCTTTAGCCAGCGTTAAACAAATTAAACCATCTTAAATTCATTATTTGTTTTACTTCTTTCAAATGGATCTAAGTTTTCGATTTTAAAAAACGATAGTAATGAAATAATTGGAGTAACCAAAACTTTTTTTAGATGTTTTTTCTAGACAATGCTATTTCATGGCAATTTGTAACTTTTTGATTTAGTAGCTAATTCGTATAAATGTGCATGTCATTCGTACAATTTAGTACAATTTGCTTATTCCCCCATCGATGGTTGGGTTTAGAGGTGATGTTTAGTGCCACGCCTTTTCAAAATCGTACATTTTTATACGACAAAACGTAAAATAATTACGTTAGCTCATGACATCAGGCCCACTAGATCACAAAACCAGTCATAGGTTTCTTTTTTTACAGCACCTGAATACATAATAGTAAATAAATAATAACATAATAATAGTAAGCTGAATAAATAACAACAATAACAGTACAATAACAAGGTTTCTACAATAAGACAACATTTGGTCGAGATGCAATATAATGGAAAATAGGGAATCTGAGGGTTCCACAAAATGAAAATACAGAAAATATTGGGTTTAAAGTTGGTAAATACACATTATAAATCAAAAATAAAGTTGATATATTTACAGTAAAAGAATTTACAAAACTATCTTCATGGAACATGAGGTTTACTTAATATCCCAATGACTCTACATGTATAAAAAACGATATAAAAAACCCCCCAAAAAAACAATCAATAATAAATCGCAAGGGTCTGCTGGTTTCATCAAATCAAATTTAAGACTTTAAGACTCTTAAGACCATCATGAATTAAATTTTAGACTTATAGAGAGCTAAACACTAAGGATTTTTGCTAATGGCCTGGTTGTTGTTTTTTTTTGCTCGACACAACAGCAAAAATAATTTAGTTATTTTTTAGCCACATGGTCTAATGTTAATGTTTTTTTTTTTTTTTTTGTCTGAATACATTTGAGTAGTACTCCTATTCAGCATAATGCTTTTCTGCTATCAAGCCTTGCCTATTCCATGTTTATTTATAAATACTATGTCCGCTCCCCCTTACGTCTGTAAATAGTTTTTGTATAAATGGAAGATCATGTAAAGGGAAATATTGCTCTTGTTATCATGAGGATTCGTGTAATTGTTTTTTTTTTGTTTTCTTTCCATCATTAGAGAATTAAATTTGGACAATTTGCTGTAATAATGTCTAATTTGTGATTGGATGGATGTTGGACTGATTAGGTAGCTATGCTTGGACAGAAAAACATTAAGACCTGTTTAAAATGTTTTAAGACCTACAACACAATATTTAAGGCCTAAAATTTAGCTTTTGAAACAAGCCGGAACTCATTCAGTTCCAATGGAGAGTAGTCCGGTAGCTGCATGGAGTTCCAATCATATTCGTATGCAGAAAAATCTGATTCATTTTAAGCTGACGATACATTGAAATATTTTAACTCCTGCAACTAGACCGTATGCGACTGACTGACCGGATGTGATTTATTCCAGTGTTGTACAAGCAGGTCCGTGCGTGGGAGATGAGAAATACTAGATTTTTCATATTTTTTGGAATCTGAAAAAGGCTATATAAATGAGTAATAACAAATATTATTTTAATGTTGTCTCCACATTCCCTCAAAAACTTTTTGTGGTCTATGAGTTTCTAGTATTCATTCATTCAACCATGGTGAACACACAGAGAATTTAAGGCTCTTTGTTTTCCTTTGTTTTGGACACTGCGAGAATCAGATCTCTCACATGGTGCAAGACAAAACTGAAAATTCTGTGCGACTGCCACAAGTGTGCGCATTCCGACAGTAGTGTCCACATGTGTGCACTGAAAAGGCGGCTTAAGACTTTTTAAGACCCTGCGGCCACCCTGTAATGGCCAAAAGATACTCCTGCAACCATTTTATTGTCCAGGGTCAAACATAAATGATAAATGGTATTATATCTAATCACGATAAAATTTATGTCAATAACATTAATAAATTCGGGACTTTTTTTACTCTATATTGATCTAAGAGCCAATCACATAGCAGAAATGTGCAACAATCGCAATTTAAAAGTGTGTTTATATTAGAGATGTACCGAATTTTTGGCCACCGAAAATTTATCAGCTGAAAATGTTTTGCCATTTAATGGACCCTCTAATTTTTGTGGCCTCAGTCATTGTTGAGGTAGTCATTTAATCTAAAAGCAATGACAAGTTATATCGAAATATATATTGTTATCATTCAATATGAAAAATAATTATCAGGATTGCTTTCTTGCCATATCACCCAGCCCTAATTTACGGTATTGTGTACACTGACAATTCTGTCAAGAACAACTACTGGTTGTTGAATTTGATATTTCAGTAATGAATAAAGAAAACAAAAGTAAAAATACCTACAATTTGGAAACTGTCCTTCCATTTGAAATAACGCTCAGCTTTGATGATCATGTCCACAATGATAACCATATTCCCTCTTGCCGCCACTCCAAGAGCGGTTTTATTTTGCTGTGAAACAAAATAGAAAGTGTAAAAATACCTTCTCCTACATGGTCTGCTTATGAGCTATTACCAGGCTCTATAAAATGTCAGATACGCTCTGTCACCCTGTCCCGAATCTGCAGATCCACCCCGGCTTTCAGAATCATCTCGACCACATCCACCTTCCCCATCTCAGCGGCGATATGAAGCGCAGTCTGACCCATCTGAGTGTGTTGAATCAATAAGAAAAGGCTGAAACACGTGCATGCAGAGACAAAAATCTTACAAAAAAAAAGATGGCTGAAAGTAGATACCGCACATGATCTGTCAGGTTTGGATCACAGCCAGCCTCCAGTAAGGTGTGGATTACTGGAATATGACAGTTCTTCACTGCCAGATGGAATGAAGTTTGCATTTGCTGAAATGATAAATCAGTCAATAAATCATCTCGATGGTTTAACCCGGTGGTTCCCAATGCTTTACAAGATTATTAGTCAGTCTAAGCAAGTCAATACTTCAGGCGGCAGGAAAAAAACTGCACTTGTTAAAAGTTTCTCACCTGGTTCTGAGCATTAATTTGGCCTCCGCTATTGATGAGGAGTTGGACAATCTGAAAGTGGCCCCTCTCACAGACTGGATGCAGAGGGCTGTTTCTGCTCTGAAAATGACCACAGATAACCATTCTCTTAGAAGCATGATTGAGTACACTCTTAAAAATAAAAGGTCCTTCATTGGCATTGATGGCTCCATGAAGACAATCAGTTCCCCAAAACAATTTATCCTGTTATTAAAATTCACCCTGGTGTTGTTCCAGCCCCCCTGACACATTCGTTCATCTTCAGAACACTAATTAAGATATTTTAAAGTCCCCAAGAAATCAAAATAACCATATGATTTTGTTAGCTTACATTGCCAGTTTTGTGGTGAACAATTCATCTGTGCACTTCATCAAAAAAACATGTTTGCCCATCTAATCTTTAATAAAATCTGAAAATGCACTTCCTGTTTGTTGTCAGTTAAATTATCAGATGGTGTGATTTTGAGGTAATGGGCATCGCTAACATCGCTAATGCAGTTTTTTTGACAACAAGCAGAAATGGTGAACAGGATGAGTCTGTTAGGTTGTAATAACTCATCTGAAACTCCTTTCCTGATCTTTCTGAATGAAATGCCTACTTTACTACATCCGTTCAGCCCACGGTAGAAAAAAACAAGCCACGCTCACTATCTGTTCATTTAAAATTTAGTTTCTCTAGGAACTGCATTACAATACGAAAAATCAGCTTCCGGTTCACTGGGACTTTAATGAAATTTGAGAGCTCCCTTATCCTCCATCGACAGCAATGGTTCCAAGACGTTCAAGGAAACAAAAGCAATGTCAAAACATTGTGTGTGACTTCAGTGGTTCAACTTTAATCAGTCAAAGCTCCAAAAATACTTTTTTCTTTTACATCGCCTTCAGTTTCAGTGTTGTTTACAGGCTTTGTTGGGAAAATACTCGTTTTTAGAGCTTTGTATGATTATAGTTGAACCACTGAAGTCACTCAATATTTTTGGTTCCATTTCTGGACTTGAAAGTATCGGGACTATCGCTGTCTGTGGAAGATGAGAGAGCTCTCTGATTTCATCTAAAATATTGTCATTTGCGTTACAATGATCTCAGGAGATAGGAATGGCATGAGGGTGAGTAATTATACTTATTTTTAAAGGGGTTTTTAACATTTTTATTAGATACTATCGAGAAGTGTTGAAATGTTTAGGTAAAAGAGAGAGGGGAAGATTTAGCCAAGGACATCAAGCCAGGACTCAAACTCTGAGCACATGAACATGCTATGCATCGGCACACTTAACCACTAGGCTCAATAAAACCATACGACAAAACAGATGCTTCTTTTGGTTCTTCTTATGTTTTTTAAGCGCATGTTTATACCACTTTTACTGATGGAAGAGACTATTGTGAACAGCGAAACTTGACGCACAAACTTGCGTTTCCGGTCTGAAGCATTTGCGTGCGTTTGAATGGAAATCTATGGGGACAAAAGGCCCCTGAACATATAAAACATAGTCAGCATGTACCAAGGTGAAGATGTTTGGGTCACATTGTGCCTCCAGCAGGGTTTGTACACAGTCTTCATGAGCTCCATCAGCAGCCAAATACAGAGCAGTCTGTCCAGCCTACACATACAAACACATCATAAATACACCTGTTCACTCTCTCTCATGCCTCCACAGTGTGCTTCTGCTACAAACACTGATAAAATCATCAATCTGTATTTTATACAGTCAATAGGGCAGGTTTATACCTGGTTGACCTCATTGCGAATGTGAAAGTTTTCTAGAAGTAACTGCAGTGCTTCACGCTGACCGTGTTTCGCTGCCAGATGTAGAGGTGTGTCTCCAACCTGTCTAGCAAAAGGGAATTACAGTCAAAGCATGGTTCTGCTGAAAAATGATTAGAGCTGCAACTATTGATAAAGGGATAGTTTACCCAAAAATGCCAGTTTACCCAAATTTTGCCATTACCTACTCATCCTTCACTTGTTTTAAACCTGTCTGAATTTCTTTCTTCTGTTCAACACAAAGATATACTGAAAAATGCTTGGAAAAAAACAGCCATTGACTTCCAATGTGTTTGCGTTCCTACTATGGGTGCTTTTCCAATAGTCTTCGTCTTCCTTTTCTTATATGTAGGACTTTAAGTGCTCACACTACAAATAAAGAAGAAAATCACATCTAGAAATGTTTTCTTGCAGTAGCTTGTTGAAACAGTCACTTTCCCCTGTTCATTTAATTCAGTGTTCCTTAACTACTATCGTGGAGGACCACCAGCTCTGCACATTTTCCAGGTCTCCTTAATCAAACACACCTGATTCAGATTATCAGCTCATTAGCAGAGACTGAAACACCTGTAAGTGTGACAGACAAAGGAGACGTCCAAAAAACACACTAGCTGCGTCTCAAATGGCACACTATGCATTTATGCACTATGTACTTATGCACTTACACACTCAACAGCATAGTATATGTAGGTAGTGTCGTCCCAAATCGAACACTGCTGTTTTTTTACTAAGCGGAAATTCAAACCGTTTCTTTGATGACGTTTAGCGGTTGCCAAATCAGTCAAATAAAAGACCAAACTATCAAATAATACCTGCCATGAGTTTAACCGCATTCACCATCGAGAGGCGCTATAATCACTCTCGTAGGAGAATTTTGCGCCCGATAGCTCCGCCCCTTCCGCTACCTGAGCAAACCTGCGGTTGTTATTACCAGTTGAATAAGTGCACCATCCGGGTAATTAAAGTGCACTTATTATTTTTAGAGTTTTCAGTGTTCACACTGAAAACTCTAAAAATAATAAGTGCACTTTAATTACACTACTGCACTACACTATACCACTAGTGCACTACTTACACTATTTATACTACAAAATGGCGTAGAATAGTGCATAAGTATGCGATTTGGGACGCAGCTACTGTTTGTTTGATCCGCTCCAGATCTGTACCTCTGCATATGTGCTTGTCTAGATCCCCTTCACCGCTGGAGACAGAATGCAATGGAATACATATTTTCAGCTTCTCAGACACACAAGGAGCATTTATAAAGGTATCTACATGTTTGTCCTTTTCATTCAGAGTGTTTTTAAGATGTTTTCCTAAAGGTAGTACTATATAACGGTCTGCTTTTTTTGTTGCGATTTGCATTGGTTTACATTGTGCGCTCCTGCGTTTGTCCACAAACATGGCCAAAAGCAAATTTCCTAAGACTGAAGGGTTTTTTTTTGTTTACATATGTAAGTATGCAGATATTGAGGGAGTAAACAAAGAATAGCTTCATAAACAAAGACATGCCACATGTTTAAACCTTAAAGACTGACCACCAAACCCAAGTGTAATACGCATAATTGTTATAAACCTCAGTGTGCCATGATTAGGGCCAGAAGGAGTCTGCGGACATTTTTTGCTATTTCTGTGCAGAATTGTGTTAAAAATCTGCGGATTTATGCGGAATGATTTTGGGAGTATCATAACTAAAATCTTAATATATGAAATAAAAAGTAATACCTTTTAAACTTTTATTTAATGTTTAAAATGCAAATCCAATTAGATCCATTTAATTTGATAAAGCAAGTCTCTCATACAATATCTTTACTAAAAGACAGAAAATATTACTTTACACACTCTTGTAAATAATATGAATATTTTCATTTTAGTCTATATTATTACTGAAATTAATTTAAAAACTGAATCTAAATGTACACACATTTACACAAGTAAATAAACAGAATCAAGCTGCGGTCACACTTGACTTTTCTTCCCATAGACTTCCATTCATACGCACGCGAATGCGTCAGACCGGAAAAGCGGGGTCATGCGTCAAGTTTCGCATGTTGCTGTGGTGCAAAGTTCAAGCTTGGTGAACTCTGACCTGCAAAATCGCATCACTTGACTGCGTGAGACCAGAGGATCAAAACACGACCTCTCTGGACAGAAATTCAAAACATGGAGCAATCGCTCACTTTTTTAAATGTCTAATCATCTTGTTTAATCCCGCCCCTTTTCGCAGTGCCGTACTACAGAATTTCACACACACAAAGCCCAGTGTGACCATAGCTTTAGTGATGGGCTGGAAATCTGTGGAATTCTGCGCGCACAGATTCCGCGTGGGCCTAGCCATGATAAACAGTGCCAGTAAAGCAGGGGTGTCACACTCAACGCAGTTTAGTTCCAACCCTGATTCAATACACTTACCTGGAGGTTTAAAACAGAAGTGAAAGACTGAGTTTGATCAGGTGTGTTTAATTAGGGTTAAAGCTAAACTGCAGAGTTGCGACCCTCCAGGAACTAAGAGATTAAAACATAAAAGTTCTGAGAAGACATCTAAATATCACATTTTTATTTTTGTGTGAACTATCCCTTTGAATAAAAAGCAACTGAAGGATGTAATAAATGGACCTGATTTTCCTCCATGGTGGCCATGTTGTAATGTTCCTCCATCAGCATCTGCAGCATAGGAACACAGCCATGTGCTGCGGCCAGGACAAAAGGTCTGTTACCAAACTGACAGAAAAACAACATGTCAACCTTTACGTTTTACACTTTTGATGGTTTTAATGTTGATAACATTCTCTTTTTTTTACATAACTTTTAAATTCTTCTGAAATTTCCCATTCTTGTTTCTGTTCTGAGATGAGCTTTTCTTACTTGTTCTTCTTTGTCCAGTTCTCCCATCTGCAGGTCATCAATGATGTACGCTACAATATCAGTGTGATTGTTCATGGCAGCGCAGTGCAACATGTTCAGACCTTCCTGAGTGAGCACACAACCACTTTCATTTAGATGTAAAACTACTATGAATAAGCTATATGAGATGTTAGAATGTTACTCGCTTTGCTAACAGTTTAATTCCAAACATGACTTACACCACTTTGAATAATACACTAACCATATTTACAATATTTCAATCTTTATGAGTAAAGATTGGTGGAGGCTATTTTTTTAGGTTAACAATTGTCAAAAAGTGAAACTAAAATGCAGCGGCATGATGGCTTAGTGGTTATCACTGTCGCCTCACAGCAAGAAGGTCGCTGGTTTAATTCCCGGCCAGGTCAGTTGGCATTTCTGTGTGGAGTTTGCATGTTCTCCCCGTGTTGCTGTTGGTTTCCTCCGGGTGCTCCAGTTTCCCCCACAGTCCAAAAACATGTGGTACAGGTGAATTGAATAAGCTAAATTGACCGTAATGTATGAGTGCGTTTGTAAATACTAGAGTGTATAAGTGTTTCCCAGTGCTGGGTTGTGGCTAGAAGAGCATTCGCTGCATAAAACCGGAATAGTTTTCAGTTCATTGTGTTGTGGTAACCCCTGATAAATAATGCACTACGCCGAATGAATGAATGAAATGAATATGAGTTCTTGTATTAAACAGATTTTTTATTTAATTCGTATACAATCACTATTTATTTATTTATTTAAGACCAGTGGTGTTGAAGCAATATACTGTAAAAACGTAACAGCTGATTATCTTAGTTTAAGTTAAGGTCATGAAGATATTCATGATGACACAAATAGATTTTGTTATATATCAGAATAAGTATTTATTAATTTGTTTTCCACTATAAACAATTAAGTTTTTGCTACTATCCTTTACTAGGTTTTACTCATTTGTGACCCTGGACCACAAAACCAGTTTGAAAATTGGAGATTTACATGACATGAAATCTCGTAACATGAAACTTAATTTGAAATCTGAATAATAGGGGTGTGACGAGATGCAAGATTTGGTTCACGAGAACAAGACGAGATTTTTACACAATTTTTAAGAAATTCTAAATGTCTTAATTGCATTTGTGTTTACAACGATTATGACTTCAGCATATCCAAATTGCTTTTTCATGGCATGGTTATAAACCATGGATAATTGAAAAAGTGTAGCTGCAGTTGTAGCCTCAGATTAGCCAATTTTACCCCCATGCTCCATCATAACATCACAACTCGCAAAACAACTTTTCACCTTTTGGAGAAATCTCACGAGATCTTGTCACAGCCCTACTGGATAAATAAGTCTCCCATAGGTTTGTTAGAATATGACAATGATTGGGCAAGATAATCTGAAGGTTCAAATTATTGAGAAAACTGCCCTAGAAAGTTGTTCAAAGTAAGCTCTTAGCAAAGCATATTACTACTTACAAATTAAGTTTTGATATATTTGCAGTAAGAAATCCAAAAAAAATGTCTTAATTAAACAATATTTATCCAATATTCTATTGTTTAGTGTTTGTTTAAAAAATAATAATAATAATTTTAACTTTTACAATGTATATTTGGCTCTTCTCTGACAACTTAAGGGATGGCTCACCCAAAAATTTAAATGTATTACTCAATGTGTACTATTTACTCAATCTCGAGTGGTTATAAACCTTTATGAGATTCTTTCTTCTGTTGAACACAAAAGATGATATTTTGAAGAAATTTGAAAATCTGTAACAACTGACTTCTGTCGTCGGTAAAACAAATATAAGTCAATGGTTACAGGTTTCCAGCTTTCTTTACTCTGATTATATATTTAACAGAAGAAAGTCAAACAAATGAAGTAAATGATGTCAGAATTGTCATTTTTTTAGATAAGCTATGCCTTTTGGGCTGGTTTTGTGGGTCACATTTGTCACAAGAAATAGTTTGAAGTGATTTAAAATATTAGTTTTGTATGGCCACTTCTGTCAAATTTTATTTAAATTTTAATAAGTACAGATCTGCATACGTATGGTTATTTTCCCCCTATAAATATATAATGAAATAGAACGTTGTTTCACCTATATTTTGACAATTTCACCAAAAAAATAAATAAGTCGTGACTTAAGACAACCTGGGTTTAATAGGCTTTTTATGTGTGAGATGCTATATTGATCAGTGAAGTTAACTAAAGTTAAGCAAACAGCTCACCGTATTTTCAGTGCTTTGGTCGGCTCCACCTTGCACGAGTAGCTTGAGGATTTCTAAACTCCCAAACCATGCAGCTAAGTGAACAGCAGTCAGTCCATGCTGCAGAAACACGCTATAAATACTTTATTGACATTATGGGAAACAGTGTCAATCATTAATGTTTGGACAAACACACCTTATCTTGTAGATCTAGTTTGGCTCTCCTTCGAAGGAGCATATCAACAGCTTCCACATTTCTGCAGGCCACAGCGTAATGAAGAGCAGTTCGACCATGCTGAAATCAGACACAAGACAAACAACAAACAAAACATTCCAACGTTTGATTAGTCATCTCAGTCAATTGACAGTGATGATGTAATAGACAAGTCTAACATCTGATAGAACTTAAACATGAACAGTTTAACAGAGCATCAATACCAAATGCTCAACAGTTTGAGCATTATTGGGCGTCTACGTCAATAACTACGGTGGTTATACGGCCGCCCTACATTATTCAAATATTAGTGTGTCAAGAGGTAAGTGTGCTTTGAACCGTTTATTGACATACCACATTCTTGGCATTGACATTAACGCCTCTTCCGAGAAGCTTCATTCCCTCCACGTCGTTTCTCTTCGCTGCTTCTATGAAGTCTTTCTCGGTTTCCAGCACTGTAGGTCAAGCAATCAGTTAAACAGACTAGCTACTTCACTCATACGTATTACAGAGGAACTATTATGACCCTTTTTACAAGATGTAAAATAAGTCTCTGATGTGCCTAGTGTGTATGTGAAGTGTCAGCTCAAAATACAGCACAGAATGTTTTATAGCTCTTTAAAACTGCCTCTTTTAGGCTTTGATCAACATTGTGCCGCTTTAAATTCAAATGAGATTGTGCTCTTTTTAAAAGAGGGTGGAACTACAAATGCCTGTGTGTCAGCATAGCGGCAGATTTAAAAACAAGACTAATGTCCTATGCTAATGAGGGCGAGATGGTCTCTAATGGGTGGGACTTTCCCCCTCTGATGCTATGTACAAAAGGAGAACGTCAATTAAATTGTTTCTGCAGACTGTTTTTATCAAGTGTGAACAATATAATACATTTTAACAATTAGATACTGTATGTATTTACAAACTGTTACCACACAAATGTGTTTAAACCCCTTATAAAACGGATTTAATGTGATCCCTTTAGTATTGTGATGTATTGCATGGCATGACTTACATTTATTTTGATCCAAAATTGTGTTAGCTCACATTATGTACTATTTTATTTCATTTCATTTTTAGAGTGATATTATAACTACAGGGAAAAAAGAAGTGACTTAATATTAAAGTAAACTACTATTTTAATTTGGTGTTTAGAGAGATGAGCAAACATCACTGAGTACAGTTTGTTTTAGGCGTTGACTTAAATTATTGCTGGAAGACATCATGTCAGAAGTGTGATGAATGTCAGACCGGCCAACAGAACACTCTCTGTATATGCGTGATTTTTATATGAACAAATATTCCAGGTTTAAAACACAACCATGAAAGCACACATACATCACAGAGGCGTTTATTTGATACTTGTTTACATCTGGAAGACATTTAGAATGTATGCTTGAAGACTGTTCACACATCAAACCGTTTGAAGATGCTTATCAGACCTAATGATCTTTAAAATACATCTTGCAGACATGTACGTGTGCTATCTGGGAACCCACAGAATACAAAACTTACTGGCGCATACAGAAAATGTGGGTAATTATTAAATAATACAACATTTGATTTCTTCAAACCGCAGTTATGGTGAGGCAAACTGAAACTATTTTTTCAGGTCATTTTAAAGCAGAAATAATAATGTATAGCTTTAAAGCATATGACTTATGATTCTTGAATTTAAAATCTGTTTAAAATGAACGTGTGAACTAGGACAAAATATAATACTTTCTATTTGGCCAGAACTAAGAGAACTCAACTACAAGTGAGTTTAGTTTTTACAGATATAGAAGGTTTTAAAAAAGAGATTTAGTAAATTGGATGGAACTTTGCAAATACTCTTTTTACACACCGTTTACGGTTTGTTGTCGCTATACCAAAGCAAACACCTCAACCTGGATTTTATTTTATTTTGAATTTTATTCCACAAATGCTGCTCATTGTTCTAAACCCATATTATTAATTTTCAATTGAATTTCAATTGAAAACATTAAAAAAAATGACATTTGCTTGTCTTATGACAACAATCATAATATAGAACATATTTATTATGAGCACGACTTGTTTCTCAAATTACCTGATAGCTCCCATGTACAGTTTTTTTCAATTAAGTGTAAAACAAAACCCTGTTAGCATAGTCAAGCAGGAAGGTACTCACACATCTCCTTATTGTCATAACCTCCATCTTCACCAATGTCCTTCGGTAGTATAAATTCAGCAAAACCTTTGCCGTGGTCTGTCTTTATCCATGTTTTGGGATTAAGGTTCTCCTTCTTCCAGACAGGCTGCTTCAGAATGTAGTCTTTTAGGGCTTGAGCTTTCTTCTCCATTCTACTGGACACAGTACTGTACTGCTTAAGCTCTTTGCTTTAGAGGCTCATGTACTGTAAAATACTCCAGGTTTTGTTTGCATTGAGAGCTCACACCCAAAGACATGCGCTCTTATTCAAAGTACATAGTTAGATTCAAGTCTGATTGTGTTCTGTGTTACTATAAGGTGTTTTGAATAAAATGTTATGATATTTAAAAAAATAATTATTATAAATAGCAAAAACGCATTAAACAAGTGACAGTAAAGATATCTTAGTAAAGCTTTTAGTTACTATTTGACATTTGTAACATGAGAAGAGAAATGCTAAATAGAGGCAACAACAGAGATGGGTGTAACGTGTTCCACAGTAACATGTTACTGTATTTTAGTTACATTTTTGGGGAACCAGTAATGTAACAAATTACATTTGAAATTTGTGTAATTTGATTACAGTTACTAAAGTCAATGTAATTGATTTATTTATGTTACAAACAGATTTTAGAAAACAATATTTGCTTTTTTTAAATTACATTTTTAGCAGCAACATCAAATAATGAGCATTCACTTTTAAAATCACTTTCACTTTTAAATTGCTGTGAAATAGCTGTTGATGACAGTGCTTGCTTCTTCAAGTAGAAATACAGAGATTATTTTGACTTCATTAAGCGTAAAAACAAGTCTGCAGTATGCTTTCAACTCGACCAGCAACTTGTTCAAACACTTGAACAGAAAGCATTATATTACAACACTTGTCACCAAAGAGGAAGCCAGTGCCCCAAAAAACAGCGGCCCACCTCAGCCTAAACAGGCTAAATAAAATCTTTGTGCATGATTGGGAGTGAATGTAACGTCTGAAAATCTGAAGAGAAGTGTAACTGATTATGGGGCTGTTCACATAGCGTCTTTTGTGCACGTAAGTTCGTCATTTCCAATGAAGGCGCGCTTGCGCACACATGGGAGCGATGTGCATGCGGCACGCAAGCAGCTCGATGCACTCCCGTATTCCAGATTTCACTGATTCAACATTTAAGTGTTTACAGTTTGTCTACAAAACAGCAGACATAGTGAGCTGTATGTTTTTCCTACTATAAATGTCAATGGTTACAGGTATGCAATTTTCTTAAAGTAAAGTAATTAATAATTTTATGTAATCAGATTACAAATTTCCAGTATTAATCAGTAACTTGTAATCTATTACTTTAAGTAACTTACCCAACACTGGGCAACAATAAGAACCTGATAAATGTTTATCCTTTAAAAGACACAGCATTATATGAAATAGAAAGCCTTTTTTTATTATTTTTCCCCACCGTAATGTTCGGTGTATAGTAAATGACACATTTATACAATTCTGAATGTATACAGTTATGATAACGCTGTGTACTTCCATTATTTTGATAATATTTTTGTCATGTCTATAAAGTGCTTTGAGCATCTAACATTAAATGATCATTTGCATTTATGTAAATATGTAAATAACAATAAAAATATATTAAATTCTTAATTAAATAAAGTATTGACTTCTTATGTTGTAATCATAAAAAAGGCAATAGAGAAAACATAAATATAATGCATTTTTTCCACCACACAAATATTCAATAATAAATAGAAAAAAATACCCAAATAGACCTTAATCTTCAGGAATGTCATATTTCGCCCCCAATGGCATCTTATTAAATTCCTGCTTTCCTTCATCTTACATTAATCTTCAGTCTGCAGATTTCTTACTTGCATCAACATTATTCCCTGAAGTGAATCCAGCAAAGCTTCTCCCCATGTCTCTTCTTCATATTTTCTGGATATGGTCTGTCTGGATTTGTAGCAGAATTAGACGTTCTGTCTGGTGTTTCCTTGGAAGAATTTATCGATAGTGTGTTTTGTGCTCAACACTTTGGCTTTCTTTGAGGGAGGAAGAGGAGATGATCCTCGCCTGTAATTAAAATGAACACAGAAATTATGAGACAAAATATATATAAATACCTAATTCAACAGTTTTGGGCTGTCAAGACTTGCAAATGTTTACTGACGAGGCATTGCAGACTTTTAAAATATAGTAATATATTATAAAAATAACAGGTTAAAATTGGTTAAATATAATCATTTTTTAATTAATTTCTGAAGTGTATTTTAGAATGCCATTTATTCCTGTGATGGTAAAGTTGAAATTTGTGCATTATTACTCCAGTCTTCAGTGCGATTCATGTATGAAATCAGTCAAATATGCATTTTTGTTGCTCATGAAACATTCCTTATCATTTCAAATGTTTACAGAACTGCTAATATTATTTATTTATTTTGTTATGATCTTTTTTAGAACTTTATGATCGATAGAAAAAAAATTAAACAGCATTTACTTGAAATAGATTTTCATATCTTATATATATTTTCATATCTGGATTATTTTTCATATTCTACACATAAAATGCTTGTAATCAATTCAATTGTATAATGCCATTTTTTTATATTTAAATGATTTAATCAATTATCAGGTTTTTATAAAATATGAAAAAAAAATACAATAAAGAAAATCCAATGTTCAATGCAGTTGATCAAGGATGGAATACATTTTCTTCATCAATATGTTATGATTATCCTTTTCAAATCAAGGTGACGACAACGACTAAGGACAAAAAAAGTAATCTAAAAGTAACTTGGAGTTGTCATAAAGCACTTACAAAAAGTTTCTATTAGTGTTAGTTTGATTGCTTTTATTATTCTTTTCATCTGTAAGTAATTTTATATAGCAGTGCCTGCTAAATAATTATGCAAAAGTAATAAAACAGTCAGATTTCTTCATTTAAAATGTGTAGCTTATTTGATTACATTGCTAACTCCCTTGTAATTTTATTCTGTATTGGACTAAAGCAAAAATCTCATATGTTGTGTGTAATTACATATGTTAATAATGATATATACAGTATCACAATATCAGTGCTTCCCACAAGTTTGAAATATACTAGCGGTGGTACCTGGATTGAAGCACACCATTTACCCACATTAATAGTTAACTATATGGGACAAACAAAACATAATTTTATTTTTAACAATAATTTTATCATACAAGCTTTAGAAAGCGAAAGCAAAAGTTGAATCCCAGACGTTTTAGGAGATTTAGAAACCTGGCCGAACAAATTATTTTTATTCCCAACAAGTCTGCAGAGACTGTCTGCGGGAGTGTTAACAGGTCTTGTGCACACAGAACGAAACAGGCAAACGAGAGAAGATTTTCCACTACTTAATCACTTGCGGGTGTTTGTTTATATTGGGCAGATACAAAAAAAGTGTAAAAGGATGTTAATAATAGGAAAAAAAAAAACGTGTCACTAAATATACTTGGGTGGCCGTTAATATATACCCACCCAAGTGTAGTCTATGTGTGGGAAGCACTAAATATAGTATATTTTCTATAAATTCTATTCATTCAAAGTTTATACATGACTACATGGGAAAGCCTATTTCTTTTTTGGATTTTAAAGCATATACTAAAACCATTATTATTTTTCACACTTTATTTTGTTTGTAAAAATTGAAAACCCTGTCAACATTTACTCACCCTTCACTTGTTACAAACCTATATGAGTTTCTTTCACAAAAGATGATACCTTGAAAAATCTTGGTAGCTGCTACCCATTGACTTAAATTGTATTTTTGTTTTCATACTATGGAAGTAAATGGGTACTAGCAACCAGCATTCTTCAAAATATCTCCTTTTGTGCTCATCAGATGAAAGAAAGAAAGAAAAAAACAACACATAAAAGTTTTAAATCCACACAAGCTAGAATGAATAATATTTAAATTTTTGGGTAAACTCTCCCATTAAGAATGTAGAAATCTAAAATAAATATTGGAAATATTGAAATATACAACACTTTAAAAAAATGAATGATTACAAGCCCAACGTAAAATATTGCTTAATAATATGCAAAAAGTAAACACTATATTTTAAAGCTTGCAACACCGGTGGTGGTATCTAAAACTGTATCCAAATGATTAAAAAGAGGGGTGCCCAAACTTGGTCCTGGAGGGCTGGTATTCTGCATAGTTTAGTTCCAACTTGAAGTTTCTAGTATACCGAGCAACCGCAAATTGAGCTCTTTTAAATGGCCTCGTAAACAACAATAGGACACACCACAGGTTTTGCACTTCTTCTTGGCTTTGTGGTTGTTCATCAAGATGATGACAAAGTTTGTTTGAGCTTGGCTCGTTATTATTTGTATCTATTATTACTGTGTAATGTCTCGGCTGTGTATTTAAAAATGGAGCCTCCTTTGTTTTTTATTCTGGCTTGTTGCATGTGCTAGTGACGTTTCTCTGTAAACCAACAGCGTTCAGCTGTGTGTCTAGCACCACCTTTTGGTACCCTTTTGTTGTGCTAGGTATCCTTTGGAATGGGTACCCAAAAAGTGGTACCGTTTGATTTGGTTTTTGGTACCTATTAACAGAGGAAACGGACATAATGAACTGTACTGTACCATACCATACCATACCCATAATTGGGGTTGGAACTAAACTTTGCAGGACACTGGCCCTCCAAGACTGAGTTTGGGCACCCCTGCTATTGAGCATGAAGTGATAAACTTACATTTAATCTATTTTCAGGTGATATCGTCATACATCCTGACCATAATGTCTTTACTGTCACTTTTGATCAATTTAATAATACAAAAGCAAAAAAAAAAAAAATAAATAAAAAAATAAATAAATAAATAAAAAAAATAAAATAAAATAAAATGAAAAAAAAAAAACTGCACCCAAACTTTTAAATATTTTAAGGCATTCGAACAACATATTAGCACCCTTTTACAGATTTAAATACCTTTTGCTCTTTTCTCTGACTTTAGAAGCATTCCCCTGGTCCCCCAATTGGCCTGCAATAGACAAAACAGTAAGTACATTATAATTATTATCACTCTGGTCTTAAAACTTGAATTCATCTACATTTAATTTCCAGTCATCACTCATACCTCTTATGTTCTTAAACGCTGGTGAAGCATCTGAATGATCCACAGGCGGATGAGCTCCTCCAAACTCCAGCAGAACGTCCTGGTTGAGACACATATCCACATGCCGGTTGAACAGAACAAGGTCGTCTGTGCTCTGCGGCTGATTACACACGGGACAAACCAAAGACGAGCCTTTCAAATCACACGACATCTCCGGGACAGGATTATGTGCTGAGTGTGAAGCTTCATAACTTCTAACTTCAGATTCAGAAAGAGATGTCTGCTTTTTAAGAACAACATTATGGTTTCTGTTTATCATCCTTTGACTAAACTGTGGAGTCTTGAAGTCACTGCTGTCATCACCATCAGCCATTGGCTCAGAGGTGCTAGTAGACGCTGTCTCTTCATTACATGATGAATAATGGATGAGAGTCTTGCTTTCTAAACTTAATGGTTCACCATTGAACTCTTCTTGACGCTCAGCTACACTTAAATCTGGGGGTTCATTACTATCCATCGCACTGCCCTTCAGACATTCATCGATATGCTGGTTGAAGGCTGTAAGGTTTACATCCTTCATTTCTTTATTGCACACAGGACAGGTGAGACACTGCAGCACCTGGGTCGAGATCTTAAATGAGGGCTTTGCATGTTTGTTTATGTATCCTGTATTCATTTTGTTAGTCGATGTTGTGTCTGATTGAGTGTGATTCACGTGTGTTTTAGCAGCTGTGTTGTTTCTTTTGTCTGATTGAGTGTTGTCTGTAACTGTGCTAGCAGATGTTTGTTCCTGCTGCTGCTGAAGTCTTTTGGACTGGGCTCTCTGAAAGAAAGACTGCTGCTGAGGTGCTTGAGATTTGGGTACTTTCATCTCAGTAGACTGCGGTTTGAGGAATCTGGCACCATCACTGGACTCTTCAGCTTTGGGTTCAGATCCAGGACACTGTGAGAAACCAGCTGGATCGGGTCCACCTTTCTGCAGAAAGCCCATTATGCTCTTTTGAAGAGGCTTTTTATCTTCGGCGCTGATAAAGCCAGACACTCGAACGCCTGTTGAATAGCAAACATCTCTGAAATCGTTTCAGGAGATTAAAAAGAAAGCTATTGTTTGATTGTTTTGTCTGATGTCAAATACTGCAGTGGGCAGGGGTTTAGAAATGACATGCTCCAAAAAATAAATATAAATATATATATATATATATATATATATATATATATATATATATATATATATATATATATATATATATATATATATATATATATATAAATATAAATATAAATATAAATATAAATATATATATATATATATATATATATATATATATATATATATATATAAAATACAGTATATCTATCGTTCATTCATTTTCCTTCGGCTTAATCCCTTTATTTATCAGGGGTCGCCACAGCGGAATGCACCGCCAACTGATCCAGCACATGTTTTACACAGCGAATGCCCTTCCAGCCGCAACCCAGTACTGGGAAACACCTATACACACTCAGGCAAATTTAGTTCATCCAATTTACCTATTCTGCATGTCTTTGGACTGTGGGGGAAACCGGAGCACCCAAAGAAAACCCACACGAACACAGGGAGAACATGCAAACTCCACACAGAAACGCCAACTGACCCAGCTAGGGCTTGAACCAACTACCTTCTTGCTGTGAGGAGACAGTGCTAACCACTGAGCCACTACACCGCCACAGTGTATTATGATATGGTCCAATAATATACTGCTGTTAAAGAGGGACAGTTCACCCAAAATATACAATTTTGTTTATTATTCACACTGTAATATCCATTTATATGGCTTTAAACTTTATGAGTTTCTATTTTTATCCAAAAAAATCTACATTTTTAAGGAAACAAACAAACAAAAATACTACGGAAGATAATGGGTACTGGGGGGTTTTAAACATTCTTCAAAACATCTTTCCAGTTCAACAGATGAAAGAAACTCAAACAGGTTTGGAACAAGTGAGAGCAAATGATGAAGGAATTGTCACTTTTGGGAGAAATGCTTTTGTTCTATTAAAATAGAATAAGCTAATAATACTATTAATAATTTGTAGGCAGAATTTGAATCCACTTGAAGGTGAGTACATTTTATTTTTAGGTGAATGATCTCTTTGAGAATTTTATTCCGTAAAGTTACACGTGACTGATCAAAAGTGGAAGTAAAGATATCTACAGGATGTAAAATTTCAATATACAAAGCGATTCAAAAAGAATACCACAACTTTTAATCAAAGAAACATGATGGAACCATGGGTAATTAATCAATGTGAAGAGTACTTCAAGTTTCAAGAACTTCAAGAAAGACCTTAGCTCTCCTTTTCTTCTTTGCAGAGTTCTCGATTTTCAAAGTTGTGGTATTCTTTTTAAATCACCCTGTAGTATTCATTGATTTTCCTTTGGCTTAGTCCCTTTATTTATCAGGGGTTGCCACAGTGGAATTTTAACTTATCCAGCATATGTTTTACACAGCAGATGCCCTTCCAGCTGCAACCCAGTACTGGGAAACATCCATACACACTCATTTACACTCATACACTACAGACAATTTAGCTTACTAAATTGATCTATAGCGCATGTCTTTGGACTGTGGGGGAAAATGGAGCACCCGGAGGAAACCCACACCAACACGAGGAGAACATGCAAACTTCACACAGAAATGCCAACTGACCCAGCCTAGACTGGAACTAGCGACCTTCTTGCTGTGAGGCGACAGTACTAACCACTGAGCCACCATGTCACACAATATAGTATTTACATTTCTAATAACTCTTTTTCTGTACCTGAACAAATAATATCAGTTTCCACAACTGTTTCTAATGCTAACAATTAGAGCTGCACAATATATTGTTTCAGCATCAATACAACAATGTGTCGATCCACAATAGTCACGTCGCAGGATCTGCAATGACGAGTTGTAATTATCTTGGCAATCTTGGCATCACAGTTCAGAACACGTGATTTGTGAATTCAAAGTTTAAAGTGTGTTTTTAAGTCCTGTAAACTGTGTAAGATTATATTTAAACCAATAAGTTATAAAGTTTGTAGCTTTAACAAAGACTAATTGCATTTAATTATTTATACAACAAAGACTATACAGTGGTATTTTACATTTGGTTATTAAATTCAATAGATTATTAACTCCTTAGAAATCCATAAAGCTCTGTACTGTATATATATTTCTTTTGTAAATTTGTTCCATTTTATTCACCTATGCTTGAAGATGTGTTTATTTTATTTAATCCAGATTTACTTTCCTACAACACCCCAATTAAGGTAAAATTGTGATTTATTTAAACATCGAATTAAGCCATCATGTAAAATTCTATCCATAGATGAACAAAATAGCACATTTTATTTAATAATATTGTGCATCCCTACTGACAATGATCATATTAGAATGAATATTTCAAAAATTATGTGACACTGCAAACAGGAATAATGATGCTGAAAATCACAGCAACAAGTACATGTTTAAAAATATATTACAATAGAAAACATTTTATGCTTTAAAATGTTGCCTTTTTAGATGTATTTTTCAACAAATAAAAGCTTGCTGAGACCCCAAACTGGTGCAGACCCCAAACTTTTGAACAGTAATGGACAGATACACACAAGCACATAACAAGGTGTAATACATACCCATGAGTCTGAGCTTCAGTGGCTGAGGGCCGACACTGTCAATTTCAACTTTGAGAAGGTCTTTAGCAGCAGCAAAGATCTCCTCCTCAGTACAGACAGCATATTGGAGTGTAAATGCTTTGGTCTTCACTTCAAACTTGACATTCTTCAACTTTAAAGTGACAGTTTTCCCCTATAACACACATAAATGCTACGTTACAAATGACACAATGCATATTTTCCTCAGTTACACTGGACTAATTGCCTTTTATCTAACTGGGTGTCATCCTCAAGTATTAAAATGCTCTGAAGTGGCCTGCTATGATTGTTTGTGTATTCATTTCTGTGAATTTTGTAATTCAAAGGGATAGTTCACCCAAAATAAAAAAAAATTATTTGCTCAACCTTCATGTTTCACAAACCTGATAATAATAATAATAACAACAAAAGAAGTTATTTTGAAAAATGCTGGAAACCTGTAACTATTGACTTACATTTGTTTTTCTTTGAAAGTTGATGATAACAGGCTAACCTTTTTCGGTAACACTTTATAATAACTAAACACTATAAATCATTTATTAAGCATTAGCAAATAGTTAATTCATTATCTGTTAAGCATTAACTTTACATTAATAAACGTTAGTAAGCAGTTTATAACTGCAGCTACAAATGCTGTATTCTTGACTTACAAACATATTTATAATGTGCTTAATACTTGTACTTTCATACTTTGTTAATGATTCATTTTTCATTACTAAATTAAGTATCGCATTGTTTACAAACCATTTGTATTTAAAAGTAGTTGAGGGTTTTTAGGATCATTCAGAATGAGTTAGTAAATGATTAATAAACTATTGAAATCAACGTTTATATGTCTTATTATTCAGGCATATATTAAGGGTTACTATGTATGTTAATAAACGCTTTATTAACTCAACTTCATCTAGTTTTGTGACCTAATCTAAAGTGAGGACTATTTATGCTTTATAAATCTCTTATAAATGACAGATAAAGGCTCAGTTAAATTCTAAACAGGAAAAATGACATTATTCATTCCTTTTCATTTAAAGATACACAAATAAATCTGTACTTCAAATGAAAAATAAATCTTTGCAACCTTATCTAAAATAAAATTACTGTACAGTATAAACATTGCATCTTATTATATTGTTAAATTACTTATTGTTGTTGTTTTATATAATTTTATGTCGTATTTTGATACTCCTGTTATTTGTCAATGTTTAAACTTTACAGTAATTTTATTTTTTAGAAAAGATTGCAAAGATTATTGTTCATTTGATTCTGAGCCTTTGTTTGTCATTCATAAGGGATTTATAAAGCATAAATAGTCCTCACTTTAGATTAGATCACAAAATTGCATGAAGTTGAGTTAATAAACCATTTATTAACATATTAGTTAACTATTAATATATGCCTGAATAATAAGACATATAAACGTTGATTTCAATAGTTTATTAATCATTTACTAACTCATTCTGAATTATCCTAAAAACCCTCAACTACTCTTAAATACAACTGGTTTGTAAATAATGCAATACTTAATTTAGAAATGAAAAATAAATTATTAACTAAGTATGAAAATACAATTATTAAGCACATTATATAGGTGCTTATAAGTCAAGAATACAACATTAGTAAGCAGTTAATAACTGCAGCTACAAATGTTTATTAATGTAGAGTTAACGCTTAACAAATGATGAATTCACTAGATGCTAATGCTTAGTAAATGATTCATAGTGTGTATTTATTATAAAGTGTTAACCATTTTTCTAATTATCTTCTATTGTGATATTATTTTGTGATAGAGAAAGAAATTAAATGCATAAACATTTGGAGCCACTTGAGGGCAAGTAAAATAGTGTTCATTTTCATTTTGGGGATAACCATCAAAGCGATGATTAACCCCAAAATGTTTGTGAATCTAAAATGTCTGCAAAGTTTCAAAGATCACACTGCTTCATTTCCAAAACCACAGTCCTACCAGTTTTACTCAAACCTATGAAGGTTTACAGTATATCAAATTTGCATAATGCCAGCCTAAGCTCTGCCCATTGGCTGCCCATGAGTAACATCTGCTTTGACTCGCAAACTGTAGTGGTAGCTTATGCTTTAAAGAGTTTGACGTGTTATGTCTCTTTATGTATTAATACAGCTCTTTTTATTTTTGGGATGTAGCTGCTTGCTCCTTTTGGTCCTGCCCCTGCTCCAATAGGGTATATGCCGAAGCATGCTAATAGGACTTTGAATTTGCCAGTAACCTGGGTTAAGCACTTCCGGTCAACTGTATGTCAATGCAAAAATCGGAACGTTTAAGGTCTGTTTTCTTTAAAAATCAGCGATCTCCACTGGCTGAGTGATATCTGATATAAAGTAGGTCTCAGATTGTACAAGAAGCACTGCATTAAATTGCATTTCCCCCACCATGTCTTTATAATATGAGCATTTATTTTACCCCATTATATTCAATGGAGCTTCTGCGCTAGCCTGCCGATTCTGACGGGCGCGTGCGAGTTAACAGCTTTTTGTCTCGTTTTATGCTTGAACAACTAAATGAATGCCAAAGTTTATTTAACTGAATGTATTTTAATTACATTACAACATCGATGCTGGAAAAGTAACCATATAAAATGGAAAAAAATTCACAATAACAGGTCACCGGAAGTTTATCAGTATGGGAAACACACTAGCTTGGCATACACCCTATTGATGCCATACCCTGCCTAGTCAGCTGACTCCTGGCTGCCTATAAATTCTTCCTTTGTCACTTCCTGTTTAGCTGTTCGAGCTCACTTGTGGTTGGTAGTAGTGTGTTTACGATTATAAAAATAAATTGTGTGTTTGTTAGTTAGATTTGTTGAACTGGAGTTTGTCTAAGTATCTGAGGAAAAACAAAGTATTTAGTGCATTAGTTCTTGCTCTTGAAAATCTGACCTCTGCCTGTTAAATGACTACTCTGCTGTTTTGCCCCTTTTGGATTTGTTTGCTAATTGTAAATATTTGTACATAGTAAGTAGGGAGCTTGACGCCATTTTCTTTTGCACCTTATTTTATTGATTGTTTTTGGATCAGGGAGTAAGGTAAGAAAGTGTATTTTATTTTCTTTCCTTTTGCTGAAAATTTGGAGGGGATTTAAAATTAAGATTGTTTTGGCCTGGTCAGCTCCTGAAGCTGAAAAAAAAAAGACAAATTTTGTTTGAGAAAATTGTGAAAATAAAATCTTTATATATTTTCTTAAGCAGCATTGTGTGTGCAGTCTTCCCTTTTATGTTGAGTCCTTACCCCTGGACCGGGCGTAACACATGTGTTGACAAAATCTAAGACAATCTGGTTTCTGAGCTGTAAAAGTAAATCCATTTTGGTTCTGAGCTTAATATGATACAGTAAAACTGATGTCTTTATTACATTCTGTATCACAGTGTTTAGTGCTGAGAAATACTTTTGGAAAGAGGTTTACCAAAACTGGAGACTGTAAGAAAAGAGTTAATACTGCAGTGTACATTATGAGAAAATTAAAAGTAGAATATAAAGGTATTGCGAGATAAAATAACATTTTTATATTTTAAGATATAATAAGGAATCTTTAAAATATCTTAAAGAGATAGTTCACCCATCAATGAAAATTTCTTCTCAGATTGCTCACACTGAAGCGGTTCTAAACATTCATCAATTTCTTTCTTCTGTTGAACATGAAACAAGAAATTCTGAAGAGTGCTGTTAAAAAAAGCAGCCATTGACATCCACAGTATGAACAAAAATGGGTATTTTTCCCCACAACATTCTTCAGAATATCATTTTGTGTTAAACAGAAGAAAGAACTTCAAACAGGTTTGGAACAAGTGGAGGATGAGTAAATGATGACAGAAATTAGATTTTTGGGTGACCTTTCCTTGTAATGCAAATCTTAGAAAGCACCCAGCAAAAAAAAATCTAAAACAAAGATCACCAGCAGTACATCCATACTAATGATTTTGTTATTTATATGTTCTAAATGTTCTAAGAAACTAATGATAATTAATAAACAAACCTTAAACCATTTGAAGATTCACAGCTCAAGTTATCACTGGCTATTAATGAGACTGAGAGAAGATCATTTTACTCTAATCTCGGCCTGACAAAGGGGTGAATCACAGGTACCTTGAGGCCCTCCCTCTGTAGGTCCTGAGCCAGATCATGACAGAGCTCCCTGCACAGAGAATACTGCTCCCCTGCATCACTCATCTCCCCAAACGTTCTGAAACAAAGAGTAAGCATTAAAAAGGTTCAAATTTTAAAAGAATTTGCTGACAGAATTTCCTTAAAGGCCTACAACAAAAGCCTTGTATAAACTACGATGAGCTTTCCTCCTTTAACATTATTGAAAATAAACACTGGCCCTAGGTCTGACATTTCATTCAATGTGGACTTGGCAGTCTGCAAATCAGAACACAGTGGGCTAGCTGACCAATGAGAGCCCACTGAGGAGATTCATAGAACCAGGAAGCCTCAGGAGAATGGAAACAGTGGAGCAGAACTGAGGGAAGGAGGTAGGGCTGGGGATTTTGTTGCTATACAGTATACTGTCTATCATTACTGATGAATCGTGTGAATGAGCAAGTCGCTGCTCATAGGACTAAGGGAAGCACTGACTGCAGTGCACCTAGTAAGATTCGGTCAACAATATGAGATGAACTTTTACATGTGATTTAGTTGAACTATTTTGGATTACTGATTTGAAACTGTGAATATGAGTAAATATATTTAACATGGTCCAATTAAAATGAAAAAGACTTTTCATTTGTGAAGTATTTAAGTTAATTTATTATAACCATGGCAACGCAGTGGCGCAGTAGGTAGTGCTGTCACCTACAGCAAGAAGGTCGCTGGTTCGAGCCTCGGCTGGGTCAGTTGGCATTTCTGTGCGGAATTTGCATGTTCTCCCTGCGTTCGCGTGGGTTTCCTCCGGGTGCTCCGGTTTCCTCCACAGTCCAAAGACATGCGGTACAGGTGAATTGGGTAAGCTAAATTAGCCGTAGTGTATGAGTGTGTGTGGATGTTTCCCAGTAATGGGTTGTGGCTGGAGGAGCATCCGCCGCGCAAAAAATGTGCTGGATAAGTTGGCGGTTCATTCCGCTGTGGCAACCCCGGATTAATTAAGGGGCTAAGCCAAAAAGAAAATGAATGAATGAATATTATAACCATTTGATTTTCTGGAATAGCAACTTTAAAAAAAAAATAACTATATCATGTAGTATATCGTTACTGTGAAATTTTGGTTATACTGCCCACCCATAGGAAGAGGGAATAGAAATGCTTGGATGTGAAGACTAAAAAAACATTGATCAGATTACCTCTCAGTGCTCATACTCTTTCTTTCCGAGTCCCTGAAACAAAACAAGCAGATATTCCATGTTATTATGCTGTATTCAACATTTATCCCCATGTAGTTGATTTGTGCCACACAAAAGTTTCACGCTGTAACATGCATTGACACTGCACACCTCTCCATATACGTGGAGCCCAAACCCAAAGATATGTGAAGGAAATGATGCCAAGAGGTTCCGGAAAACAGCAGGGATAGTAGCGCAACCTGCTGGCCAAGCTGAGAACAGGTGACAATACCCAGAGCAGCCAGCATCTTCTCAGTAACCTTTCCAACACCTGATACCTAGAAAAATGCATAATAATAATATTACACTACACAACATTACATATTGTTAGCCTTATTCCTAGACATAATAAACTGAGAACTATAAATGGATATAAATGGATCAAAGTATAATTTTATTTAGCACCCCTGAGCATATTTAATCAAGTTTTCAATACTGAATTTCAGAAAAAAAAAATTTGTGTATTTTTAACATTTTTAATTAGTATTTTTAATTTTAATATACTATTCATTATTAACCCTCCTGCAGCTCAAACAGTACAACATTACCATAGATACAAAAGTCGCTTTAAATAAAAGTGTCTGCCAAATATATTGGGACATGTATAATGTCTAAATATAATGTCTCATTCTGAGTTTACCATATTGGTCACACTATACAATAAGGTTTCATTAGTTTACGTGTGTTAATGTATTTGCTAACATAAACTAAGTATGAACAGTAGTTGTACAGCATTTATTAATCATAGTTCAACAATTACTAATGCATAATTAAAATACAAACTCATGTGACTCTTGAGTTAACACAAACTAGCAATGAACAACTGCATTTTCATTAACTAACTTTAAAAAGCACGAATAAATACTGTAATAAATATATTCTTAATTTTTTTTTCTTCATGATAGTAAATACATAAATTAACATTAACAAATACAACCTCTTTGTAAAGTGTTTCCACTATATTTTATCCATCATTAACATATTTCATGCTAAGCTATTATTTTGAGTGAACTACAGTATACATTAGGGCTGGGCGATTTGGTCTAAAATCAAAATCTTGATTAATTGAACATTTTAACTCAATAACAATTATTCATTCATTCATTTTCTTTTTGGCTCAGTCCCTTTATTAATCTGGGGTCGCCACAGCGGAATGAACCGCCAACTTAACCAGCATTTGTTTTACGCAGCGGATGCCCTTCCAGCTGCAACCCATCACTGAGAAACATCCATGCACACTTATTCGCTACGGACAATTTAGCCTACCCAATTCACCTGTACCACATGTCTTTGGACTGTGGGGGAAACCGGAGCACCCGGAGGAAATCCACGCGAACGCAGGGAGAATATGCAAACTTTACACAGAAATGCCAACTGACCCAGCCGAGGCTCGAACCAGCGACCTTCTTGCTGTGAGGCGACAGCACTACCTACTGCGCCACCGTCAATAACAATTAATGAATGATTATTTTATTTATTTATTTTATGTTTTTGCCCTCACAGTTCACTGACAAGTTTTGTAAGGTAAATATGCTCATAAATTACAAGTGAGAGATGTTTGAATGAAGGGTGGATTACTTGATTTTAAAATAATTGAAGTAAACACACACTATCTACTATCTATGATTATTTATTGACCATCAATGCTGAACAACTGAAATTAAAACACACTGCCTAAAACGTGGCTCTCTGCGCCGTCCACCATCATCACCGCTACCAAACCGACCAATCACAAAGCTTGCTCTATGCGTCGTTGTGACGTGTAGGTACATTTTTTGAGAGGTGCGTGGATATGCGAAGGCTGCGCTGGACTGTACACAATCATAATAATATAATAAGTATAAATCATAATATAATAAGTATGAATCAGCCTTAACAAAGCAGGGTCATGTGACTCCACACATGGTAGAGAAAGTAATTAAAAAAATTGATCTGGAAAAATTTGATCAGTTTTTGGTTCTGAATGTAGATGACTTTTCGATTAATCACCCAGCCCTAGTATTCATATATGTCCACAATAAATATGGTTGCCTTTTTTATTGCGATATATTGGCTATACACCTAACAGTTAGGAATAAAAGGATCAGATGTACCTTTCTGACAGGAAGATCCTTTATAAAGTCCATCACAACTTGTCTCTCAGGAGGAATTCGGTACTGGCCATTGGGCTTGTTCTTATCACTGCATACTTTTGCAAGCATCATATTTGGGGCAATGCCTACAACAGAGGATAATAATTTAGCATTCATACCTCCAATATAATACATTTCCGAGTATAAAAGAAATGTACTCCCTCACCCGCACTGGCAGTAAGAGATGTTTTCTGTTCAATACGGAAGCGCATCTCCCTCACGGCCTCCTCTGCACTCGTCCCAAACACCTCCGATTTCCCATCAGCCCCTGACAGAGAAGGAGAGGAGCTGGGACTGTCCTCAAACAGCACAGGAGACAGTTCATCTCTCTCTGATTCACTTGCAGACCTGCATGCATCGCTTTCTTTTCAACAAAATAAAAATAAACATAGATAAGTTGATATAAGGGCAAATTTGTAAGTGAAAAGCTTTCTCAAAGAGAACATCCAGTAGACCCAGAGGTTTTTAAGCTCTTTTCAGTCACTTTTGGATGCCACAGACCACCAAATATATCTCTAATCCTGTTGACCTACCACTGTGAATTATACTCTGAGGTGACTTATAAAATGTAAGTACTAAAAAACATGTTTATAATATTTCTGAACATTTTGATGAAGGACTACTAATAAGCTACTTTCTTCTTGAATTACATTATAACATGCTAATTACACATTGACTTATTGGCAGGGTCTAACTTAAACTTAGGTGGAACTCATGTTATGGAGAATTCGATATACATTTGCATGCATGTATAAACAAATAATTTAATTAATTAATTGATTAATTAGAAAAATTAGCATTTATTTGTTTGTTTGTTTGTATACTTTATTGTCCCTGAAGGGGAAATTTTCTGTGTACTCATAGAGCACTTCAGCAAGTTCTGACATATTAAAAATGATATAGTAAACATGTAAAAGGATTACATACAAGAAAAACATATGCACACTATCGATCAGTGTTCAACAGTCTGATTGACACTGGGATAAAAGAGTTCTTAAGTCTGTTCCGCTTCCAACGGAAGGTAAAAGATCATAAAATGGGAAGAGCACATGAGATGGATTGTTTAAAATTCTTTTCGCTTCATTTAAAGTGCATTGCTCATAAAGTGTTTGAATACTAGTAAAGGTTTCTGGTCCTATTATTCTCATAGCAATTCTGATGATATTAAAATGTTTGATTTCAGATTTACAGAAGGATTGCCATACCATGTAGATAGACCATACCTGATGACACTCTCAAACACAGCCTGATAAAATAAGTACATGATTTTCTTGTCAACACCATAGAACCATAACCTTCATCGAAAATAAAGTCTTTGGTGAAGCTTTTCACAATGTGTGTGTGTGTATAAATATATGAATGTGTTAAATATGATTTACAACTCCCTTTGCAGGTGCAGTCTGAAACCCCCTATATTAGTTAATATATCTTAGTAATGCACCTGTCTTAGCGTCACAGATTTTGTGTGTTCGCATGGTGTCTGGCCAGTGCTTGCGCTGCTCCAGGTGCTCAGTGATGTCCAGATAAGCCTCATCCAGACTCATAGGCATGAAATTAGGGTCGTACTCTGAAAATATCTCCCGTACCTTTAAGACAGACTTACACCTTAGACAAACACAGTAGTTATGACCAATGAGTAATGCTTGACTAGGATACAACATACCTGGGCACTCACTGCTCTGTATTTGTCAAAGTTAGTTGGAACAATGACTAGATCCGGACAGAGCTTCTTAGCTATAAACCCAGGCATAGCAGCACGGACACCAAACCTTCTGGCGTGGTAATTAGAGGTTGACTGAAAAGAATAAAAGATTAGAACATCAACTCAAGCAGCATGATTGATCATTAAAAGATCTTGATTCAAACCCTCTCAAGATCTTAATAATAAATGGTCATGGTTTCCATATCTGGCTTTATCTCTGTTTGGTATGTAAACACTTATGTTCATGGTGAAGATTAGAATGACCATTTACATAACATTGATGGCTGCTCAACTGGCGACAAGCAACCATCAAAAATGCATTTGTCACTGAATATTTACTTTAAAAGATTCTACCAAACCGCTGAATCATGAAGTAATGAAATATGAAGTCTTTATGAGTGAGCTGTTGCATTATTCATTCAAAATTATATTTAATCAAACAAAAAAAGATGAAAACATTGAATGAATATGTGCAGGTGCTCACCAGGGTTGATATTGATGCATTCCACATTAAAAATAGATAGCTAAAATAGAACCTCTAGTGGACTATTGGTTATTTTGTTAAGTTTTCCATTCAAACTCTTGCTGCTCTAATGTCAGCATTGTGGATGTGTAATGGTGATCGGTGGGGTTCTGTTTCAGACATTTACCAACATGCTCATGGATCCCACTGCCATCGGTTTGTCCTTCAGCTCTGGACAGTCTCTCATTTCTACAGCAGCATAGAACGCATCCATGTCCACATGAACGATCACATGACCCAGCTCTCGACTTCTCTCCAGGTCACCTGACAGTCTGTCCACCTGTGGTGTAAAAGCTCTTCAGTAATGATACTAACTAAACAGGTATGAAAATGGACAAGAAAACAGAGGCATTCCATTGCATTCAAATTTTGGGTACAAAATGTGTAATTGTTCACTGGCCAAGTTTACATTTTTGCATCTAGACAATGTATTTTATATTAAGGAAATTATGATTTTTTATTTTTTGCATTGTGGATTTGACAATATGGCTCACTGTAAAAAGAGAATAATTATTTTACTTTGAAAAAGTGAGTAAATTTGTTGCCTTAAAAGTGACAAGTTGAATTTAGCCCCCAAAATGGAGCAAACCCATTGTAACTTGGAACAGTTAAGTTAACTCAACTTAATTAGTATAAATATGCAACTAGTTTATTTACTTTATATTTTTAGGCAACATGTTTACTCACATATTAAAGTAAAGACTAGGGCTGCACAATATACCATTTTAGCATCGATTTCGCAATGTGCGCATATGAAATAGTCACATCGCAGGATCTGCAATGTTGAGTTGTGATTATGATACACCATTGTGTATCCACAATATTAATGTTTGTTTCGTTATTAATGTATCTATTTATTTATATACTGTCAAAAGTCATTTATTATCACTGCTAATGACTGTGTTTGAAACAAAATAACATCAGCAGTTGAGAAAGCTTGCGCTTTGGGTTACCATGGCGATACTCGTTGTGTTTACTTCAGATGCTACTATGCTGCAACTGGGGAAAGACACTCAAGTCTCAATGTGCTTTTGTTTCTCCTAATAATTCAGGCACTTTTAATCTGCCTACAAGTTCCACTGCTGGGACCCATACCAATTACAATGACCAGGAACCACATTTCAGAACATGATTTGTGGAGTCATCGCAAATTTGAACCCTAATAGAGAGAAAGATTTTCATTTGGATCTGTGACTAAGATATCGAGTGAATACAAACCAAGAAAATGTTGTTTTAAATTTTAGTTTACTCACCTTTTTAAGTAATGTCAATTAATCGTTTTTTACAATACACCTTCCCCTTTTCATATAACCAAACAACCTTATTTTCATAGTTAATATAATTGTGTAAAATATTAATAAGAGTCATCAAACATACAAATATACATTTATTTTAATAAGACGTTGAGAATGCAATATTTAACAGTAATCGAAGTCAGAGGTAAGTTTGTGAGTGTGGCCACTCATTGTGAAATCCAATACAAACATTTATGACAGTGTTTACAAGGCTGATTACCTCTGCTTGGGCTTGCTTCATCTGTTCCTTAGTGATTTTTGCTTTTTGCTCCATCATCTTTTCAATGCGCTGATTCACCTGCCGCTCCTTCTTCAATTCATTCTCATAAAATCTAGATCCCTATAATTTAGAAAAAATACATTATTTAATCCACAACGCTGTCAGGTACAGTGCCTTGTTATACTTCATCTGAAACTATTTCAATAAATTGCAATTAAATTATAATGATTATACATATTTACTGACCAGCAATGGTATATTTGTCTTCTTAAACAGTAAAAACAGTAAACAGTTTAAACAGTAAAAACTTTGAAAGGTGTAGAAATAAACAGACAGTCAGGCTGTAAGATTTAAAGTAATAATAAATAAAATATATAAACAATATATAATAATTTAATGTAATGCATGTATTTCAATTTGACTAAAATAAATTCACAGCACAAAAATGATTTAAATTACAAATGATTAAGAAATTTAATAATATTTGTAATGTAACTTGCAGCACTTTGTTTTAGAGTGATGCACTTGTGCCCTTACAGTGTACATAGTTTTGAAAGTGCAAGGCAAAACAAAATAAGGTAACGGCTTCAGAGTTAGTACCTACTGTAGTTATTATTAGCCAAATTTTGTAATTATTTTTTTAAGAAGTAGCCTATATAGTTTGTAGAAGTATGTAAAATAAAGTGCTATTATGTAAACAAATATTATATGACATACATATATATACACATACACACACACACACACACATACATACATACATACATACATACATACATATATATATACACACACACACATATATACACACACACACACACACACATATATATATATATATATATATATATATATATATATATATATATATATATATATATATATTATATATAGTTGAAGTCAGAATTATTAGCTCCCCTTTGATTTATTATTTTTTTTATATTTCTCAAATGATGTTTAACAGAGCAAGGAAATTTTTAGTGTGTCTGATAATATTTTTTTTTCTGGAGAAAGTCTTATTTGTTATGCCTTATTTCATCTGAATTTTAAAACAAAACGATATTTTTTTACTTTTTTTTTTTTTGATATTTGGACTAGAAATGAGACAAAGCAAAGAAAACTTTTTTCCATTGTGATTATTTAATTTCTTCACCTGAATACTGTTAAAACCAATCAAATAGTGCAATTCAAGTATCTTGAGAAACTGTATTTATATCTCAATATTAATTGCAGAAAAATTAAATATCGCAATATCTGTTTTTTCCAATATTGTGCAACCCTAATACACACACACACACACACACATACATATACATATATATATATATATATATATATATATATATATATATATATATATATATATATATATATATCAAAACAATCTAGATTTTTATCATATGTATGATTATTCTTATTGACTTAATTCACTGGCCTGCTATTAAATTTATACAAAATAGATACGAGCTAGTATTCATTGTACTAAATAATACTGTATATCTAAAGTCAATAAGTAGGTGTGCCAACCTTGGAGGTTTCCAGAATGATCTTGTTGATCTTGTCTCTGTCAAGTCCCTCCATACCAGCCTTGTTATCATTGAGAGCAATTCTGGAGAGCAGATCTGCTCCAGATCCTTTTTGATCATGTTGTTGATCTTCCATCTTTCTGCTGCTACTTTCACTTTCGCCCCGCTGCTTCATTTCATCCAGCTCTATAAATTGGACAAACTAACCTGCGGGCCAGATTGTCATCGATGCTAAGCGTCTACAATTATTCTAACAACAGTCAAAATGATGTTTGATGCTTTTCTGACCACAACTTTGTGTGTGCTGGTTTGTCTGCATATAAAAAACAGATAAATATAATAAAAAACATTTGGTATTGATTGAGATGTGCCTTTGCCTCGTAGCGACACATATACATTAAGATACATACACAAACCAAGTATTAATCATGCTACAAACTAAAAAAAGTAGAGCAAAGCAGTACGTTATTATTTGTCAACAGACACCATTTTCAAAGGTCTTGTTCTTGAACTGAAGCACTTGCGCATGAACGTCTTCATCGCCCCCTGCTGTACTGGAATAACACGATCCTATAGTAGCACACGTTGAGGATAAAGTTCACCAAAAATGAAAAGTTGCCGTTAATTAATCCTCCTCATGTCATCCAGATGTAGGTTGTTTATTTATTAATTTGCTTGTTTGTTATTCATTACAAGATTTTTATCTGAAATTTTGCTATTTGGGTGTTTTTAGCAAGCAGAGTCAAATCATCTCTGGAAGACAAACATTCCTAGATAAAGTTAAACCAAAAATACCAAACAAATAAAGCTTTATGCGCATATTGTGGAAGTATTTTGCAGTTTAATAAAAACGATAATGCCACATACCATCACGTGATATTAGCATAGAGCATATCAGTTTCACTTTTGGCTAGTGGTCAGGCCAGTGTCGAGAAATGACCGCTTTGGTCTGTACCGTCTATGGTTTTTACGCGCTTGTTATCTCGCGATAGGTCGATGTGACATTTTGCAGCCTATATATTTTCAGCAAATTTTACACTATTTTTTATTTGTTTTATTTTTTGCAACTTTTAATATAAAAAGCCAGTTTGGATAAACGTTGGGCAAATGAATCGTCTTTGGTGTTCAAAAACTCTAATCCCAACTCTGCAACCCTCGCGATGCTGCAGAGAGACTGATCAAGCTGATTTGAGGAGAACTTGAGGAACAGGAAGTGTGTACTTCTGTCTACATTACTAGAATGCAACACTTACTGAGGTGATTTAAACGTAAAGGAATACAAAGAAAACAATTGTTTCGCACATGCTGTCGGGTTTAAATAATGTTTTTGTGTTTTACTGATATAGCACGAGTCGCTTCTGTAGAACTGAGCGCATTTAGCGACACTTGCTTTGTTTACCGTAAGAGGAACAGGCGTATTTCCTGAAGAAATCGGCAAGAACGACGCTTTCTCAACTCTCGCAAATGGGTTGGTGAAAGATGTGGATTTATATTTGTCGAAATGACCTTTATAATTCAGCTTACGATTTTCACACTGATCATCAACATCGGTGAGATTGTGGCGTTGTGGGGACTGTTATATCAGATTATATAAACGTGTTACTTGTTTCATGTTTATAGCTCATCATCTGTGTGTTTTTATTTCAGAGAGAACATGCTGCTTAAATCCGCCTCAGGATTTAAAGATAGTCAAATCACAGCTGCTGTGGAAGCCACCTGAAGTAGATGGCGATCTGCAGTATTTCCTGCAGTACACACTTGGCTCGTAAGTTGGCTTCTTTGACCTAAGATATATATATATATATATATATATATATATATATATATATATATATATATATATATATATATATATATATATATATATATATATATATACAAACACAAAAATTTTAATTCTGTATTTGTTTATGCACCCTAATGTTTCTGCGAATCCGTATGATGTTCTTTTTTCACTGTAATACAAAAGCAGAAGTGAGAAATAATGGCAATCTCTTTATGCTGCCATTTGAAAAAGTCCATGCTGTGAAAGTGAATGGTACTGAAGACTAGGGCCAGACAGAATCTGCAGACGTTTTTTGCTATTTCTGTGGAGAATTTTGTAAAACATCTGTGGATTTATGCAGAATGATTTTGGGAGTATCATATCTAAAAACTTAATATATGAAATAAAATATAATAACTTTTATTTAATGTTTACAGTACAAGTCCATCTAGATCCACATTTTTGGTAAACAAAGCAAGTCTCTATTTAATACATCTACTAAAAGAAAATATTATTTACAAACAGTATTGCAAATAAATCAAATAAACACTTTCATATTAGTCAATAATTTTACTGAAATTAATTTAAAAACGCATTAAATATAAATTTACACACATTTACACAAGTACATAAATAGACTTGATGGGCTAAAATCTGCAGAAATCTTGGCTGCTGCATGGAGGGCGCCATAGCGACCAGCGTCTTCCGGTAAAATGTTTAGAACTTCTGCTTACAGCGTTTACAACTGGTAATTTGCTTTCCGAAAATGGGTTTCAATAGTGTTTTGAGTGGATTACAGAGTGGTTTTGTGACACACAACTTTGAAAGGTGTGTTAAAGCCATTAATATTTGTCAGATGTGGTTTAAGCGCGCAAGAAAAACGTTTTCACGTGTCTGCCGTCAGGCTCCATTTAAACGGCACAAGATGCCGTCTGACAATGAGGGCAAAATGCCTCACAGCAGTTGTTTTCCATCCTATTAGATGGCATTTTTTTTTTAAATGATCAGTTCAAAAGGTGGTGCTGATCAGCAACAGTATTAGTTCAAAGATGATAAAAGCAGGTAAAATAATTAAAATGATAGTTTCTAAGCTGTTAAAATGTGACTGTTTATACGCATCAACTGCTGAACGGAAGTTCTTAGCATTCTCCTTGCGTATACACGCAAAGCATAATGGGTATCTTTGAGTTCTAAGAAGAAGGTCTATACCTACAGCAAACTGATTTTACGTTTTTTATTCAGAAGTTTGAAATGCATAATCCTCAATATGCTGTTAGCAAATATCCCAACGTTACTCACAATGCTTAGAGCAATGGTTATCAAAGTCTCAAATCAAAAGTCCAAATCTAATATTTTCATCAATGTAAAAGGGTTGGAGTAAATGGTTATAATAAAACTTATTTTAATAAACACTCGCAAACATGAATCAACCATTAAAATGCTTTTCCGTTTTAGCAGGCCTCACTGGAAGAAGAGACGGTACTGCCTCAATGTGATCTCCTGGCTAAATAAAGGAAATAATAATAATACACCATAATAATAAGTGCAAAAGGTATGTCAAAAGTAAGAGCAAAATACAGAGCAGTATAATGTGAGAAATGGAACTTTGTTTTCCATCAGCCGACTAAACTTTTGTTTCATAGTGGCATTTGACATTTGCAAATATTTCATTACAAATAAAAAACTAATTATGCTGGACAGGAGCAAAATGACTGCATGCAGTACCTCTCTGTCCAATCATCTTTGAAAACCTAAATTTTCTTTGTCTTTTTTTCTGAAAACTCACATCCTCACCCATTAAAATGCTGACTGCACAGTGTTGCTTGATTAGAGCAGACGTCATGCTCTGACTGCATGTCATGACAGTTGTCACACAAGTAAACTATAGCACTATTGAATTAATTTCAGACGGTTGCAAAAGAAACATTAAAAAACTAACAAGATTACAAATTTAACATGCATTTTTCAAAGAAGTAAACCTACACTTTTAATTCCTTATACACAGTTAGTGCTCTTGAAATATCTATCTATCTATGGTTGTGATTTGTCTTCTGCAGGGTAGTCCTGGTCAAGGTGGGCAGAAGAAAACAAAAATGACAAAGAAATAGAAAAGTCCAAAAGGACAAAATATAAACAAGCATTCCCAATCAGCGATAAAACAAGCCCAGTGCTCCATATATTTAGTAATTTTAAACAAAGCAAGAGTTGGTATTCCAAATTCCACCTGTACATTTCCTTGAAGCTCATTCCATATATATGGAGCATGATGTTTAAAAGCAGGTCTATTTACCTCTTTCTGTTTTAACTGATCTCACCTTGATGGACTAAACTAAGAAGAGAACCAAAAATTTCTGACACAATTACCAAGGGTCAACAGTAATTTCAATAGTAGGTGATTGCCAACTGATGCATAGATATCTAAAACCTTACTTGGCCTTGCGTTATCCTCTGGCCTAAAATTAACTTGTACTCTACTGTTCCTTCTATTTCAGCAAAGCAGAGGATGAGTGGTACAACGTGTCAAGCCTTATCAGCAAAAACGCTTTCAACATCACTGATGAATTTTATGGAGCTTTATTTCGGGTCCGCGCAGAGAAGGGAAACCACATCTCCGAATGGGCTATTTCAAATCGAGTCAATTGTGTAAATGGTAAGGATTGTTTTGTGTGTTTCTACCTACCTTACAATTTAAATTCAACTGTTTTGACGCTAATATCTGTTTATTTCTTTGTTCATCCTGTTTTACAGTAAATTCTTGTGCTCCTGTGGTGACTCCATCTGCAAAACCAGGAATTGTTTCTTTGACTCTGGCACATATGGACCAGAGCTTGGAGAAAGAACATGGAGATCATCTCGAGTTTAACATATTGTCCTGGAATGTGAATAGCAGAGAAAACCCTGAGGTCTCTTGCATCATTCAAAAAAATCATGCAAACATTCATTCACTATTTTTTTAATGACAAGAGTAAAGCTGACAAGAGTTTTTGACCTTACAGGAGGGTGTTGTAATAAATAGCAAGGATTACATCTTTGATGACCTGGAATCAGGGCAGAACTATTGTTTCCAAGTGGAGTACTTGCTTTACCATAAGCCATATGGAAAAGCTAGTGAGAAAATCTGCGTTTTCATCCCTGAAACACGTAAGCCTTGTTCACATATATGTATTGTAAATACACAAGCTGAATCTGTTTCCATAAGAACTTTTGTGATTTTTAGACTCATCCAGAAAGTTTTAGGCAGACATTGTTATTGATCACATATCACATGTAATAATTACAGTACAATGCAATCTCAACTTCATTGAAAGTCATATTGTGTCCTTTCATTGGTTTGCAGCTGAAGCAAAAAAGACACGTGTTTTGATCTACGCTACACTGAGCACGCTTTTTGTTTTGATGGTGTGCAGTTTCTGCATTTTTCTATTTCGTAAATACAAGAGAAATAAAAGAGTGCAAAGATTGGTTAAAGAGTGGTTCCAGCCACTCAAGCTGGAACTTCCTGACCACTATATAGAGGTAAACGTTTACCTTTTATAATCAATCAATTAAGATTAAGTATCTGAATGGTTACTCTGTTAAAATGCCAATCTTTATTATTATTATTATTATTATTTATTTCTTTTAAATGAAATGTTTAATGTTATCTGTCTTTATGTAGTTTCTGTCCAGCGAGTTTCCTGTTGGATTGTCTCCAAGTCCCAGTGTTCCAAGCCTACAATCAGATGACTTTATCGTAGTAACTGAGAACACCAGCATGGAGGAGAATGGCCAAGAGAAGGAACAATAGAAGACAGAAAAATCATGATTGTTTTTATGTGCCTAATATTATCCTTGCGATTTAACCTACTTTGCACATCACTAACAAGCTTACGAATCCAGATTTACCTTGTGTAAGTATTGATAGTTTTCAGTCAAGTGATCTGTGCCAAGACCTGGTGGGCAAAAGAAATAATGGGCAGTATAATGGCTGCTACACTTTGAACTCCATAGAAACGCAGCACAAACTGGTAATATTTTAATGCGTTTCAAGCTACGAGTATTTGAATCATATATGATCACACACTGTAAATTGTGTGCACTTGCAATCAATATACTGCACATGCAACCATTTTTCAGTCATTTAAAATTCTGTCAGAGCTCCAATTCTTACATGTAATGTTATATTTTGGATATTCCTCAGCAATTGAATCATTAGTGAGGGCGTTATAGCACCTTAGTGTCTGCTTTTATATTTGGTGTCGGTTTATTTTACTAATGAATATTTGCTGGTCTGAAAAATCTGTTTGTTCACTTCTGCTATTTATACTTTGCATTTCAATATATACTTTAGTTGCACTTGACCTGCAAATTGGAATAAAAACTGTATGAAACCCATACAAACGCACAGACATTTATAGGTACCATGGATTGCACAAGTCCTTAAATTTCTCATTTATGGTTGTTCTGTTTCTGAAGGAATTCTGCAGAAGCAAAGTCCAGGTGTGTTTCCTCTGTGGTTTGTAAAGCTAAACCTTATTGCCCAACAATTATCAGGCTTTTGGCTAAAAAAAGAGAAATTATTTATTCATTAGTTTTCCTTCAGCTTAGTCCCTTTATTCATCAGGGGTCGCCACAGCGGAATGAACTGCCAACTTATACAACATATGTTTTACACAGCGGATGACCTTCCAGCTGCAACCCAGGACTGGGAAATGCCCAAACAATCATTCACACACATACATTACGGCCAATTTAGTTTATTCAATTTACCTATACCACATGTCTTTGTAGGGGAAACAGGAGCACCTGGAGGAAACCCACATGAATACAGAGAGAACATGCAAACTCCGCACAGAAATGCCAACTGACCCAGCCGGAACACGAACCAGCGACCTTGCTGTTAGGCGACAGTCCCAACCACTGAGCCACCGTGTTGCCTCCAAAAGAGAAATTGTTCCGTTCAAATAAGGCATGTAGAGTTTAGCTGTTATTGAATGCTTTTTCCCCCCATCTTAATGTCTAGCACTTAACACTTCATCTGAAACGCACTGTTTGTTGCCAGAGTTTTAGGACCGTTTGATCACTGCTTCTAAAATTTTTGTCTGTGTGTATATGTATGATGAGGTAAGTTGGGCTTCACCTCAAGAGAAGTTTACTATCCTTAAACATTAAATCTTTTGTAAGCTATAAAAGAAATCTGCAAATCACTGTAATAATTTACTTTGTTATTAACAGTAACTGGCTGCACCATTTGACTGTTTGCTATTCTTTACCCATTAAAATTTCATGACATTTGACCGTTCTCAGGATTGCATGTAACATGATTTTTTAGTCCTAAATATCAGTACTGTGATGTTCTAAGTAAAAGAGACGAACATATACAATCTGCCATAATATATTACTATACTAAATATAATTTCTGTAAATTTCATTTTGTTGCCATAGTGGATTCATGCTGTGAAAAAATAGTGTCTATGAGTAACAAGCTGTTTCTGTGTTTATTTTAATTAAATGTTTTTTACATGTAAATGTTGTAAAAAGTTATAGTAACAATGCCTTCATACGGTTTCAAATTCAAAACCAAAATAAAATGTAAAGGTTTGGAATTACATTTTGCATTTTTAAATGACTGTCAAACTCAATTGTAATTAGAAATTGCTGTATTGAAATGTTCATTTTTTTCATATTTATTTTGTGCAATTTTGCTGTTTTTGAATTGAGCCACTTTTGGAGGATGTACAAAGTTTCACAATCGTGAAGTGGCCTCTCCAAAAAAGGAACAAAATAAAATAATAAAAAATATATATTTTCTTGGAATGTTTTGTAATGGGCTTGGGGCAAGCAAATTACATGATGCAATAGGTGTTTTTCACCTGAAAATACCTATTTTTTTTTCATTATTGGCCACTAGAGAGCGCAAGCATACTTGATAAATAGCCTAGATAAACTGCAGGTGTTATTCTGGCATTTGAACAGGCAACTGCAAACGCTCATTTCCTCAACATTTCAGCCTTTTCTGAGAACTTGCATATTGCACCTATATTCACACCAAATTTACCTTTTGAAAATATGTTTCTGGTTATTTCAGGTGGGACTGAAATGACGGGACGGGTTAAGTCAGAATAATAAACTTTGGCTCCATGTTTTCTCCATAGAACATCCTATCATAGCATCAAGCTTGAGCAAAGAATGTGCCAACGGCATGCAATGTGAAAGGTTTTGACAGGGTAGAGTCTTAAAAACCCCCCGAACTGTCCCTCCTGAAGCATTCCAAACTGGGATATTGAGAGAAGTGGAATGTTATTAAAAATCTTCGATGCAGACCGACGTTGAGGAAAGAGGGGATCAGGTGATGCGTAAATGTTTGTGGCTTGAGAAAGACGAACAGGTTCGTCAATCGTTGTCGTGGCTATTTAAATACTTGATCACTTATCAGTCGGATATCCCTGCTGAGAAAAGCAAAATAGCCAACGAATTTTACATAGATTTGGATAGATTAAGCTGCCTTCGCATAGCTTGAATAGACTGGACAAGAAGCCTGTTTAGCCTGATGGACGGAATCTCCGAGTGATTTACGCAATGATGCTTTTGTTAGCAAAGATTGGAAAACCTGCTAGTTGAAGCAAAAGCTGCAGAAAAACTCTGATAGTAATCGGTGGTTCATGGGTCTAATAAAAGTTTTCTTGCAAAGGTCAATATCTCAAAAGTTATAAAGGATGGAAATTGATATTTCTGATTTAAAGGTATAGTTTACCCAAAACTGAAATAGACTTCTCCTTCGTGCACTTTTAAAAGTTTGTTATTTAGAATAGATTGTTGAACACAAAAAGAAGATATTTTGTAGAATGCTGGTTACTGGCACCTACTGACTGTCATAGTATAAAGAATATACTATGGAAGTCAACGGTCGCCAGGGTATACCAACATTTTTTTTGTTTGCTTGTCCAACAAGACAATAGGTTTTGTACATGTGAACAGTGAAGGTAAATGAGTAAATGATAGCAAAACGTTCAGTTGTGGGGGGAAATATCCAGTCACACTTTATTTTGAGATCTGTTTGCAGATTTTAAGTTACATTGCAACTAATTCTCAGATTATAAGTAGACTGTTAGGTTGGTGTTAGGGTTAGTGTAAATTGACATGCATTTGCAAAGTTTCTTATAGTCAGTTAAATGTCTGTTGAAGGAGCAGTATCAACAGAGATTAAGCAGACAGTCTACTAATACTCAAATGGACCATCAAAATAAAGTGTTACCAGATATCCCTTTGAAAGGATGCTAATACAGTTGGAGATTATAATCTACTTGGAATTTCAACAAATACCCACAGTTGTACACTGTTTGGTCATTTCACTTGGATCGATTTCTGTTTTCTATATGAATTAATTTTTGTTTTATAGCTGTTAGCACTTAGTAGGCTAACAAATGCAACCACACTTTGATAACATTTAAAAGTTTGCACTCATGTCGGTGCAATAGCCAAGTGGTTAGCGTGTCGACATATGGTGCAGTAGCATGTCAGGGTGTCCTGAGTTCAAATCCCAGCTCCAGGACATTTCCCCTCTCTCTCCTGTCTAAATACTGTCCTATCTAAAAAGGCCAAAAATAAATCTTAAAGAAAAAAGTTTGAGCTCAGTATGAATACTATAATTCAGCAAAGATTCATAAAATTGACCATCGGTTTCTATTATTTATTTTCATCGAAGGCTCATTAAAAACAGCTTCAGTAAAATGATACTAGCCATTTTAACACTGTAATAGTGCTGAGAATGTGCTTTTCTGCCACATAAATTTTGTCTTAAAATATATTAAATGAAAAAGCTATTAATTTCCTAGTGTTGGGTTGCGGCTGGAAGGGCATCCGCTGCGTAAAACATATGCTGGATAAGTTGGTGGTTCATTCCGCTGTGGAAACCCCAGATTAATAAAGGGACCAAGCCAAAAAGAAAATGAATGAATGAACCCATTATTTTACCATTATTTAACAGTATAACATTTTTACTGTATTTTAGATTTGTTTATTTTTTGTAAAACTGTACACAAATCTTATCAAACCCAAACTATTGGGCAGCAGATAAATTATTGATTTATGATGAACTTAGACATATGTGTTATTAGAATGGGCTATATGCACAGCTGGTGTTTTTCAGCCAATGATGAACTTCTCGTGAAAGCTTTATGTGACTATTTTCAGTTTCATAAGCTTTCTTTTACAGCATCGATGTTGAAATGTTATTCAAATATAAACAGTTAAATAGACTTAAGCATCTATTTGGTCGTTAAAGTGTAAAAAGAGATGAAAGACCGCAGGCGTGATCATTAGCAGTAGGCTAGCGCAGAAACTCCATTGAAAATACTGGGGTAAAATTAATTTACATATTTTAAATTCATGACACGGAAAAATCTAATTTAATGCAGAGCCTCTTGTATGGTCTGAGACACACTTTATGATGTATCTCAGTCAGGCAGTGGGGATCACCATTTTTTTTAAAGAAGTCAGACCTTAAACACAGCAGGGGGCTGGCTGACTGAAATTAAAAGACTGTGTGCATATGTCGTTCAAACTAACATTAAGACAGTGAAAGCCATGGATTTATGTAGCAGGAGTGTATAAAAGATTCAGTAGCTTTAATGATTTAACCTATTTATATTTTAGTTTTTAATTTGCATTATAAACTTTGCAATAAGGATGATGCTTGAATGCATGAATGGCCTAAGTAGTTTCAAGTTTATGCTGGTTGCTAGCTTTGTATAAAAAGTAATATTTTCAGAGCTCTCTAGATATATTTACAGTATACAGCTTGAAGGTAAAATACAGCAGCGTTCAGGTAACTTGAGCTCCATGCAATTCAACCTTTTGTTGAGTGTGTTTTTTTTTTTGCTTCCTTAATGCGAGAGGTTGAGTGCACTTGTCTGAGTATCTATGAGAAGGAAAATATGAAAGAGGTTAAAGAAACTAATAGCATATTCCAGGAATCCACATGGAACATCAAAATAAGGCCATCTGGGTGAAAAATGCCTCAACCAGACGCTCCGCTCATAGAGATCATTGAAAGCTGCATGCCATTGTAAAGCAAAAAGTGGTTTTGCTTTGGGACAATACTAAGAATGTAATGAATGTAAGCCCACATGAGAAAATACTATAGTAAATATTGTAGTGCTGCTGTACTATGGTACTCTCATACAGTATTTTGAACCATACTACAGTAAAGTGTATTATACTGTATAAATTAGGAATTTAAAACATTTTTTAATGACTGCTACAGCATAGTGTATGAACTGATGAACTGTAATACTGTAGTATACTTTAGTTTCTGTCTGGTTCTTGAATCTGATTGGCTGATAGCTGTGAAATATTCTGCAATATCATAACTCATACAGCCTCCTCACCCTTGTGTGTTACTCCACCCACATAGAGTGACAGCAGATCAATAAACTCACTACAGTTTGACAAATATTGCAGCTGTTGGACAACATAATGTACTTTTGAGGCTTTTTAGGAGAGAATGTAGTAGTTTAGATTTCAACTATGCAGTTTATTTATAAGGACAGTGCCTATTTTAAATATTTATAATTTCGGAGATACATCCATCAGTCTGTCCGACTGAGCAAAGCAAAGACGGTTGATGTTGTCCATCAACAAGATGGCGACAGAGACCACATAATAAGCCCTTAGAGGAGAAAAGATTGGTGTATTTTCAAACTACACTTGATCAAAGCATTATAAAATTGGTGAGTGACATTCTAAGTTGAACTCACTCTTTTTTATGTTGCAGTACTGTATTTATACCATAATAATTGTAGTGTATTTAGTGTGAGATGGGACTCGCATATAAGGAATGTATGTAATTTGTGTTGTCCACTCTTTTTATAACACTGAGTTACTTTTTGGTTGGCCATCTGTTTGTTTGTAAGGCATCTCCTGTTTTCATTACTGCAGACTATAAGAGAGAAAGAAGAAATGCCTGCATGTGTTTAGCGTCTTTCCTTATCGCAAACACAACAGTTCAAGTCTCGTCTGGTTCAGTTGGCATTTCTGTGTGGAGTTTGCATATCCCCAGTGCAGCTGGAAGGGCATCTGCTGTGTAAAACATGCTGAATAAGTTGGCGGTTCATTCCGCTGTGGTGACCCCTGATGAATAAATGGACTAAGTCAAAGAAAAATGAATGAATGAATAAACATTAACACAATATTAACTCAACTTTAGTATGGTTCAAAAAACATTATAGTACTTACTATGAATACCTACTTTTATGGAGGTGTTAGCAGATTGTCTGCCAAGAAAAATAAATCCAATAGGCCCAAACTATTAGTTACTTGAATGACTTATTGTAAACTTGACAGTGTTACTTGATTGTTTTTATGAAATAAACATATGCAATTTGTCGGCTATTTACACTTCAGTCTCTGTCCACAGTCAATTAGAAAATGTTTTAAAAGCTATTTTTATTGTGTAATTTTATTTATTTTTTTTTTTTGCATAAATCTGGGCAACATTGAGATTATTTCAATCTACACTGATTAATGTGTTTAAGAACAAGGTAAAATAAAACATATGAGAGAAAGAAATAAGCACTACATTTTGAAAAAATTTAAATTTACATAAAAAAAAATGCTGCATTTGGTTACAAAGATTTAAGTTGTTTGAGCTTTCAAGCATGTTAATATAACCTGATGAGCCAAAACATCATGACTAGCCACAGGTGAAGTGAATTTCAATGATAATTTCCTAACATGTAGGCCACATGTTAAAGGGATAGTTCACTCAAAAATGAAAGTCTGTCATAATTTACTCACCCTTCAAATCTATTTGGGATTTTTCTTTTTTGAACACAAATTAAGATATTTTGCAGAAAGCTGAAAACCAGTTGCCATTTAATTCCATAGTATTTGTTTTTACTAATATGCAAGTCAATGGTGACATGATTTCATCTTTATTCAAAATATCTTCATACGTGTTCAACAGAAGCTCATAATGGTTTGTAATTAACCGAGGGTGAGTAAATAGTAAGTCATTTTTTAGGTGAACTTCCCTGTTAAGGTTAGGTTAGATTAAATGGTAACCAAACAACCAATCTTATAATTGGTGTGTTATATGCAGGAGAAATGAGCAAGAATAAAGATCTGAGCAATTCTGAAGAAGGCAACTGGCAATCTCCAAAACAGCAAGGCTTATGGTCTTCTCACAGTCAGCAATGAGGAGGAATAAACCACTAACTGGCATCAAGGTGTTGGGCAACCAATGCTCATTGATGCACATGAGCAATGAAGGCTATGGTGTTTGGTCCAAGCCAATGGCATGTATACTGTGGCACAGGACACACAACATTTTAATAATGGTTTTATATTAGATGGAGTGTCTGTGACGACCCATGCTGCCAAACCACATCCAAAGGGCACCCACATTTTGGAACTGGACCTCAGAGCATTAAAAGAAGTTCTCCTGGTCCAATGAGTCTAATTTGCTTTTGCATCAATTGTTTAGCTGTGTACACATGTGCAGTGATGGCACCAGTTTACACTGTGGGACAAAGACAAGCTGCTGGAGGGAGTGATGTTCTGGCAGTGTCCTGCTGGGAAACAACTTGCCTGGCCTTTAATGTGGCCTTTATACTGACAGAAATGTCTTAGTATATTTGGCCTGTACATGTTTATTGACATACACTTGAATTTATGATTAATTATGTATTCTATGTGTACTTGGCTCTTAGTTGTTTTAACACTTTTGATTGAGTATAACCGATAAAGATTTTTTTTCAAATGTTAAATACTGCCCTGGTTTCAGAGGCCTAAAGATGAGACTAAACTGCATGTTTGGACTTTCTAAAGTGAAAATAAATCACGGTGACAGATCTTAACACAAATTAATGACATTGTTTTGTCATGCACACAGTAATGTTTCTCAATTTTTATTTTTTAAAGCTTAAAATCTTTTAAAAATCCAATTTAACTAACTCATTCATTCATTCATTCATTTTTTTTCAGCTTAGTCCCTTTGTTAATTAGGGGTCACCACAGCGGAATGAACTGCCAACTTACCCAGCATATGTTTTACACAGCGCATGCCCTTCCAGCTGCAACCCATCACTGGGAAACAGCCTTACACTCTTATTCACACAGATACACTGTGGACAATTTAGCTTACCCAATTCACCTGTGCTACATGTCTTTGGACTTATGGGAGAAACCGGAGCAGCCGGAGGAAACCCACATGAACACGGGGAGAACATGCAAACTCCACACAGAAATGCCAACTGACGCTCAATTTAACTATTTTGTCAAACTTATTAGGAAAATAAAAATACATTTTAAGTTAATTAATACATTAATGTAAATATTTAAAAAGTTAAATACATAAAAAACCTCAAAGCCTGTGCATGAAGTACAATATGAATAACATACATTATATTCTTTTCATTATTATATTGTCACCCTTCCTCTGTAAACTGTATCTTAGAAGAGCAGATGTTTCAATGTCGACTCTACAGGGGAGAGTGAAAGAATGTTGACCTTCAGAGACCAAGCTCTCAGAATGAGCATTTAATCTATCATAGTCTAGCCTGTTAGTGTACCATAAACTTGTACTTTGGAATCTGTTTCACCCAACCCAAATGCTTACCCATACGAAGCAAAAACAACAACAAACAAGCATAGTTTTTGTGTTTAAACATAGCAACCACAAATCAACCATGGTTTACCGTAGAAAAAAAGTTTATAGATATGATAATCAATACTCAAAACAACAACAACAGGAAAAAATAAACATGCCTAGGCCTATTATAATAAAACATATTTAATTTTCATAAAGGTTGTTTAAACATAATATGGCAATATTTTGACTTTGCGTCAAAGTTAAGGATTTTTCTTTTATGGCAAAAATCATTAGGATATTAAGTTAAGATCGTGTTTCATGGAGACATTTAGTAAATTTCCTAGTGCAAATATATTAAAACTTATTTTTTGTTTAGTATACATGTATTATATATATATTATATTATATAATATATAGTATATATTAAAACTTATTTTTTGTTTTGTTTAGTTGCTAAGAACATCGTTTGGACAACCTTAAAAGCGATTTTATCTCAAGGTTTTGATTATTATTATTATTATTTCATGAATCCTCAGATTCTAGATATTCAAATAGTTGTATCGTGGCTAAATATTGTCCCACCATAGTAAACTATACATCATCACTGCACTGTAAAAAACAAAAACAAAACAAAACAAAACATTGACTCAACTTAAAATTGTACTGCAACTTGTTGAACAGCTTTTTTGAGTTGAGTACTATAATTCACTCAATTTAAGTTTAAAGAGAATTAAAAATTAAAAGATTAAATAAGATACAATTTTAAGCTGAGTCAAAGTTTTTATTTATGTTTTAACTGTGCAGTGATGTAGGGATGTAATAGCTGAGTCAACTTCTTATTTTTTTTTTAAATGTGGAATTCATATTTGGTCAGCTTTCAGATTTTGAACGTCTTTCAGATCTCAATGTCTAAAAAACGTACTCCTTTTGACTGATTTTGTGGTTATGGTCACATACATTCATGAAATATAAATATAAAGACGCAGATGTAACCAAGTGAAGTAAGCAGCCACTTAGGGCCCCAGGAAATTTGGGGGCACCCAATAAATACTTAGAGGTATAAATTATACACATAACATTGTTTTCTATCATATTTTGTATGGTGAGGATCAAACATATTAAAACTTAGCTTAACTATAACATCTGCACAAATTTGTCTTGCACTGTCCCTAATCATGGAGCAGTCCAGCAGTCAAGTCAGGTAAAGATTCAGTTTTAAAATCAATTTATTATTTTCGATTAATTCATTTTTATTAGATGTGAATTAATTTTAAGAAAACAAATCATCTAGAGATTTCATTAAGATAAAACATGAAAAAGAAGATTCAGTGAAATAAGTTAAAAAAAAACTGCAAAAAAACAAAAACATTTTGGGACTGTTGGGGCGCATGGCAGGAACTGCTTAGGGCCCCCAAATCACTAAATCAGCCCCTGTACGTAATAAGCATGTTCAAATAATTCCACAATTTAACAATGAAACGTTAACTGACGTGTGGCAAATTGAAGTGAGATTTTTTTTTCAGAAGGTGTCGCTGTCTCTCACGTGAATGTGAAGCTTTACCAGAAGGTGCGCTCGGAGTCTAAAGTGACAGCCTACCTGTTCTCATCCCACCGGCAAACTTGAGATTGCAACTCGATGATGATCACACAAGTGCACATTAAAGACACGGGCTGCTTGTGTTGACACTTTGAGGCGTGTTTCTTTCAGTCATTTCAAGTTAATGAATTGCCGTTTTCTTAGAGAAATTGGTGTCAGTGTCATCTTACTCAGGGTAAACACGCAGTTTGGCGCAACTTCTTGACCTCCCACTCGTGCTGTGACGTGACCGAGCGGCTAGTAATAAATGAAAGGCGCGTTTTGAGCGTCCAGTTGTTCTGCTGCTTCAGCAGACGCGCGTAATCTCTGTCACACGCGGCGCGGAGCACTTTTAGAAAGCACAGGGGGTATTTAATTTACTTTTCTTGGTCTTTTTTCACTTGATGTTAGAAAGAGTCAAATAGGTTACTTATTTCATCCCAATGAGTATTTAAAGCAGTGTTGTCAGCAGTAAATGAACAGCTGAATCGTTTGGCGTTGCAGTGGCTCCATTGATCGCGCTGGACTGAAACACCAAACCACTGGAATAAATTATAAGCGATTCAACTTCCCAAAATGAGCGCCGGCAAGAGGTAAGAGACCAAAAACTGTTCTAGTACTAGTTCTCTAGTAGTAGATCATGCAATTCACAGCAGATTACAACTGAAAGCTCATCTCTTTAAGTATGAAGGTCCATTAAATACAGGCGTTTTGTATATTCAGACATTCTGTAGTGGGTTTTATGGTGTATTTAGTCATTTTAAGTAGCCTAATCCTGCACAGCAATTGTGCCTTTATATTGTATTATATTGTAGCTTTAGTTAATTGTGTTCCTGATTGCTGCCAGAGTAACAAAATATCAGCTCCATCATAAAAAAATAGTCAAAACACCATAAAAGAAAGATTGCATGTAATACACTTAATATGAAAAATGTGGCAAATTTATCAACACCTTTCATTTGTCAACACCTTTTTCAGTTGAAATGACAGTTAAAATTAGCTTCTTTCATTCATTTACTTATGTTTATTGTTAGAATGCGGTTTATTCTGCACTCACAAATACATACTTTTCCACATTTGTGACCTGTTAGCCACAGCATGTCACAGTGTGTAATAATAATATTAGGAATTAATCTACTGTATTGGACAATAATTCTCTCACTCAGATTTAAAACAGGAGTAATGCACACTTCAGGTTAAAAACTACAAAAACACAATCATAAAACATAACTTAAAGCTATTAAATAACTCTAAATTTATATTTGATTAATTATTGGTTCAGCTCCAGTAAATTAGTTTAAAAAGCATTTTAAACATTACCAGTTTGCATTAAGTACGAATATGTAATTTATTACTGTAGTTTGTCATATTTCCCATGTATTTACCTTAAAAGATTTTTAATTTGACCATAATTCTAATCAGATATTCAAGTTAGTAGATGCTTGGAAAACAGTTAAAAAAATTGACACATATATTTGCAAGAAAATGTGAAGTGAACTTGTGATGAGAAGGAGCACTGTTGGTGCCTGCTGTGCCAATATCTGTTCCATAGGTGGCAATGAAGATTGGGGCTAGAAGAGGAATAGTTTTAATCTAATGTGCCAAGAAACAGAGTTAACAAAGTTTTTTAAATGCAGATCTTTCATTTTTCTTTTGCTGTATAATTTAGTTATATATAACAGTCAACAAAAGTATTTTAAAGGGAGTTATTTTTTACCTTGAATTAATTTCCTCTCGGAAAAAATGAGAAATTGTTTTTCTAACAATTTGTACATTCTGTGCAAATTAGATTACACTACAAACAGGACTGTCTGTGGCTGTCATAGGGGTTTATGAATTTTGACATTGCCCATAAAACTGGTATTGTTGAAGGTTGCCGTATCTTGGAAGTTGCTGTGTGTGAAGTCCTGAAAAAATAAATGGTCATACCAACACACTTTGTGTTAACCTATTCACTGACCTATTAAACAGCCGTCTAGTATTATAACACGTCACGGATAACCCAGTGCTATACAATAATTTACACCTCTGTGTGTGTCATGGTTACTGTTTAACAACAAGTGTTAGTGTAAAACCGTTGTAAAATTGTAGCTTTTCTGGTGGGGTTTAGGTTCTTTTAACATTCATTCATTCATTCATTCATTCATTCATTTTCTTTTCGGCTTAGTCTCTTTATTAATCAGGGGTTGCCACAGCAGAATGAACCTCCGACTTATGCATTATGTTTTACATAGCGGATGCCCTTTCAGTATCAACCGATTATTGGGAAACACCCAAATACTCCCATTCACACACATATGCTATGGACAATTTAGCTTACCCAATTCACCTATAGCGCATGTTTATGGACTTTTGAAACCGGAGCACCCAGAGGAAACTCACATGAACACGGGGAGAACCAGCGACCTTCTTGCTGTCAGGCAACAGCGCTACCCACTGCACCACAGCACCACCTTCTAACATTCATAAAAGTAAAATATATATTTGGAATAAATGTATTACACTGTAATAAACTGTAATAAAATCTGTTAATGATCAGTTTCCATGGATTGTGATTCACAAGAGTTTACCAAATTATTTAAGCTTGTGAAGTGCATTATGGGAGCTTGATCTCTGCTCTGTCGACTTTTGATGTTGAAAATTCAACTCTACAGTTTCACAATGTGACATTTATTGACATTTTTAGCAGTTGGAAATAATATGATTTATAAGAAATAATATGAAGAGAAATATATCTGTAGAATAACAAAAAATTAAATACTGACAGTTTATTACATGGTTTTTGTACCATATTATACAACATCAACCCAGACAATATATCACTTTAAACTATTGAAAATGTTAATAAGTCACTTTTTTTTACTTTTCAAGGTTAAAGCTGTTGAAATAAAGGTCCAATAATGCAAGTCAAAAGCATTAATAAACGGGGAAAAAAAAAATCTAAAATTGTATTACTTTTTTCTTAAAAGAAAAAATACTTTCATACATTTTTTTTCATGATTTACAGAAGCCTAAAATGTTTAATGTTAAATGAGTAAAGCAATAGTATACGTAAATCAAAAAAATCTTGTCATATTTAGAATAATATTTGATCACAGATTAAAAGATTCAATTTAAGGATCATCTTCCAGTCCCAAAATACTTTTGTCATTTAAAATCTTTATTCTTTCCCACCAACATCCTTCAAACCATCAGGGAGTTTTTTAATCTATTGAAAATAATACCACTTAATATGATATTTTAAACTCTTATTTTAAACTATTTTGTATATTTAAAAAAAAAGTACATTTTTTTGCATTCCATATAGCAAACAGTATGTGTGTAACATTTGTTTTTTTAAATAAAAAGTATTAAAATGTAAACAACTTATAAAAAAACATCTCAAAATGTAAATAAGTTGTCATTTAATAAGAATATGTCAATAACTCAATTTTGGAAAATGGAAGATAGAACCTTATAATTCTAAGGTGACGAAATATATCTGTTATGCTGAATGAAGATTTGACATCATATATAAACCCCTAGAACTGTGTTGTATATTTTGCTGACATATGTACTTGAAGAGTGCTCAAATCCAGAGAAATAAGCAGAAAACCTGTTGTAGCTCTTATCTAGTATCACAATTCAAGGAAGAATAGCATCTGAAAGCCCATAACAAACTTTTATAATGCCTGCAGCAGGCGCAATGATTTTACACAGTGCTTTACCTAAAGCTGAGGACTATGTAATATCATTATGCCTGCTGCAGCTATGATCTGGCAGCAAAAGCCCTTGATTATTACATCCGATTGAGCGTTTTCCTAGCCTTATCAACCTAGAAAATACAGTTTAATTTTCTGTTGGTCATAGTACACAATGTAGCTGCAGAAGAGTCAAGTTGTAAATAGGAACATGATCAAAACTTGTTTTGGAATTTTTTGAGCGAGATGCTAACGGTCTAATCTAATTCAATGAATTATGCCAAGCTAAAAGTGCTGTGGTGTTCCTTTAAAAGGGATGTGTTCCTTTAAATGATTAGTTCACACAATAAATTAAATTCTGCCATCCTTTACTCCTCCTCCGTTCCAAACATGTTTGAGTTTCTTTTTATTGTTGGACGCAAGAGAAGATCTTCTGAATAATATTGGGGAAAAAAGCCATTGACTGTTTTTTTTTTTTTTATGAATGTCAATCCTGATCCCCACATCACTCTTCAGAATGTCTTGTTTTGTTTTTAAAAAGTTTGTGAATTATAGAATTTAGATTTTTGGGTGACTGTTCCTTTAAACTTGGCATCTTTTCAGCACGTCTGATTGCATCTACAGTTGAGATATTCAGTGACACTGGCTCTTATCAGTGGAACAAGCTCAATCCTTCCTGTTTGTGTTTACATTTTAGTTTGTTTTTATGGTTTCGTAAACACACAGTGACAGTTCATGTTTTAAAGAGCCCAGAGAGGAAAACATTATCTAGATTGTGTTTTCTGGGCATACAATGATTTGAATGGATTTTAGAAGTGAAAAGAGTTCTAATAGCAAGGCTAAAAACATTGTGATGAGAATAAGTAACATCATATCAACTTACTGTGCACATTTAGACTCACCTTTATCCCTGTCAGAGCCTGAATAGTTTTAGTCTGGTCTTTGGACTTCTTTCTGAAGTGACAAAGAGCAGTTACTGAGTCACACCTCACTATAGGAGCAATACTATTTCTGTCCACTGTGGGCAAATGAATACATGCTCTCTCAATTGTAAAGCACAGTACATACAGTAAAGTTTACGATATACCTTTCACATGCAAGGCGAAGACTTAAACCTGCAGTTTAAGCTATTAAAGAGATTTTAAAAAATCCTAATGTACTTTTCCGCAAGGCTGTTGATGTAGATGTAAATTATACAGTAGTATTTACATTTTTCTATTAGCTAGCTAAAACCTTTAAGCTTTAGGTATGAAGTTTTTGATTATTATTTTAGTAAAAAAATCTTTTTCAGTGAAATGACATCTTAAAAAAATCATAAGGAATGACATACTGTACCACTTGTACTCCTATTATTTAAAAAATGTCAAACAGGAAATGAGTTCATTTCGGCCCTGTTATGGATCAGTCCAGAAATCCAGTATATGGGCTATATGCACACAGACCTTTAATTTTCAGCCAGGCAGCCCAAGGACTTCTGCTGAACTGTCTTTCCATTACAAAATTATCACGTTTAAGACCTTCTTTAAAAATCTGCGATCTTTACTGCCGGTTAGATATACAGTACGATATGAAGTGGCTCTCAGATCGAACAAGAAGCACTGCATTAAATTCCATTTCCCCCCGCCATGTCTTCAAAATATGAAATTTCTGAATTAAAATGGAATTTCTGCGCTAGCCTGTTGCTACTAATGGCGCTAGTGGGTACAACAGTCTTTCATCTCATTTTACTCTTGAAAAATCAAATGTATGCTTAAGTCTATTTAACTGAATGTATTGTAATTACATTACAACATCAAGGCTGTAAAAACAATCTTGTGAAATTGAAAATAGTCACATTAAGCGTTCACAGGAAGTTTATCGTTGGCTTTAAAACTGTAGCTGTGCATAGAACCCATTGGACACATTTGTTTGAGACTTTCTTGCTGCATTATTTTGATCCGCACATAAAAAATGTAATTTCATTTCATTTCATTTCATTTTAAAACATACTCTATTAATATTAATTAGTTAAACAAATTATTTTATGATAAAATGTGATATGTTGTAATTGTATTGATTGCATTTGTTTATTTGTATAGTTAATTTAATTAGTTCATTTGTCTTTTTATGTCTTTTAGTTTATTTGTGTTTATTTGATTTTTTTTTTTTTGTAAAATTGAAGTAAATAAATAAAAAAAACTTTTTTCATGACTTGCATGTCAGCATTTTCCAAAATTGCTTTTAAATTGTCTCATCTCATGACTAAATAGGTTATATTCAGTATAATATGTCAAGGACTGTATATAATGCACTATAACTGGCATGGATCACTTTTGAGTATAATAGACCAGCTGTAGAAATCCGATTGTCACAAACAACGTTTCAGCCCACGCTCAGTGTTTATTCCTCCCACGTGTAACTAGTTGTATTAGCGTTATTAGCTGATCTGAAATCTGTGTGTGGCAGCCTGGCTCACACCACCTCCACATCAGACTCAATTATCATCTTACTAGGCTGCCCAGCCCGTCCCCTCCCCCACACCGGATTACCCTTCCAATGTCTACCTGACCGCTCCTGTGGCCACTCAAGGGCAGCAATCTCACAACCAGTCCCGTAACTTACACCACACATCTACTAACCAGGGCTGGATCCAGAACTATAGGGCTTTCTCCTTGTTAGCGGCACCTGCTAACTTGGGCAAATGGCTAGTTCTAGCAGAAACACACTGCAAGTGAATGAGCCGCGCCGCTATGGCTCAACGTTGTCTTTAGAAGAGAAATGTGAGCAGTCTTTCTTCCTCTTTTACTATTACAGGATGGAGGATGAGGCTGTGCTGGACCGAGGGGCATCGCTGCTCAAACCCTTGTGTGATCAGGAGGAGGTTGAAGGTAAATCTTTTACTTTTCTTAGTTTAAGCTCACATATTGTTCAATTGGATTGATCATTGGTTTATGTAGTTTGAATCTTGGAAATATTTGTTATTGTGAAGCGGACAGTTATTTTAATATCATTTGTTATGAGTAGTATGTTTAGTAAGTTTATATCAGGGTGATGAAGAAGATGTAGGTCACAAATACTAGGTGACTTTGAGTTTACCGTGCTAGTTTCCTTCCGCTCCAAAGACAGATTTAAATTAGTGTAATGTGGGTTAACAGGATCTCTCCATCTTTCAGTCCATCTATCTATTCAGAGAAATTAAGTTAAGTGACCAGATTTCTGAGATAAAATATGAGGACATTGTCTAGTTCACTGGCAAAAATATTGCTATTGTCTATTATATACAGAGCTCAGCATATATACACCCCTCACAATCTCTCTTTTAAATTTATATTTTTAATAGGAGGCTATACAATATTATAGTTGTGCATATACATTAGATTAGTCAGTACTGAACCCAAATTTGGAGCTTATCTAAAAAAACGGTCCAAAAACTAGTACACCCAAATTTATATGTTATAGAAAATTATTAAATACAAATTAAAAAAAGAGAAAAAAAGCAAAAAATAAAAACAAATTAAGTTTAAATTTTGTAGGTTGTAATCGCTTTTCAATATTTTGCTTGAATTTAATTGTATTATCTTTCATTTACTAAATATGTTCAGTGACTAAAATATTATTTTAATAAATATGTGTTTAATAAATCTGTTTTGATTAAATGCACCAAAATACATTGCCTATATTCACTGAGAAATGGATAAAAATATTCATTTTCAAAATGGGGCGTCCTCAATTATGCTGTGCACTATATATATATATATATATATATATATATATATATATATATATATATATATATATATATATATATATATATATATATATATATATATATATATATATATGTGTGTGTGTGTGTGTGTGTGTGTGTGTGTGTGTGTGTGTGTGTGTGTGTGTGTGTGTGTGTGTGTGTGTGTGTGTGTGTGTGTGTGGAAGGGCATCCACTGCATGAAAAACATGCCAGAATAGTCGGCAGGTTATGATTGAATGAATAATTGTGATGGCAGAGCTATCATGAAAGTTTACAAATTTGTGTGCAAAACAATCTCGCATTAAGATCAGGCCATGCTATATTGTGCAATAGGGGTTATCACATCCACAGCTTTGATGGGTAAGTTCAGATGCAAAATTAAGTGCCTCATACACGTTGCAGGTTCAGTGTTAGTTGCTTTGGGTAATTCAACATTTTCCCCCTAATGAACCAGATTCACACTTCAGTGTGTTATTATGCCTTTGTGTGAAGTACATTTTAAAGAGCCCCTATTATACATGAAATAGGGTCATATTTTGGTTGTAAGGGTCTCCAACAACAGTCTAATATGCATGCAAGGTCAAAAAACACTTTCATGGTCTTATAATCTGCATTTATTTTTACCTAATTATCCCAACGACTCCCATATGTATCGTTCAGCGATTCATTTGTTCCCAAACCCCTCCTCAGCGAGAAGCTAATCTGCGCTGATTGGACCGATGACAGCCACACACGCTTCATAGTGTAAAGCATGGATTTTGGCTGCCAATGGGTGAATGTAAATACAGACGATGGACTTGAAAATACAGATGACTATTTTATTGAGCAAAGCAGTTATATCCACGCCTAGGGCGGCAGAATAGAAAGGGTGACATCCGCGACACTTACTTCACCACCCGCGTCCTCAGTTATATCCGCGACACTCCCCCGTCCTCATTTTGCTAACGGGTCACTTTCGTTTTCACTTTCGGGTTGAGGGCGGCGTGATTGTTCTTTGCCTAGAGCAGCAGTTCAGCTTGCTCCGGCCCTGCACAGCACACACACACATTATGCTCACCGTTCGCCTAGAGCGCCATTTCAGCTTGCTGGGTGCAATTTAGACACCTCACCTCGAACCTGAGCTGAAATATTTTGAAACTTGACCGTTGCATGTGTGTAGGAACAGCTGACGATCCGTAAACAAAATGGCATGCGTCGCGTTTTCAACGTGGCTTTACACGCGATTAGAGAATATAAAGAGTTAACCTGATACAGTACACACGGTTACAAGTAACAAAACACAACTAAATATATAATTTGCAAGCTAGAGTAAACGAGGCAACAATTTTAATCGCACGTACTTACACTGGTGAAATGGGGGAAGAAACTGATCCATGATGCACTGATCCATGTTCTGACAGTCTTTACTGATCCTTCCTTCAACAAACGGCCGATGAAGTCTTCTTTGTAAGCATGTAGTTTCCAGAAGCACTCGAACTACTAAAGGCTGGGCTATATTGCTGAGGTTTCATCTTTAGGTAGACTGTCAATAATATCCATCTGCACAGCGTGACTTCATTCGACTGGTGTCTGTGTGTGTGTGTGTGTGTGTGGCTTTTTTTTCAGTGTTAGTGGGCGGGGCTACAGGTTTCAAATGCCCCAGGTTTGCGCGCGCAACTACTTGTGTTTCGTAGTCACATCATCACGAAACACCTTATGACTTGTTATCAAGATGACTCATTTGAAGCACTATGAGTCGACTCCTTTTTAGATGAATCAATAGTTTTAAACACTCTACACTTACAGATTTAAGCCTTAGCTGGATATTTCCCTTCACTTAGAGCTGTGTTACACACTACATGGAAGGGCATTTTCAAAAACCCATAATATGGGCTCTTTAAGAAATGCTATATTGTAGAAATAGAACCAATGTTTGCAACCTCGTACACAGAAATCAATCTTATAGATACGAGATCCATCAGGAAAAGCCACTGTGTTCATCACACTGTGTGTTCATGCAGGGCATTATTCATTGTGTGTAGAAGACCCTTGGCAGAGATAGATAATGTTGTTTACAGCACTAGTGAATCTGAACTGATTTTTATTGAGCTATCATGTTTATTTTTCCAATCCATTCTTCACAATTGAAAGCCAAAATGCTATCCACAAGGAAAGCAATATAAAAAATTCATAATAAATAAGAAATGAGTGAAAGTAATGAAGCGTTGCAGGCTTTGCCCACATCAGTGCTGTTTATGTTTTGTTCCAGTCATTTTGGAAAACAAATGGGTCTAATTTTGTCAGGAGTGTTTTGGGTAATTTTTTTTAAACATTCATTTATTCACGTAGTATTTGGGTGTGACATAATGCAGGATGTGTTCGGACGTTAGGGCACTCAATTGTAGAAACCTCTGTCGTACATAACAACATACAAGTGCTGCTAAGTTCAAATCTGCTTTACTGCAATTATTTGCACTGAGCCAGAGAAATATACAATACAAGCATTATATAGAAATATATGCACAGCATTTGTCATAAATCACTATTTATCAGTGTTTTTAAACAAATGACAGTTTTTTTACAATTCAGACATTTCAATTATACATAATTACTAGCAAAACATAAGATTTATGGTTTGTAAAGTAAACACTGATGTCTGTGGAGAATAAAAATAATTATATTAAACATAACTGTTTAGGGGTGCTTTCAGAAACCTGGTGCATTTCCCCCGTTTGCGCAGTTCATTTAGCATAAGTCAAACCAGCATTCGCGCTCGCCCACTATAAGCCCACTGCTATGTATGAGAAAGTCTTACCTCTGATTTAAATCTGGTGACGATGTCTGTGGGTGTCACCATTCAAAATGAAAGCACAGCTTTTCGCTTATAATGTCTCATTGCTCATCGTCATAAATTAAAATAAGGATGGATGACAGCTGAGCGGGACTCTGCAAAATAAACGTGAAACTCTGACCAATGTGGGGAGAGTTTACTCGCACGTGACTTGTTTTAGCTATTTTGGTTTGTTTAGAAACATTGCAGTGTGAAAGCGAGCCCCACCAAGAACAAAAATAAACATTGTAACAATTTTAATCTCTGCTTCGAAACAAAACAATCGGTCTACAGGTGTGAAAGCACCTTAGGTTACCAGAACATTTATTTTATTCTTCTCCCTGTTAAACTTACTTTCATGTATTTCAGGAGATGCTGATGAATTAACATGTTGTAAATCCAGCAGCTCTGATCTCTCCACTGGATCGCAGGCTAGCATAGCAATGCCCATCACCCATCATATATCAAAAATATGATCATTATTAGGGCACATGCCCACCGAAGCATTTGTTTTTTCAAGCTGAGCTTTTTTTGTCTTTGTAGTTGGAAGTGTCACATTTTAAAAAATGCCAGCAGTGTGTGAGAGTCCATTTTTAAATGCTCTGACAGTTGGAGAAGCACTCATAGCGGAGCTTTTAAAAATGTTCCTATACAAGTTTGAGAATGTTTACAATGTAATTATTAAGAATAAACACAAAATTATATTTTACTAGATATTTTTTCAAGACACTTCTATACAGCTTAAAGGGACTTTTAAAGGCTTAACTAGGTTAATCAGGTTAACTAGGCAGGTTAGGGTAATTAGGCAAGTTATTGTATAATGGTGGTTTGTTCTGTAGACAGTCGAAAAAAAATATATCTTAAAGGGACTAATAATTTTGACCTTAAAATGATTCATAAAAAATTTAAAACTGCTTTTATTCTAGCCAAAATAAAACAAATAAGACTTTCTCCAGAAGAAAAAATGTTATCAGACATACTGTGAAAATTTCCTTGCTCTGTTAAATATTATTTGGCAAATATTTAAATAAGAAAAAAAAATTAAAAGGAGAGCTAATAATTCTGACTTCAACAGTATACATAATTCATCAGTCTGTGGCTTGCCATGTCATGAACTTTTTGTCGCCATAGAAACCTTAAGTTGACACGTTTTAAATATCATTCACATAAGAAGAAACTCACTCGGGTCAGGGGGAGTATTGTAATCTTATGTGACAGGGTTAATATAATGATTGGTGTAGCTCACGACCCCTCTGATGGTCAAATAAGCAGTTTAAAATTGTTCTGACAAGCAGCAGCATGATGATTGGGCTTTTTGTAATGTGCATTTACATATAGGGAACACTTTAGGGTCACTAAACAGCACTTTTCCTGCAAAACAGGGATCTATGGTCACCCGAAGATATAGCTGAAAGCTTATAATTTATAACAGGGAGGAGAGCTGGACCTGTGTTTCATCACTTTCGTGCTCAGTTTGCATAGCTTTAATGTAAATGCTCCTTATTCTTGCAGCCCTGAGTGAATATATTTCATCCTTTTCCTGCTGTCAAAGTGTGTTCAGAATGAATAATGACTTATTTCACAGTATATACTCTATACAGCCCACTATTCTTTGAAGCAGGGCAGACAGTAATATTACTTGACAATCTATGGAAATTTCAAAAAGCGGCATTGCATGAGAGTTGTGTTCAGCAGTTATTATCGTGGGAAAAAAATTGTAATTTAACATATTTATTTTCTAAAATATATAGAGAAATATATAAAAACAACAAAAATAAAAAAAACATAGTTGGTCAAAATTCTTTAATGAACATATAAAACTAAAACATATTCTGCATTATAATACGTGTTTAATTGCTTTGACTGCTATTATTGCCATGTACATTTGAAGTCAGAATTATTAGCCCCCCTAAATTATTATCCCCATGTTTATTTTTCCCCAATTTCTGTTTAACGGAGAGATTTTTTCAACACGTTACTAAACATAATAGTTTTAACAACTCATTTCTAATAACTGATTTATTTTATCTTCGCCATGATGACAGTAAATTATATTTTTCTAGATATTAGAGGGCTAATAATTCTGACTTCAACTGTAAGTGTGGATTAAAAAGAATGTCATATTGTAAATATAAATTAGTTTTGCTGCCATGGCACCATCAAATCAAATGTCCATTACAAAACATCTTTATTTTAATTTCTTATAATATTTTTAATGCATTCAAGTGTGGGAATAATACGATTTATAAAGGTTTTTGAATGGAGTATGGCTACACTCGATTTCATCAATAATAATATTGTTACATTTGTATTTTTAAATTTGAACTACATTTTTTTATGTTTCCTGAATTGCTATAAGTTAAAATGACTTGTAAAGTTAAATTTGTTTAACTTAAATATTTAAAAGAGCAACTGATTTTCTGTACAGTTTACTGTCAATTTTGATAAAAATGTATCTATCCTTGCCAGATTAAAGTGTTCATAAAAAACCTCACTGAACCCAAACTTTTGAACAGTAGTGTACATTCTAAACACTGAGAACATTAGTCTTAGAAATCCCCCAAAAGTAGTGTTGGCCCGTCCTCAAAGTAAACTATAACCGAGCACCATGTGCTTGCTGCACAAAGAGCCCATATGTGGCAGTTCTTTTATATGTGGAGCTTTATTAGCAGCTATATTAGCATGCACAGTGGTGTGCCACTGTCGTCTGTACTTGTACCCTCCATCTGAACAGCTCTGTTACTCCGGTAACACAAGGTGCTCTGATGCTGAAGCCCGAAATGTCCAGCCAGATTCAGGGAATACGCTTTATCCAGTGACGAATTGCGTGCCACTCCAATTCAGGCCTCTTTCTATGGTCGCATAGAAAAGGGTTCTTCCAAAAGAACAGGAAGCTTGGCACAAAGCTGGCTCGACAATGTGTAGTTCCTCCCTCACTCGTACCTCTCCCTTTCCTTCTCTTAGTCCTTACTCCTTGCTCTTACTCCCTTTTCCTTATTTTGCTCTCGCCCATCCCAGCATAGGTGGGACACCTACTCATAAATGGTTCTTAATGATCTTTCTACACCATCTGTTTGTCTTTTTGAGTGGATGCCCATTGTGCAACGCGTAAGGACAATAATATGTTCCACAAATCGTTATAAATTTACTTTTGTGCCTGCATGAAGCATATTAGTTACATAATAAATGTAGTTAATTGATGGATTATTATTATTTATTATTATTTTTAAAAAAATAATTATTTTCATTTAATTTGTAAAAAAAAAATAATGCTATTTTTTTCTTTCCTTTTTTATTTTTCTTTCTTCTGTACTTGGTGTTAAGTGTTGGTGTTTGTTTATTGTGTTAAGTGTGTCATTCTTGTTACAGTATGTGAAGCACCACCATGTCAGAATGAATTGCTCCGAGGGGATTAATAAAGCTTTGAACTTAAACTTAAAGTTAAGACAAAATCCTCAGTCAGAGTGTTTTGAAGTAAAGGTACTGAATGTTTGCTAGAGTGGACTTATTTTGCTGATTTACTTTAGGAAGTCATTCTGATTCTGAAAATCAAGATGTTTTTGCCATTTAAAAGTTTTATTAATTGTTTTATTAAAAAGTTTTTGCAAAATTATTCATACTTTGGCCATTGCAATCACTTGGAAACTAAAAATGGTCAATTTTGTGATGGAATATTTTAGTGTTTGTATGTTTATATATTATTATAGTGTAATATTTATGTTCATACACTTATAATAATAATAATAATAATAATAATAATAATAATAATAATAATAATAATAATAATAATAATAATAATAATAATAATAATAATTAGTGCTGGGTAAAGATTAATCACGATTAATCACATACAAAATAAAAGTTTGTTTTGACATTATATATGTGTGTGTGTGTGTACTGTGTATATTTATTATATATATGTGATGTGATACAGTGCTCAGCATAATGCAGTACACCCCATTTTGAAATTTTTGGATATTTTTATATGGGCAATGTATTTTGGTGCATTTAAAGAAAACAGATTTATTAAACAGATATATTTATTAAAGTAATAGTTTAGTCATCAAACATATTTAAAAGAAAGTAAGAAATAGAAAGTAAATACAATTAAATTCAAGCAAAATATATAAAAAAAATTACAACCTACGAAATTTCAACTCAATTTTTCACATTTTTTTTGCTTCGCTTGATTTTTCCTCTTTTTTACATTTGTACTTAATATTTTTCTATAAGATATAAATTTGGGTGTACTAGTTTATGGAGCGTTATCGTAAGTTATTTTGTTTGATAAGCTCCAGATTTGGCTTGAGTACTGACTAATCTAATGTATATGCACAAATATAATATTGTATAGCTTCTTATTAAAAATATGAATTTAAAAGAGAGATTTGTGAGGCGTGTACCTGTATATGCTAAGCCCTGTACATTGAAACAAAATTATACAAAACAATTTTGTTACATAGATATTTCAATTATATTTCATTTGTATAAATTCTTATATATTTTGTATCTAAAAATAAATAAACATTTTCTCAAATATATGCATGCATCTATGTATTTATATATACATAACAAATATACACAGCCTACACACATGCAGTATATTATGTCAAAACAAATGTAAAATTTGGATGAAATTAATCGTGATTAATTTTTTCACAGCAGTAATAATAAAAATAATAATTTTCTATACTGATATTGAGATCGACCTATAACAAATCATTATGATTCAATCATGAAGTGAATTTCTGATAATCAAAATTCCCCATGCTTTTTCAAGAATCCATTTCACTTTGGATATATGCAATAATAATGGAAAGGAAAGATGTTATTGAAAGATTAAATTTCATTTAATGAAATATTTAAAATATCTATTGTATATCTATTGTAAATATGTTATTGTAAAGTTTCACACTATAAAAAATGCCTTTATACTGCATCCAAATCTCAATGGATAATCATAATTATCTTGGTTTGATTTTAGTCAGTGTTCAAGAGATGAAACCATGTGTTTTAGTGTAAAGTCCTCAACATGGTTTAAACTTAAGTCAGAGCAGGTGCACAAACGAATCCAGGCTTGACTGGATGAGGCCACTGGAAAGGATTTGTGAATACGACTCAACTGACACTGGTAGACCACATGATAATGACATGTAGTACATCCTGATTACGTTCATACTACACACATTTCTATTACATATTTTAGTGGTTTCTTATTTCAATACCTACAAATGTGTTGAAACAAATTATATTATGTACAGTTGAAGTCAGAATTATTAGCCCTACTGTTTATTTCCCTCCAAATTTCTGTTTAACGTAGAAAAGATTTTTTCAACACAGTTCTAATCATATAGTTTTATTAACTCATTTCTAATAACTGATTTATTTTATCTTTGCCATGATGACAGTAGATAATATTTGACTAGATATTTTTCAAGACACTTCTATACGGCCTAAAGTGACATTGGATTTAAATAAAATTAAAACTGCTTTTATTCTAGCCAAAATAAAACAAATAAGACTTTTTCCAGAAGAAAAAATATGATCAGACACATTGTGAAAATGTCCTTGCACTGTTAAACATCATTTGAGAAATATTTAAAAAAGAAAAAAAAAAATTCAAAGGGGGGCTAATAAGTCTGACTTCCCCTGTATATGCTTATTATATATGATTATATTCTCTAGAAGTGCATAAAACAAAAGGTGGTGGACTCATTTATGCTGAGCACTTTAAGTAAAATATATATATTTTGAACAAAACATGAGCTTTTTAGACCACATATTGATGCAGTAAGTGGAAACAATCCCTAAACAATGAATACATTTGACATAATTATCTTAAGTTATTTTCTGTCTGTCTATTGTAAGACCTGTGCGCGCTGCTGCCATTGGCTTCATCTGTTGCCTAATGGAGATTGTTCTGCATTTAGCCTTGTCACCCTCTGTTATGTCATAGGGCTCATGAATCACTGTGGTGGTCTATTAGCCTCTCTGATGTTTGAATCATGATCACTGTGTGACCTGTGCCTCCGCATCTGGCCTGAAGATGTGCTTTGTAAATGGCTGTGGATAAATAAGTCCAAAATGCACCTGAAAAAATCCTGCATCGGTTTGTTTAGTTTGCTGTACTTACAGGGATAGTTCTCTCCAAAATGAATATTTTCAGTTCATTTATTCAGCCTCAGGGTGTCCTTAGATGTGAGTGACTTTTTTAAAAAGTCATTACAGAAGATTTCCAGCTCAAGCTGTAGTCTTTGGTGATTTTAAATTGCAATAGATGCATTGCATTTAAAGCGGCCTTGGTTTTTTTTCATGTGCATACTTACAAAGAGTGCACAAGACATGCTTCATTACAGAGATTCCTTTCATTAATAATTTTTGAGACAGTCTGATCAGGATTTGGATGATTTTTTAACACTTATTTGACACTGACACACTTCCACCAAACTTCTAAACTTAATAAACTGTATGTTTTTAATATTTTTGACCTCGTCAATTTCAGTTGTCAAAAGGATATGCATACAGAGATACTTGATTGCCTTTAAATAAAGCAATTCATGGTAGAGTTTAAGAATATTTAAAAAGTATTGCCATGCATTAAATCTTGACTGATTGTAACACCCATTCTCAGAAATAAAGCTACAAATGAGGTCACTTGTGTATCTTTTTTATGGTGCGCATTTGTGACATTGGACCACAAAACCACAGTCAAAAGTGACCATGTTTATACATAATATGAAAGCTGAATAAATAAGTCTTCTGTTGATTTATGGTTTGATCAGGGCATTGAAAGTGTCTGTGTGATATGGATCTGAACATTGGACGTTCCGCGCTACATGCTAGCTCTCTCAGTCAAAATATTTAGTTTGACAGTCTGCTGCAAACCCCTCTGGTGAAGTCCACCATTTCCTGCACAAAGTGCGTAGAGGAAGTCATGCCATTTATTTACGTCTTCACTGAGATTACGTCATGTGTTGTAACCAGTGAGCTGCAGACAAACATTGGAGATCCAGCTCTTGACCTCAGTGACACTGCACAATATTTTTATAAGTGTTGATCACGTGGCTTGCGTTATCTTGGCAGTAGGGGGGCGTTTAACTCTTGACAACAACAATGTCAGGCCTGAGATTATTGTATTTACGTGGCTTGGCTGAGTCAATTAATTGTGTTTGTGTTTTTCTACGTCATCAAGGGCCTTTTAGGTATACCGAGGGGAATTAACTCAGAATGAGTTTCAGCCAGGGGCTGCACGGTGATGCAGTAGGTAGCACGATTGCCTCACAGCAAGAAGGTCACTGGCCCTGGTTTGTCTCCTTAAATGCTAGATTAGATACTAGCACTGTATTTATGGAAGTTCCATTTAATCATCATTTAAGAGTAACTCCGGGCATTTTACAATAAAAATGTTTAAATATTAGGTATAAGAACACCTACTTTATATATATTAAAGTGATAGTTCACCCAAAAATGAAAATTTCCTGTTAATTTACTCACCCACTGGTCATCCAAGATGTAGGCGACTTTTTTTTCTTCAATAGAATATTAAAGAAGATTTTATTCTGAATCTGTGGTCCATGGTGATTCATGTAATTAACATTTTTTTTAAATTAAACATAAACAAACAAATTCAAAATCAATAGTCATAGGTCCTGATGACACACTGAGGTCTTGAGAAGTGAAACGACTGGTCCGTGTAAGAAATTGAATATTATTTACAATGTTATTAATTTTAATCTACAGGCTGCTGAAACAGGTATGTGCATATGACTGTAGTCGACTTGTAGTTCGATCGCTTTTGATGATGAAAGCACGAGGGCTGGTGATGCAATCACCAATATCTATCAACAAAGTGCATCAACTGACCTCCCGTCCAAGCACACCCTCACGCTTTTGTCATCAAAAGTTACCAGATTACAGTCTGACAGTCTGACTACAGTCGCTGAGCTGATATAAGGTCATTAAGATTTATTTTTATTAATTCTTTTTTCATTTAAAACAAAAAGATGTAAATGACTTACAACCACTCCTGGCTTGTTTAGATGGGCTTAAACTTTGGCTCTCAGGCAATTTTTTAAAATATAAATGAAAATAAAACTGAAGTAATTTTGTTTAGGCACAAAGTTAAATGTCAATGTGATATCTTTGGCCCCACATATTACCCAGTGTGCAGGAAATCTCGGTGTTATGTTTGATGAAAACTTGAAATTTGACAAACAGTACTGTCGTAAAATCCTACTATTACAACCTCAGACAACTATCTAAAGTCAAGCCTTTTTTATCCCAGAGAAATTTTCAAACAGTAATTCATACCTTCATAACAACTCGTCTGGATTACTGTAACTTTTTAGTCTTATCTCTTTCTTTTGCAGCTGGTATAAAATGCGGCTGCTAGACTACTCTCTGGCACTAGCAAGTATAAGTCGGTAACACCTATTTTATCCCATTAAATACAGAATTGATTTTAAAAATGTATTATTTGTATACAAAACCATCAATAATCTTGCGCCTCAGTAACTTACAGACTTGCTCTGTCCGTATACCACCTCTCGATAACTGGAATCTTATGATCTCAATTTACTCACCGTGCCCAGAACATGCCTTAAAAAACGAGGTGATCGAGCATTTGCAGTTGCTGATCCTAAACTCTGGAACACTCTACCCATTCACATTAGACTTTCCCCCTCGATTTCAGTGTTTAAGTCCGTTTTAAAGACCTATATATTTTCTCTCGCTTTTAATATTCCTTTATCACTGTTTTATTGCTTTTATTTGTTAAATAATTCTTTTATATTCTGCTTTCTTCTTTATTTCTTTAGCACTCCTATGCACAGCACTTTTGTCAACTTTGGTTGTTTTTAAGTGTGCTTTATAAATAAATATTGTATTGTACTGTACTGTATATTCTTCAAGGAGGACATATTAACACAATCATAAGTGACACTTATGAGATGCAAATTACAAACAAATGCTGTAAAAAGTTTAAACTTTTAGTTCTGCAAAATTGTATCATGAATTAAAAAATAAAACCTTAAACATAACAGTGCATAGATCATAAGAAATGTTTGTTACTGTAGATGATTTCTGAAAGATCATGTGAAACTAAAGGCTGGAGTGACAGTGCTGAAAATTCACTGTTGCCATCACAATGAATGTTAAAAATGATTAAAATGAAAAGCATTAGCATTGCAATAATATTTGAATTAATATATGTATTAATTTAATATTTATATTATTTATTTTAAGGTATAATCAATGAAATGCAGCATTACATGAAAGATGACTCTAAAACCTTAATGATCCTTTACAATAGAGTAGTATTGTTAAAAATATTGATGAATCGATACTAAAACATTTAAAATCATGCAATCTAGCTTTTGGTTAGCATCGATAAAGGCTTTCTAGTGCTCTCTCTTCTCAACAGCATGAAGATGAATAATTAATAATAGTAATATTAAGACTTTAACACTAATGAGATTAAATTAGATTTTTTTTGTAATTTATTGCCTTTTGCACTTAAGGGGCTCTATTTTAATAATCTATGTGCAAAGTCTAAAGCGCATGGTGCAAAAGCATTAAGGGAGTGTCCGAATTTACTTTTTCTATTTTAAGGATGGAAAAATATGCTTTGAACCCTGGTGCATGGTCTAACAGGGTTGTGCTTATTCTCTTAATGAGTTATGGGTGTGTTTTGAGCATAACATTCAATATACCAATCAGAGTCTCATCTCACATTCCCTTTAAGAGTCAGTTGCGCCGCGCCATGGCGCATTTGCGCATTTGAGAAAACAGTTAAACAAACCATCTGTAGCGCAAGAACAAGGAATAAGCCTCCTCTTTTCTCTTTACTTTACTTTAACTCTTTACTTTACTCCTTTACTTTGTGGATAAGGAAATGGTATTGTACACACTCCACTGAAGACATCCATTAGCCTACATACTTAATTCATTTGTTAACGGCAAAGATTTGTTTCAAAACTGTTTCTAAATTCAGTTCTAATTTCCAGCAAATGAATTAATGAACAATAATAACGAAGTGTGGAGTTATATCCAAACACGTCCTATTCTAATGCCCCATATAGTGATGCATACGTCTCCAAAACTCGACAGGTGGACAAACCTAAACTTGTTTTTATTAAAACAAATATAAATATGCACATAATAAATAATACTGCTTATAATGATAACATTATGCAAATGCAAATTGTCATAAATAAACAGAAAAAAAAAACCCGAACATGAAGAAGGCACGGAGGTAGAGGTTTTTATATTTATGTAGAAAATAGTATTTTTTGTTACATTTAATCCTTTATTTTTTTCTTATGTAAAGATATTTGTGAATTGCTGTACACCCTGTGTGTAAGCTTATGGACAGTATAGGTGCATAACTAAGACTTTAGACCAGCTTTTAGTTGGTTGATAGCGCAGTTTATAATAGTTCCTCAAAATAGCAACGCACCAATAATGCACCTTAACACACTTCCTTTTTAGACGGGCACACCCATGAGTCCACAAAGTGGCACAAATAATTTTTCTATTCAAACAACATGGTGCAAAACGTGAAAATTAGGGTTGCACTGGTCTGAAAATAGCAACAAATTGTGCCAAACATCCCTCATTGTGCCAGCTGTATGATAGGGTCCATTGACGGCTAACGTACCTAATGCATTATATGGTTTAGTTTTTTTTCCCTCTTTACTTCATTCGCATAGTTTTGATATTGCGGAATTTGTTCCCCACGGTAATGAAAATCAATATTTTTCAAGGTATTTTATCAATGTTGGAAATTCCAGTATCGTAACAACACTACAACAGAGTATATTCACTCAAAATCTTAACAAGAAAACTAATCTCATTTTATTACTATTTGAATATTTCCTGCAAAACAAAGACACCAAAGAACAATGGTTATGTTACTCGCACGTTAATGATGCCATGTGATCTTAATAGCCTGACCTACCTTCTCAATTCTTTTCCCTTTCAGGTCATCACACCATATACATTGGTGTGCATGTGCCAAAGAGCTACCGGCGACGGAGACGTCATCGCCGACGCACCAGTCACAAGGACAGAAAGGAGAAAGTGACCGAGAACACTTCGGACAGGTCGGATGCAGAGAACAATGAGGAGGCCAGCAACAGCATCCTTAAACCACTCAGTAAGCGCTTGCCAAAGAGCCGTCAGTTCACATTAATGCTGTGAGGGCTCTTTCATAGAGCCACACACACACATACACACACACATACAAGCCAAGGCTGCTGCTGACTCCACTTAGTCAGAACAGATATCCAGAGCTGCCTGGCCAGCGGATGAGTGTGTTTGGACAGACAGGGCTAGGGCCCCTGCGTGTAAGTAATAACCATCCAAATGGGTCACGATTGCCTGACGTGAGCCGCTGGAGGAGGGAAGTATGTGTGTCTTTGAGATTTCCAATGCCGAAGTATTATACGCCCAAGGGAGGATCACTTAGGAGGTGTTTCTGTTGATTCGTGTGCCAGGGCTTTGGACGCTCTCTAATGATGTGATAGCTGAAAGGGAGACTGAGGAGGAAGAGGAGGAGAAAGGGATAGCAGAAGCGAGGGAGAGGAAGATGCAGAGAAAGAACAGGAAGATTTCAGGGTCATGCGAGGAAAATGTTGGCTTGAAATTGTGCAGTGGCCCATGCAGAGTTGATTTTCATGAGTCGACATCAGAGAATGTGGGTTTCGATTCATTCTTTATCCAATAAAGAAGGTTTTATTGTCATTTAGGCATCGCCATGACATTTTAAACTTTCATGCTGCTGCTTTCTTTGAGTGGAACATACAGTACAAAGTAGGGCACAATATTGGAAAAATCTAACATTGCTATATTTTTTTATTCTGCGATATATATTGCAATATTAATACCAGTGTTGGGTAAGTTACTTTTAAAACGTAATCAATTACAAATTACTTTTTACTATTGGAAAATTGTAATCTTATTACATTACCAATTACTTCATGTGAAAAGTAATCAGATTACTATTTACTTTACTTTGAAGTTACTTTTAAAACATAAAATAAGGCTATAAAAAATACAAAATAAACTGCATCTCTTTCAGTAATTTAATATTCACTGCAGTGTTTTGGTGTTCTGTGTTTGTCTGAGGTAATTAGTCTACCAAAATGTGTATAATCCTTACAAAGTATGAAGCTGACCGGTCAGTTCTTGTCACATGACTTGGTTTTCAACTGGGGGCACCTGGGAAATGCGAGCGTGCAAAATATGTGCTCCCAGTATGTGTAAAAGATGAGATATGTGAACAGCTATGCTTCTGTTCACATTCTGAAGATACCTTCACTCCCAATCCTGCAACCTGTTTAGGCTGAGTTGGTGACGAGTATTGTCGTGGAATGCTTTCTGTTCTAGTGCTTGTTTATTAACTGATGTTGCAGTCAAAAAAATAAGTATTTTTTCTTCTAAAAACTATAATTGTAACTTAAGTAACATATATACATATATTTGTGTATATACACAAATTTAAAATGAAGTTTGTTACATTACTGCGTTCCTCAGAAATGTAATTAGTATACAGTAACGCGTTACACCGAACTCTAATTTAAACGTTTTCACCAGGTGAATTGGAACTAATTTAGAATTTTAGATTGATTGGGATGGTTTATTTTATCATTTTAAGTTGGTAGTTAAAAAATGTAAATCTACTGTTAGTTTACTACACTCTAAAAATTAAAGTTTTTTTTTTATTGGCATTGATGGTTCCATGAGCAACCATTAGTATCCTAAGAATATTCCATAAAAGATTCTTTAAAGTTCCGCATGCTTTTATAATGGAACCTACAATGTTTTTGTGGTATTACTGCAAAAAAAAAAAAAAAATGAGAGTGTATATATATATATATATATATATATATATATATATATATATATATATATATATATATATATATATATATATATATATATATATATATATTGTGGTGGCACAGTGGCTTAGTGGTTAGCATTGTTGCTTCACAGCAAGAAGTTTGCTGGTTCAAGTCCAAGCTGGGCCAGTTGGCATTTCTGTGTGGAGTTTGCATGCTCTCCTCGTGTTGGCGAGGGTTTCCTCCGGGTGCTCATGTGACTGAGGGGGTGAGAGTGCAAAGAAATGCGCTATAGGTGAATTAAATGAACTAAACAGGCCGTAGTGTATGAGTGTGTGTGAATGAGAGAGAAAGTATGGGTGTTTCACAGTACTGGATTGCAGCTGGAAGGGCATCTGCTGTGTAAAACAAATGCTGGATAAGTTAGTGGTTTATTCCACTGTGGCAACCCCTGATAAATAAGGGAATAAACCAAGGGAAAATTGATGAATGAATGAATGAATGAATGAATGAATGAATGAATGAGAGTGTATATTAACTTTTTTTTGGTAATTTTGGGTCAGAACTTTAAATATATTTAGCTGACGTTGTGGTTAAAAATAAATACAAGAATAACATAATTAATACTGTTTTTTTTATGATACTTTTATGAAAAGAAAGGCTTTATCTGTGCAGGAAACTTATAATAATAAACAAGTTCACCAGATTGGACTGAACCATGTGAAATCGTTTGCATCTGGAGCCAGCAAAGGTCAACAAGTTTCTTTGTCAAAACTGTTTTTTTTTTTTTCATTATGGACAGTCATGATTAAAATGAGTCAGTATGTTGATGTATAGGATTCAATGACATCAGGTTTGCCAACTCATTCAGCATATCAGTTTTGGGTGCTTTTAAACTAGAACAGCTGAATCAGTCATTTGACCTTTTAAAATGTTGTAATTTAATAGCTTTGTTCCAGTAAAACCCATATAACTATAGTACATTGACTTTTTCTGTATGTATATTTCATTGTAACATTATTATTTTATAAACAAAACACAGAAGAGTATTTTTTTAACCTTGCATTTCAGCATCCGCTACTGTGTGCCTTTCTTGCCTAACAACAACATCATAACTTTACCTCTGACATGTCTTTCACTGTGGTGAAAAACTTTGCCTTACAACGTTTTGCTATATTAGAGGAAAAGGTAATATTTTTTAGAGTAATGACTTTCAGAGTATGACATTCAAAGCTTAATTCTAAAATTCTCAATAAAAGCTTTGAATGTAAACATCTTATATGAGTGTAATGTCTTTTATGAACACCTGCATGACTGCTATGGCCATTCTAGAAGTTCTAGAATCCTGATATTCCAGTGTTAATAGCTGCATATATACATTGCATGATTGTATATAAGAACTGGCGTATCAGTTAATTTAACCAATTGGAATATATTTTCCCCATTTGCCTAATGTAGTGGATCCCCAGTAATAATATTGTAAATAATGTTTAGTTTAATTATTTTGTTTCAAAAGACCACAGTGTATGATCAGGAGTCAAAGGTCTTCATTTTGGATTCAATAGTCTGCTTTTTTGACCGTAGTGATGGTAATGGTTGACTTTCATTACATAAATCATCAAAGACCTGTATTTCATAAAAAAAAAACATATCTAGTTAAACAAACCAGTTTTTGACATCATGATTTCTATTTACAAGACACTGATGTCGTTTGATGTTGGGTTTGATTTGAGAGACACTTGGATTTTGTTTTTCCACTGAAGACATGACACCATAGGGGTTTGAAACAACATGAGGGAGTGTAAATAATGGCACAGCTTTGACAAAATTATTCCTATAAATTCTTAAACCCTCTGAGGTTTTAGTGCAGTTAGCTGTGCTGACTCTGCACAAACCAGGTTATTGACCTCAAACGTATTCAGCTAATGGAAACTCAAGTGCAACCAAGCAGAATCCAGAACTTGACAGTGATGTGGACCCGAAGCTCAGCTGACCATCTCTACAATCTTTGTGCTTTAAATTCATCCTTAGAATGTCCTTTCTGAAAAAAAAGCATAAACTTTACAATGTCACATTGGTTAACAATACAAAAATTACCAATATCTTACAATGAACAGAACATTTGTAACAAAGTTAATTCATTCATTTTTTTGGCTTAGTCCCTTTATTAATCTGGGGTCACCACAGCGGAATGAACCGCCAACTTATCCAGCATATGTTTTATGCAGTGGATGCCCTTCCAGCTGCAACCCATCACTTGGAAACACATACACACACACTACGAACAATTTAGCCTACCCAATTCACCTGTACCGCATATCTCTGGACTGTGGGGGAAACCGGAGCAAACCCATGCGAACGCAGGGAGAACATGCAAACTCCACACAGAAACGCCAACTGACCCAGCCGAGGCTCGAACCAGTGACCTTCTTGCTGTGAGGCGACAGCACTACCTACTGCGCCACTGGGTCACCCTAACAAAGTTAATATTAACATTAATATTTATAATAATATTAAAGTTAATAAAAATATGTATTTTTTTATTTAATAATATATTAGTGTGTGTTGATCTAAGGTTTAAAATGACCCGTAACCATTTCCAGAGCAGCAAAAAAAATAAACTGTCAAAAATCTAAATTTTCACTTTAGTCAAACACAAGTACTCACTGATTAAAAAATTGATAAAATACTGCACACGGGATAGGGAAAACCTAGACATTTACACACAGAATTTGTGATGAATTATGAGGTTGTTTCTTTATGCAAAATAGATTTGAGCATTGAAATTAAATGTAGCTGTTTTATTTTCCAGTTTTAGTGAAGGAGGGTCATTTTTTGACTTTTAGAACAAACTGAATTTTAGAATTTTACACAAGGGTTAAAATTTAAACTAATAAATGCTTTAGTAATATTTTTCACTGTGCACGCTTACATGGACACCAATAGTCTGATTTTAGTACAATTAAGACAACACTCTGATAAAGAGTCTACCATGTAAACATCGATTTTTTATCAATTTAATCTGATGAAGGTCTTAATCGAACTAAACAGAAATGGAATTAAGACATGTGGAGTATGCTGATTTTAGTCACGTTATTGAAGTGCAGTACAGACATGTAAACACTTTAATCAAACTATTACCATCATGTAGGAATTTTGCCGCAATTTGTGACAGGATAGTCTATAGGCATACGGCTGTTTGACACTATTCTCTGCACCTACTGAGTCATTAAATGACCACAGACACCTGCTTCACAAAATGTGGAGGTTTCCCATATGTTGTGTAGTATCAAATTCCAATAAAACAACATTCTTCCAGCAGTTCATACTCACATCCACATACACCACCCCTCACTGACAAAGGTCCAGAATTTGTCCCTTTCATGAGCTCATTTGTCTTATTTTGACTGCTATGCCATCATAAATAGTAAAAATAACCCATCAAAAAAGGCTTTAAGACCAAGCGGAATCCTAGTGTGACTTAAGTTTTGGCTAATGCAAACAATTATGTTTCAGCAGTCCGCAATCCAGGTGTGCAAGAAAACAGTTGACTTAAGTGAAGCCATCTTTCACTACTGTTTTGTTTTTAAATAGAGAAAACCTTTGATAAGTAACTTTTATTCTAAATCATCAAAAAAGTGTAGTTATGATGACCATTCGACAAGCTAAATCTAAAGCTAAATCTAAAAATAGTACAAAAACTGTACCTTAAATTCAGTATTTAAATATCATTTTTAAATAGAAAATAAGGCGAATAACTGCAAAAAGGTCCTGAGAAAAAAGAACCACACCTTTCACCAGGCTGCCTACGCGTGATGATGCTATGAGGTTAATCGAATTATGTGCTATAGCATGTAAAACGGGATCATGACAGGAACATTCAAAAAGCAACTCATGTAAACACCTTAATTATATTATAATCTTGTTCAGATTAAAGCAAATAATTCCATTACTGATGTCCATGTGAACATAGTTTATAGTTATCCAATGTTAACCATCTTGATTAAATGCTGTTTTTGTTGTTGTTCTATGAACACATTAAAAATATAAAATAAATGGAATATAATCAAATAAATCATTCTTAAATATTTGAAAGAATGATTTTTTTTATAAATAAACTTTCTCACCCTTTAAAAATGGATTTAATCTCTGTGTTAAAACATTTTCTGTCCCAATGTGTGCCCAACTTTTGCTGTCTGTAGTCCTGTCAACTTAAATAGCATTGTAAATTTGTGACAGCATTTCTTGGATTTATGTAGGAATTTTCTAAAATGAAGAGTGAGCTTTCATACTTTACATTACACAATACATTACACAAACATTTATTTGACATGTAACATGTTCATGCTTTGTACATTGGCGAAGTGGTTATGTATGCTTTAGCAAAATGTGTCAGCGTCTGCTTTTCTCATGCATTGGATTTCTGATATAAATTGATATAGCAATACAGAAAGATTAGGGCAAGCCCACATGTAACAATGTTCTGGCTACTTGCCCTCCGTCCCCAAACAGCGTGAGCACTGACCTTTGTCTGTAGATGGATTACTTCCTGATTGTTATCCCTTATCCGGATGCATGTTTGTTAGTATCAATCTTCCTCTTTATAGGCTGCAACAAATAACATAGTAAATCTCTTTTAAACGTGAACTGTATGATGTAAAAAAAATAAATAAATACCAGCAGGAAATGTTCTAAATGTGTTCATGTTTCTGCTTCTTAAAGGTATAGTTTAGCCAAGACAGAAATTTGTGCCATTATTTATATGGTGATGACTTATGTGGAATATAAAGACGAAGTGTTGAAAAATTTTCAATACTAGGCTCTCGCTTTACAAAATCTGAAAGCAGCAGTCAAAATGGTGTCCATATGACTTAAGAAGTTATGCATGATGACATATGACTCAGTGAATTGTTTATTCATAAAACTGATCTTAGTAATTCATTTACTCATTCATCTGGTTGGAGTGTAAAAAATGTGTTAATCTATTAAAACTGATTTCAGTTCATTTAAATAATGCTAGAATTTTCTATCTTTATGAACTGGCGCTGTTTTAAATGGGGAATTCTGCTGATTCTGCCGTCTGCATCTGCCGTCACCCTTGTTTATTAGCTTTTAAAGAGGCCTTCTTTTCTTATTCCCTTTTCTTTGCCTCCATCAGAATTAAGTTTCCTGTCCAGCTGTTAAATTTAAAAGTAAAGTGTGAATTTGTAACTTGTACATTTCAGATTTCTACCAGTGTTCTATATGGACTTTTAGTTTGAAGTTCTGACCTGTGTTTGGATTATTGTTTCCTGTTATATTGTTTCCCAGTTATGTGGTGGTGACTAATTTGTCTGTTTTAAATGTTGACTTGTTCATTCTTGGTTAGTCTGCCGTGTTGAGGGGTAGACTTTTCCTGTTCTCTACTGGGATAGAGGGTTTTATCTGAGTTAGTTTTGGGTTCTGAGTTTTTGACTGCTAAATTCCTGTTGTTTCATGGACAAGAATCATGTCACATTGCTTTCCAACCAGTAATTATTTGCCATCTTCAATGATGTGCATGTCAGTGGCCATATAGAAATCTGATATATATCGATATACACAAATGACATACAGTACATATATATGAGTGTGCACTCTGCCATGTTTAGTATCTCTAGAAAGAGCTCTAGTACTCAGTACTCTAATGGTCAGCATCACACATTTTATTAAATTGTGAAAAATCTGAAAAAAGTTACTCTGTGGCAGTTGTAATCTGCAATCACTTAATAGATGAGGTAAAAAAAAACAGATTATTGCATCCAACAGAAATTATTTACTAATCATGCAAAAATTGCACTGATGTTGTGTAACCCTATTCTGACATTAAATTATTTTATATTACCCCTCCATTAAATTTGCAACATAAAAACCTACTTATCCTTACCTTCATGAGCATAAGGTTATTTTTAGTTTCAGACTTGAATATTTATAATTGATGCTCAGCTCTCGATGCCTCTCACTCATTTTCAAACGTCAGCCAGTCAGACCCTCTGCTGAGCAGGACGTCCCACAGGAGATCTCTTAAACCCTGAGACAGGAGGACTGGTGCACTGTAATCCTCTCAACTACAGTTATTCTCTCCCTCCACTGCAGGTTATAATTAGTTAATCTAACCTTCTTCCTAAGTCCAGCCCACATATGTGATTGCCAACTATAACAAGTCTTTGTTTTCTGGACCGGTTGGTTAGTTAAGCGTTTGGTTTACTAAAAAAAGAAAAAAGAAATAAACTTCTGTCATCAATTACTTATCTTCATGCCATTCCAAGCTCATTTGTTCATGTTTGGAGCACAAATTAAGATATTTAGGATGAAATCTGATAGCTTTCTGAATCTCCATATAGTTAGGTTCCTGAAATGCTTAGAAAAGCTCAGAATGTACACTGAAAAAAAATGTTTAAAGATGATTTTTTTGGATTTACAATTTTTTAAGCTAAGTGGTTGTAAACAATTTAGTTGGGCTGAATTAAAAAAAATTACGTTGAACATTGCTAAATTTAATTAGTGTGATTAAATTCAACACATATAAATAGTTAGCAACAATTTTGCATGCATCATGTTTTTCAGAACATCATCAAAACAGTTTTAAGTCATGTGAATACGTTTGTGCACACAAAAACAGAAATAACATCATTATTCAACAGCTTCTTCCCTTCAGTTTAGGGTGCGCATTAATGAGAGCATGTGTCATGCTGCTGATGTTTAACCCGATGCATTTGTCAACTTTCTCTGATTGAAATAAAGTACCCCTGCGAGTGCATTTGGGGTATACGTCAGGTTAAAGTTACTTTTTAAAGTAATAATTATATTTATTATTTTTGTATAATATTATTTTTAAGTGGTTCATTCCACTGTGGCGACACCTGATTAATCAGGGACAAATCCAAAGGAAATTAAATGAATAAATATAATTTTTTACATAATTACTTATAACAGTCTTAAAGGGCAACTATGATGAAAATCATCTTTTGTAAGCTGTTTGGACAGAACTGTGTGTATGTATAGTTTGTCTACAGTCATATTAGGCTGATTTAAAGACAATAAGTCTCTTTTTTTTTATTTCCTGATGTTAAAATCCAAATCCCTCCCATTTTGAGGCCCACCGCAACAAGACGTAGGAGTGTGGTTTCCCGGCCCACCAAATTGATTGACAGCCATGTATTAACATGTCTCTGTAGTAACGCATATAATCATATAAACAAAACAGGACATGTTCACGCTCTCTGTGTGTGTGTGTGTGTGTGTGTGTGTGTGTGTGTGTGTGTGTGTGTGTGTGTGTGTGTGTGTGTGTGTGTGTGTGTGTGTGTGTGTGTGTGTGTGTGTGTGTCTGTGTGTGTGCGTGAACTTTGTAATAACATTGTATGCGACTCATTCCAGAAAGGCTTGAATTAACGCCACAACAAATCCATCAAATAATCATTGGGCAAGTTTTTACTGTATTATTTCTCACAAAAGTTACGTGAGATCTGCTTCCTTCATGTCTATCACTGTGCTGTTTATCTGACACAACCAAGGCAGAAATTGAGGCACACTCTGACAGGCACGTGGGAACGGTGGGCGGGGAGAACTAGCATTAAAGGCACAGTCCACAAAAACAGCCACATTGTGTTCAGAGCAGAAAATCCCAATATTCTGAAAGTTGTAATAAATAATCTGATGGGTGTTTTGAGCTGAAACTTTACAGGCACATTCTGGAGACACAAAAGACTCATCTTAAATCTTGAAAAATGGGTAAAATAGGTGCTTTATAAGCTTATCTTACTCTTGAAAAAAAGCAAAAGCTATATAACATCATTTAACATTACTTTGCTCAAAAAGTATCTAAGTAACACATTTAGTTACTTGTTTTTTTTAAGTGACTCAATATTGTAAAATATTACTTTTAAAGGTAACTTTACACATGTGGTGCTGTCATGAATGTCTTCCCTAAACAGACACTAAAGAAACTGTTGAATAAAGAAATTTTGTTTTATTTTATGCACAAAAACTATTCTAGTAGTTTCAGATTGACCCTCTGATGACACATGGATTGTTCTGATGATATTCTTTGTACTTTTCTGGACTATAAGTGTCAATACCCTTGCTGTCTATGAACGATCAGAGAGCTTTTCAGATTTCATTTAAAATATTTGTAATATTTTCTGCCATCTTACGGGTTGATGAATGACATGAAGGCGAGTAATTAATGACAGAATCTTCGTTTTTGGGGTGAACTAAAACTATGGAAGTCAGCGGTTGAAAGTTTCTAACATGTTTGTGTTGAAGAGAAGAAAGAAAGGCCTAAAGGTATGGAAACATTGAGGGTGTGTAAACGTTAGTACATTTTTGTTTTTGTCCCCTATCTCTTTAAGTGTTTTAAAAGACTAAATTCATTCATTTTCTTTTTGGCATAGTCCCTTTATTAATCCGGGGTTGCCACAGCGGAATGAACCGCCAACTTATCCAGCACATGTTTTACGCAGCAGATGCCCTTCCAGCTGCAACCCATCTCTGGGAAACATCCATACACACTCACTCACATCATACACTATGGACAATTTAGCCTACCCAATTCACCTGTGCCGCATGTCTTTGGATTGTGGGGGAAACCGGAGCACCCGGAGGAAACCCACGCAATCAGGGAGAACATGCAAACTCCACACAGAAATGCCAACTGACCCAGCCGAGGCTCAAACCAGCAACCTTCTTGCTGTGAGGCGACAACACTACCTATTGCGCCACTCCACCTGACTAAATTATTATTCTATATTTATTCATTAACATTGAAAATCATTTTATCTAGTCCTTTCTGCTATCCCTACCCTTCCAACAACAACAAATTAATTGTAAGGACTAGAGGTAAGGGATAGAGATTGTTTGGGCCTAAATCTTAAAAATATGATGCGTTATTTTGCATCATATCTGGTGCTATATAATTAACATTCGAACACTTATAATATTATGTTTATATGGTCCATTCCACTGTGGCGACACCAGATTAATCAGGGACAAAGCCGAAGGAAATTGAATGAATTAATATTATTTTTTACATACATTAATTATAACAACTTCAAGCCTATCTTACTCTTGGAAAAAAAAGCAAAAACTATATAGCATCATATGATTGAACCTCAGATGACACATGGATTGTTTTGAAGATGCTCTTGGTACTTTTCTGGACTATAAGTGTCAAAACCCCTGTCAATACCCGTGCTGTTTTGGATTTCTCATAAAATATTTGTAATATATATTTTTTTCAATCTTATGAGTTGATGAATAAAATGAAGGTGCATAATCAATGGAAGAATATTAGTTTTTGGTTTACCTATCCCTTTAATATTGGTTGTGAACAAAATAATGCTCAACTTTCCATTATGATGGTGAGATTGGGTAATTCGGCCTGCGTGTGCACGTGGAGATACTGTTTAGTCATGTTATTTTGGGAGGATTTTCATGTTTTTCAGCCTTGTGTGTGTGTTTATTGGGTGGCATTTATGCATGTATTAAAGCATAGAGAGGATCTGGACATGCTGCTTCCTCTGACAGTGCTTTGGGGGTTGTCTGGGATTAAAGGTGCTTATAGATGACCACATGTCCACCCACACACACTCTTCTCAATGACCAGGAAGTGACCAGATTACAACTGTTTATATGTGTGAGCGCTTGATAATGCGGCTAGTGAATACTCAGATTTTAATTTGTGTAGTCTGCTGTAATGAACTTGTATAACACTATTTATAATATACAACAGTCTTAAAGGGACAGATCACTCAAAACAGAAAATTTTATCACTCACTTGTCATGAATCTTTTTGAAATTTTTTTCCTCTGTTGAACACAAAATAAGATATTTTGAAAAATGTTGGAAACCTGTAACCATTGACATCCATAGTTTTTCCTACTATGGAAGTCAAAGTTTCTATCATTTTTCTAAATCTCTTATTTTGTGTTTAACAGAAGAAAGAAAGGCATAAAGGTATGGAAACACTTGAGGGTGTGTAAATGTTAGTACATTTTTATTTTTGCATGAACTATATCTTTCAGTGTTTTAGATAGCTAAATTATTCGATTTAATTCAATTATTTAATTTTTTTATTAATTTAATTAATTCAAAAATGTGGATTGTGTCAAAGTAGCTTAAAAAAGTTCTAATATATTGAAACTGTGTCAGTCCAGTAGTTCAGTTTAGTGTGGTCCAAACATCCAAACTGAAGATCAAATTCATCGTTGCGCAGCTTCACAAGTCCCAAACCAAGCAAGCCAGTAGCGACATTTATTATTCTATAGTTATTCTATAACATTGAAAATTACATTTTATCTAGTCCTGACTGCTATCCCAACTCTTCCAACAACAACAAAGAAATTATAAAGACTAAAAGTAAGGGATAGAGATTGTTTGGGCCTAAATCTTAAAAATATGATCTAGTATTTTGCATCATATCCGTTGCTATATAATTAGCTTTAGAACACTTCTATTGTGCATCTTTGTGTTGACTGATCCAAATTCAGGGCCAGGTCTATCCATATGAATAAGTTAATTATTTGGCCTTTTTTTAGAGAAAGAAACACAGGGCCATGTGCTTTGTGACCTGTTTCTTTGCTCTTTATTATTCTCTCAGGGATTCCATTACGGAATCCCTCTCAAAACATCAGTGGGGTCTCAAATGAATCCCAAATGAATTCCTGGCCTTTTGTTGACTGCTCTAATCCTGACATCTGAAGAGGATCAAGAGCTGAAATTAATTTCCAGATAACAAAAGAGTGATTTCATCAAGTCTGAATTGTATTTATGGAGATCAATATAAATACAGAATTTTAAGTGTTTTTAAATGATAATTCTCCAGAGCTATTTAAGTGCCAAGCATGTAGAGTGGTTTCTGGTTGGCTAAGTCCATAGGAGTTCTGCTGGTGATGCTTATTATTTGAATGGGAATTAGGCCAATGATTCTGTCCACTTGTTGATGCTGATCAGTTTATAATCGCATACTGTATGTGTCCTTGACTAATACTGACACTATTCTTGAGGTTTCTTTTAGATCATTTGGCCAAAATATTGACCAAAAAAGCAGAAGACTCTTGAGTTTGTTTTTGGATGGGAGTCAAGTTTTTTGAAACCCTTTCAAACTATTTATGGCGATATACGAGACGTCAGATTGTATATTTTTAGACTTTTCGATCTCTAGACCCAACTAACTTCTAGAGTTCTCCAGTTGTGATTCTTGAAGATTTTAGCCACTTAAATCCATATTTCTGACAGAGTATTGGGATAATGTATGTCATTGTTAATGTCAATGTCAATTTTATTTATATAGCACTATTAAACACAACCTTTATTAATCACAACTAAGGAAAATATAAAATTATAGCTAAAACAGACAATTTTCATTGATAAAATGCCAAATCAAAGATGTAAGTTTTCAACCTAGATTTAAAAACAGATAGAGATGAAACAGATCTAATACAGAGGGGCAGAGCATTCCACAACATAGGACCAGCTACTGCATTTCAGCCTCGACTTAGGGATACATAATAAGCTCTGGTTAGATGAGCAAAGAGACCGACCAGGCTGATGCTCAATCAACATGTCTGACAGACAAGAAGGTGGCAAATCATTTAGAGATTTGAAAACCTCTAATATAGACACACATCCTCTTCCAGGCTGAGTAATAATAACTTCCAGTTGGCTGGAATTTCTTAATCATTGCTTTGATGGTGCCATTGGCATTTTCAATGCTTTTGCTGTGTTTTTTCATAGCCACCACTTCCCATTTTGTGATGCTCAACATCCTTTTACACATTGTGATGAATGTGAGTTTGGCCTGTGTGCTTGCTTATATGTAAAGCCCTGTCAAACAGAAGGCCATTGTTCAATAGTTACCTGTCCCTAGGTCACTCAGGTGTACTACAAGATGTAAAATATCAATAGGAATTTACTTAATTTATTTTTTGCTCAAATAAATCCCCAGATGTGCCACTAATATATATAGTTTGAAGTCTGATATTTGGGGTATCTAACTTTATCAATTTTTTTAAATAAATAAAAATAAATAATTTTTCTATGCATTTTTACTAAACTGTACCTTAAATATATCATATCATCACCTAGGAATTTTAAGGTTCTATCTGTATTCTAAATGATTTGATATATTGAGCTTAAACATTTTTTCATTCCATAGCAAACAGTATCTGTGCAACATTTGTTTTTTAAATAAAAAGTCTTAAAATGTAAACAACTTACAAAAAAATCCCATAATGTAATTAAGTTGTCATTTAATAAGAATATGTCAATAACTCAATTTTGACAAAAATGTCAGATAGAACCTTATAACTCTAAGGTGACAATATGCTGTGACATAGCAAAAAAACAAAACAAAAACAAAAATCTCCTAATAATATACAAATAGTTTGAGAGTGATTTATCTTCAGGTCATGGGCTTCACAGTGATCATGATCTTGAGTCACGTGATCATGATCTTGAATGGGTTCTTCATCTAATTCTTGTAATTACCTGATTTAAAATTAGCACATGGTGTCACACCAGAAGACATGGTTATCAGTGACAAAATGTTTCTATGTTTTTAAAAATATGGATGAAAAAAAGATTGCCATTTTCCAAAATAGCCGCTTTTAAAATAAGGACTGAGGTATTTAATAAAGACTTTGCAATTTTTTATATTTACTTTAAATGTATTTATTATTATTTAAAAAATAAGAATCTTATTCAAATTTTTATAAAAAACCAAAAAACAAAACTATATTTGAGATAGTCACACCATGGGACAGTTTTGAGCTTTTGAGGAAAAAAATGAGATTTTAATAGTAATTTTATAACAAGAAGTTAATGGAAGACAAATTATTTAACCATTTACTGCATTTCAAATGATGACAATACTAATTGTATTCATTTTTGTCATGTGTGACTGTGAAAATGCATGGTCATGTCAACAACCCATATATGTATAACGTCTTGGTTACGTCTGCAACCCAGGTTCCTCGAATAGGGAACGGACACGTGTGTCTGGTAGCAGACTATGGGAGTACGCCATAGTCTGTTACCAGAAACACATTGGAGTTCCCATGAAGGGGAACTGTACTGTTTGAAATGGTTTGTTCTTAAGGAGAGCAGCTTTTTTGTTCATATTTTGAGCAAAAAGATCAAAAGGTTAAACAACAAAGATATTTTTTCACATCCTTCTGAGCTCATATTTACCAAGGGGTGTCTAGAAAATATTGGTGGTAGGCATTGTGTGTTAGAAAATGTAACTGGAATCAGAGATGTCATGTGTGTTTTTATTAAGCTTAGGTTTGTCCCAAACAGCTCTTCTAAAGACCATTAGGATGTTTTCAGGATGTGGGAAAGCCGGTGTGGTGACAGTCGTAGTTTGTGCTGTGGTGGTCTTGGGTATCGGTTACTGTCAGGAAGTCAGTAGGAGATGGCAGGGGAGGCAGTCGAGTGAAAGAACAATAGCTGCTCTGAATAAAACTCGTTTGTGCTTCGAACAAAAGACAAGAGGCACTCATCACAGGCATGTGACGCCTCAAATGTGTTTAATCACTGTTGTGCCTCTCACTGCTGGACAGATGTGGAGCACAGCAGTGGTCAATGTGCATTTGATTTGGCTTTCACAGGTTTAGTTTCATCTGAACATAATAGCCTGAGGAAAGATCACAATTCAGTTGTAATTTCATTTTCATTAGTTTTAAAGCTCCATATTAAAGGTTTATTGACTGTAAACTTATGTGTTTATTCTGTTATGACATGCAGTAGTAATTAAAATGACTTTGATTAGATCATTTATATTGTATGTACACTCACCGGCCACTTTATTAGGTACACCTGTCCAACTGCTCATTCACTGACGCAAATTTCTAATCAGCCAATTACATGGCTTACACTAAGTGCATTTAGGTATGTAGACATGATCAAAATGATCTGCTGCAGTTCACACCGAGCATCAGAATGGGGAAGAAAGGTGATTTAGGTGACTTTGAAAGTGGCATGGTTGTTGGTGCCAGACGGGCTGGTCAGAGTATTTCAGAAACTGCTGATCTACTGGGATTTTCATACACAACCATCTCTAGGGTTTACAGAGAAAGGTCCGAAAAAGAGAAAACATCCAGTGAGCGGCAGTTCTGTGTGCACAAATGCCTTGTTGATGCCAGAGGTCAGAAGAAAATGGCCAGACTGGTTCCAGCTGATAGAAAGGCAACAGTAACTCAAAAATCCACTCATTACAGCAGAGGTATGCAGAAGGATGTCAGAATTTGGTGTCAACAACTTGAAAAGCATGGATCTATCATGCCTTGTATCAATGGTTCAGGCTGGTGGTGGTGGTGTAATGGTGTGGGGGATATTTTCTTGGCACACTTTGGACCCATTAGTAACAAGTGAGCATTGTGTCAATTCTACAGCCTACCTGAGTATTGTTGCTGACCCTGTCCATCCCTCTATGACCACAGTGTACCCATCTTCTGATGGTTACTTACAGCAGGATTACATGCCATGTCACAGAGCGTGGATCATCTCAGACTGGTTTCTTGAACCTGACAATGAGTTCACTTTACTCAAATGGCCTCCACAGTCACCAGCGCTCAATCTAATAGAGCACCTTTGGGATGTGTTGGAACGGGAGATTTGCATCATGGATGTGCAGCTGACAAATTTGCAGCAACTGTGTGATGCTGTCAAGTCAATATGGACCAAAATCCCGTTCCAGTATTTTGTTGAATCTATGCCACGAAGGATTAAGGCAGTTCTGAAGGCAAAAGGGTGTCCAACCCAGTACCAGTAAGTGGCCAGTGAGTGTATATTATCAATTATAATTAACCTATATTTTGTTTTATATTTTTCCCTTGATTATGATACATCACACATTCTTTTTATTTGTAGTTTAAAGGGTTAGTTCTAAAAATGGAATTTTCTCACCATTTACTCCTCAAGTGGTTTCATACCTTTCTGCTGTTGTTTTTCTGTTGAATACAAAGAAGATATTTTAAACAGAGTTGAAACCTGTGACTATTGACTTCTGTAGTAGGAAAAAAAAATATTATGGAAGTTGATGGTTACAGGTTTCCAACATTTTCCAAAATAACTTCTTTTGTGTTCAACAGAAAAAATAAATAAATAAAGCAGGTTTTTGCAATCTTTAATTAAACTTACATTGACCCTACTCTTTAGACCACGAGCTCTAAATGTGCATCCCAATCGGAAGCTGACTTGAAATCCTCTTTGTGTCTTGATATGTGGCAAGCCATGTGTTTTTGCCAAGCGTCTGTTGCTAGGAGTAAATACAAAAGACAGTCTTGTAATAGACACTCATGTTACACACTCGCACAGATATAAAGACTCTCAGGATTGAAGTTGAAATCTATACAGCATGTTATAGATATTCCTAATCCTGTATTCAATTATTCAATTATAATTCTCTTGATAGGTTGACGTGATTTAATGAAGAAAAAAAAGTTTACTTTTATTTACAATCCCTTTTCACAAGTCTTAAACTTTTGTGTGAAACTTAAGGTGTAATCTTATTAGAAAAATCTTGGTGGAATTTTACAGGCAAAAAAATCAGTGATGTGATGCTGAACCTCTTTATATATAAAATATTTACTTGAATTCATCATGTGAAGTCAATTTCTCTGTATTTTACCATGTGTACATATTTGTGGCTCTCAGTTGTTGGTTGATAGTAACATGATCATTTGTCGAAAACCTGCTTAGTATGTGTTTTGTTTAAATTAGATTTAATTAGAAATAATGTAAAGCTACACATGGAATCAAAGTCATTAGATTCATTGTTGCCAACTTAGCAACTTTGTCGCCATATTTAACGACTTTCAAACCCCCTTAGCGACAAATTTTCAAAAAAGCGACTGTCGACAAATCTATCGACTTTTTTGGCTGTTACTGGAGATTTTTTATAGACCCTCGTGGGTGAGTACTGTACCGTTTTTACTCTTCTCCACGAACTGCGGGGAATTCCATCGGCCCCTCCCCTGCCTCAGAGCACTTTCAGGCGGCCCAGTCCTCATACAGCAGTCTCTACCACCTGCAGCCTGAGAGCAGATCACTCCCCTGCGTACTGACAGCAAATGATTTAGCACAGTGAGTGTGAGGTATTTGTACAGTCAAACCGATCTGCTTCTCCTTTGTTTTAAAATTAACAATTTAATTTGACTGTTTATTCTTTTCTAGTTCACAATCACAGATATGTGACAATCACAGTTTATTACATCTGAAATATTACTGCAAATTCACTACACATCTATACTGATATACTGTATTCAAACAGCAATAAATTTAGTTAAATTGACATGCTTACATAAAGCGTAGTGCAAATATAAATACCCCTTTATTAACCATAGGCTGTTAAACAAACAGAAACGGGTGGACCTGATGATGTCAGTAATATGCAAATTGACATATGATGTAATCTAACGAAATTTAGCGACTTTTCAGGCAGAGCTTAGCACCTTTTCATTGAAACTACTTGACAACACTGATTGGATTGCTGGCACTACACAACATAACATCATTTTAATGGAAAGAATCAATGACATTTGAATGCTGAACGAGATGTAAGAAATAATGTAAGATAATGCTTGATACAGAGGTTCACATACGCTACGTGGTTTATTAAAACGTGGCAGCCCTCATGTAGCTTCTAAATCCAAAATTCGTAATCAATCTAAGTTGACAGAATAGGACAGGATGGTTGCCCACAGAAGCCAGGTTTGCTGATGTTGTCAACGTAATTTCCAGTCAAAACACATTTCAAAATGAAGGACATACATTGGTGATGCATCAGTGCTTCTCTTAGACTGCCTGTTTGATAATTGCACTGCACAATTGTCACTTACGCTGTGCCCTAACAACACGTGTTGTAACAAGATTTCAGTAACAAGCTAGTTGGCTGTCTTCACCAGACACGACACGACAGAAACATTTAGATACCGTGGTCATTAAACCTCATTAAGTACATGGTCAGTGACTGACGTTGTTGGTTTGCACTAAGTTGCAGTAATGTTCATGCTCAAACTGTATGCTTGCTAGTTATTTTGTTTTTAAGATCTGAGGTATATCTGCTGGTGCTTTTAGTATGGCAATAGATGTCCTGTAAAATGGTATTCAAACTCACATCGGTAACATTTAACACTGACTGAAGCACATAATCATCTGTTAAACCTGAGGTAAATCAGTGTTATTGTAGATTATGCTGGTGTTCTGCCATGCTGTTGCAGAAATAGAAACCTTTTCTAAATAAGAAACTTTGCACATCAACGTCATGGATGCTTAGGTTAAAAAGTCCTTTTAACATGGAGAAGAAAACTTTTACTGCATGCCACATACATCTTTATTGGAAGATTATTGTTTAAAATTGTTTGACCGAGAGTCTGTTTAGTCTGCATATCACTGATAATAAGATGAAAGATGGCAATACTGTGTGATAAACGAAATTGTATAATGGCCTTGAACAATAGCTAAACGCACTACAGAATGTTACATTTTGAAAAACGTTCTCAAATTGCATGTATTCTGTCAGTGCTACACAAGCTTAGTTTGTGGCACCAACTGCTTGACACTTATAGCTTGTTAGTCAGGGATCAAAGTGCATAACCTAAGGGTTAACAAATCATCACAGCTCGATTTTTGACCCTTAGGTTACACAGATTTTACTCCACGTGTAAATGCATCAACCTGCTATGTGTTTTTGCGTTCAATGAATAAAATGAAGAGCACACAGCTGGACCTCATGCCGGCTCTCTAAAGTAAAATCTGACAAGTGTTTTTCACATATATTCGGGTTATTAGCATGTTTAAGTAATATGAAACATTCACATATCTTTTGCAAGTTCATTATTTGAGATGTAGAACGCAGGGAAAGCAGCCGCATAGAGAGACACTGCATTGCTGGTGAAGATTACTGCTGTTTACAGGGGTTTGACGCAGGGGCAATGCTAGACATAAAGCTCTACCGGGGCATACCGCCCTCCACCCCACCCCACTCAAAAAAATTTAAATAATTATATATATATATATATATATTGTGGCGAGTTAGAGGGAAAACACTCACACAGAGGGTTGTAGTACAGACTTTTCCCCGGAGGGTGATTTATTTACAGGTATAATGTGCAGTGGATAGTGGTGTAAAGGTGCTCTTCTGGCCAGGAAGCGTGCAGGTGCTCCGGGGATAGAGAGTGGGGCCGTGATGGGTTGGTCGGTGGTTCAGCAAGTTAGCTGCTTGAGTCCGCTGGGAGAGAGAGAGAGACACAGAGGTTAGCTCGGGAGTCATTGGTAGAATGAAGCTCACCCTTGGTTGTCCCGACGCTGCTTATATCGGTGTCCCTTAATGACTCCCAGCTGTGGTTGATCCACTGTGACGAGAAGGCAGCTGGGGTGAATTTGGGACCATGGCGACATTGAATTAGTATACTCGCCACATTCCCCCCCCCTTAGTGTCGTCCTGGTCCGAGATTTCCTATGAAAATATGAACACATTAAGAGAGGAGGGGGTGAATGTTTTGACAGACCTGCCCATCCTGACCATAAACGTGACAGTCCATCCGCGTTTCCGTGGGAGGCCCCGGCTCGATGCTGAACGTTGAAGTGGTAATCCTGGAGCGATAAAAACCATCTGGTTACCCGAGCATTATTATTCTTTGCCGTAGCCATCCATTGGAGGGGTGCATGATCTGTTACAAGGGTGAACCGTCTTCCTAACAGGTAATACTTCAGCTCCAGGATTGCCCACTTGATTGCCAGGGCCTCCTTTTCCACTGTCGCGTATTTGGTTTCTGCTGTTGTCAGCTTCCGACTTATATATACTATGGGGTGTTCTTCTTTGTCATGGACCTGGGAGAGGACCGCCCCCAGGCCCGAGTCGGAAGCATCCGTCTGAAGGATGAAGGGGCAGCTGAAGTCTGGTGCGTGTAGTACTGGAGAAGATGTGAGTGCTGTCTTTAGTGCCTGGAACGCCTTTTCTGCTATTGGGCTCCATCTTATCCTCTCCGGCTGTCCCTTCTTGGTCAGGTCTGTCAACGGGCTGGCTAAGGATGAGAAGTTAGGGATAAAACATCTATAGTAGCCCGCTAACCCCAGAAATGCACGTACCTGGGTTTTTGTTGTTGGTTGTGGGGAGTTTTGCAGTGCTTGGACTTTGCTTTGTTGGGGTTGAATGAGGCCTCTTCCTATATGGAAACCCAGGTACTTGGCTTCTTCTAGACCTAGATGGCATTTTCTGGGGTTTGCTGTGAGTCCGGCCCTTCGTAGATCCAACAGCACCCGCCGCAGGCGGGATAGATGTTCTTCCCATGACTCCGAGTGGACAACCAGATCATCGAGGTAAGCTGCTGTATATGGCTGGTGGGGCCGCAGCAAGATGTCCATCATTCTCTGGAATGTGGCTGGGGCCCCGTGGAGCCCGAAGGGAAGAACCCGGTACTGCCAGTGTCCTCCGGGTGTAGAGAATGCGGTTTTTTCCCTGGCCTCCGGACTAAGGGGCAGTTGCCAATAACCTTTGGTGAGGTCCAGAGTCGAAATGAATCGGGCTCCACCCAGTCTGTCCAGCAGCTCATCCACCCGGGGCATGGGGTACCCGTCAAACTTGGACACTTCATTCAGCTTTCTGAAGTCATTACAGAAGCGGAGGGTGCCATCGGGCTTCGGTACCATTACTACAGGACTGGACCACGGGCTGCGTGAAGGTTCGATTATCCCCAACTTCAACATCTTTTCGATCTCTGTGCTTATAGCCAGCCGGCGAGTTTCTGGCACTCGATAAGGCCTTTGCCGGATGATGGTGCCCGGTGGGGTAATAATGTCATGGTGTATGATTGACGTTCGGCCCGGTTTTTCACAGAACACATCCTTGAACTGACCAACCAGGGCCTGGAGCTCCCCCTTCTGGGCAGCCGAGAGCTGTTCTCCTATATGGACCACTGGTGTATTCTCCTCTGTAAAGGCCACCAGGGTGCCAGGGGGTGCTATCCAACGTTTCATTAGATTTATGTGATAGAGTTGTTCTTCCCGCCTTCGTCCCGGCTGACGTACTCTATAATTTACCGGACCCACCTTCTCAACCACCGTGTATGGACCCTTCCATGACGCTAAGAACTTTGATGTGGTGGTGGGTATAAGAATCATCACTCGGTCACCCGGATGGAATTCTCTTGGTTGGGCTGGCCGGTTATATATTCGTTGCTGGGCGCGTTGGGCTTCGCGCAAATGGTCTTGGACAATAGGCATTACTTTGTCTATGCGTTCCCTCATGTCCCGTACGTGTTCAATTACCGATCGATGGGGTGCTGGCTCCTGTTCCCACGCCTGTCTGGCCACATCTAATAAGCCACGGGGTTGTCGGCCGAACAACAGTTCGAATGGAGTGAACCCTGTGGATGCTTGGGGTACCTCTCTGATGCCAAATAACACGTACGGGATCATGATGTCCCAGTCGCGCCCGTCTTCTGCCACCACTCTGCGGAGCATGCGTTTCAAGGTTTGATTAAACCGTTCGACGAGTCCATCAGTTTGAGGGTGATATACTGATGTTTTCAGTTGTTTAACCTTCAGGAGGCGGCAGAGTTCGGCCATCAGCCGGGACATAAAAGGCGTGCCCTGGTCAGTCAATATTTCCGCCGGTATTCCCACACGGCTGCACAGCAAAAATAATTCTTTTGCGATTGCGGCTGATGTGGCTTTCCTCAGGGGAATCGCTTCGGGATAACGGGTGGCATAATCCAGGATTACAAGGATGTGTTCATGCCCCCGGGCCGACTTCGGCAAAGGCCCTATCAAGTCCATACCAATGCGGGTGAAGGGTACATCAATGATGGGTAATGGTATGAGAGGGCTGGGAGGAGGTCGGTGGGGAGACGTTTGTTGGCAGGTATTACAGGCTTGACAGTATCTTCTCACGTCTCCTTCAAGTCCTGGCCAGTGAAATCGGTCTCGGATTCTTTTCACCGTATTTCCTGCTCCTAGATGCCCTGCCATTGGGTGGGTATGTGCCAGCTCTAATACCGTCTCCCTTTTGTTCTTTGGAACCACCAACAGGGTTTTCTTTTCCCCCCGCCTCTCTGCGACGCAGTATAGCAGACCACTGATGACTACAAAGTGTGGGAGGGGGTGAGGGGTGGGAAATCGATCCTTCCCATCTACAGCTCTTACTTGTGGCCAGCAATTTTTTAATGTTTGATCCTCTCGCTGGGACCTCCCAAAATCGCCTCCTGTAGTGATCTGTTGAAAAAGATCAAAATATAGATTAGGCGAAATTGTAGACTCACCCCCTTTGTCGCTTTCGGTGGCCAGTAATGCTGGCTGGCGGTCCCGCCGGGCCCGAGCCTTTGGTTGTCTTCTAGGACGCCCCGTTGGAGTATTATGCAGTGCTAGGAGCTCGTCGAACCCCGGCCAGTCTCGGCCCAGGAGGAGGGGTACAGGGAGATCTGGAACCACCCCCACTTCAACGGGCCAGCTACCTGGCTTAGCTGCAATCGTAACCCTCTGTGCTTGTACATAGCGTGTATCCCCATGTACACAAGTTATTGGTATTCGGGCTTTGCTTTCTCCTCTTCGTCTAATTACCCCAGGATGTACCAGTGTGATGGCGCTCCCCGTATCTAATGTGGCTGTTTGCATCTTCCCATCAAGAGAGACTTTCGGGAGGGGGCCTCGGGGGGGATGGTACGATGTACAACACATCCTGCGAGCCAGGCCGGGGTCGAGTGCACTGGTGGCTCCGTGGGCATCGGCTCATCCAAAGGGCTGGGGACCGCCGGTCTGCTAACTGGTCTTGATGTGCCCTCCACGAGTCGCCATGGTGGATGTGCCTTTCGGGGTGGCAGAGCCGCTCTCTCTCCAGCATCGCGGGCTACAAGAGCCTCAGCCAGCTCCACAGCTTCCACCAAAGCGGCTAAAGATCCCGGATTTCTCATACTGGTGAGTCCGCGTAACCGTCTGGGTAATGCTCGTAACAATTTTTCAACAACCACTTTCTCAGCGACCTGGACGCCGGAGGGGTCCCCCCCTAATAGCCACAGTCGGCCGAGACGTGAAAGCTGGGCAGCTTGGGTGCGCACCGGAGTTTTCTCATCATATGTCCAGATGGCAAATTGCTGGGCTGCACTAATCGCAGAGAGCCCCACTCTGGCCAAAATCTCCTTTTTTAACGCTCCATAATCATCATTCTTTGGGGCTTCTAGGGAATAATATGCTCGTTGAGCTTCACCGGTCAGAAATGGGGCTAATAGCTTCGCCCATTCTTCTTCTGGCCATTTTTCTCTCTCTGCGATTACCTCAAAAGTGTGAAGGTAGGCATCAATATCGTCCAGGTCGCTGAGTTTGGTTAAATGTTGGTGTGCATTTATCTTCACCTCAGGGAGGGGTACCCGTCCCGCCGCCTGGAGGAGCTGATGTTCCAGTCTTTCTTGTCTTGCGGCAAGCTGCTCCGAGATTTTCTGCTGTCTAGTTGTGACTTCCGCTAGGTGGCGTATGACCTCCTCCATGGACATGCTGTCTCCGGGAAAGCACCCGAGGAAGAGAGAGAGAGAGCGGATGCCTCGTCTGTAACACACAATGGAACAGTCAGAACAGCAGGGTTTTTTTTTTTTTTTTTTCACCGGGTAAGTCTGTTTGTGTTTTAATTCCACTCTATTTCTGCCCGCATTCTCCACCAGTTGTGGCGAGTTAGAGGGAAAACACTCACACAGAGGGTTGTAGTACAGACTTTTCCCCGGAGGGTGATTTATTTACAGGTATAATGTGCAGTGGATAGTGGTGTAAAGGTGCTCTTCTGGCCAGGAAGCGTGCAGGTGCTCCGGGGATAGAGAGTGGGGCCGTGATGGGTTGGTCGGTGGTTCAGCAAGTTAGCTGCTTGAGTCCGCTGGGAGAGAGAGAGAGACACAGAGGTTAGCTCGGGAGTCATTGGTAGAATGAAGCTCACCCTTGGTTGTCCCGACGCTGCTTATATCGGTGTCCCTTAATGACTCCCAGCTGTGGTTGATCCACTGTGACGAGAAGGCAGCTGGGGTGAATTTGGGACCATGGCGACATTGAATTAGTATACTCGCCACAATATATATATATATATATATATATATATATATATATATATATATATATATATATATATATATATATATATATATATACACAAAACAAAAATTTATTATAAATAAAAATATTATTGTTATTATACAATTATTAATCTAAATAATCTTAAATGTAACTGGAAAACAGTTAACAAACAACTGGAGTGATGCTAAGATAATTTAAGAAATCTTTTGCATGATTATTGATATCATTAGATTAAAATTCTATAGAAAATTCAATAGAATACAAAAAAATATATATGTTTTATAGAATTATTTGTTGTCTTAGACTAGACTCATGGCAGAGAATTAGGTGTATTAAATCTTACCTCCCTGACTCGTCATCACTCCTTTTTGCTTCATACAAAAAAAAAAAAAATCAGGAGGCATGCTTAGTAAGATCACCGTCTTATTGTTTAAACTTTAGTTTTGTCGACTTGCAAAACCAAAAAAAGGCTGTTACGCCGGTTTTACAATGCATGAGCGGTGCGTGAGCAGCAGGTTTTTTTTGGCATGCAAGTTAACTACCGGGACTTGCACCAGAAGGGACTTGCTTCTCAGGTTCTCTGTGCACACGTGGAGATGCGTCAGTTTACTTTTATATTAAAGACATTGCTTTCACCAGCATTGGTTCGGTTGCACATAGAGAATAACGTTTTTATTCTGGAATTACCACTCTTAATAAATAAATTATTAATAAATAAACTTGCATATGAAGTAAGTCATATCTCAAAGTATTTACTGGGGCACTGGCGATTTTTACTGGGGCACGTGCCCCAGTAAATTGGGTCTAGCAATGCCCCTGGTTTGATGGATAAATATGTATTTGTATCTAAATTGTTAACGCTGCCAAAAGCATTTGCCATTGTTTACCCTTGTTTATGTCCTTGCTACAACATACCATTAACGCTAGACACTATCCCTGTCATATATCAATTTTAACAAGTTAAATGACTCACAGGTTTTGGATCACAATCCACAGCTTCATTTATTATGGTTGGAGCAGCTCCTCCTTTGAGGAGTTTTTAGCCGAATCCAGTACTGAACTGGGAGAGATTTTGGAAGCTGTCCTTTGTCAAATGCTAGAGCTATCTTTTTGTCATTCTCAGGTACATAGTTAAAATTAAATTGTAAGCACTTCTCTCTTTGTGTCATGTCCTTTGGAAGCCCAAATACAAAAACAGAAGAAGCTTTGTGAAAATAGCAGCGTTTGGACAGCATTTTCGCTTTCTCTGCTATAACATTGCCTCTGGCCATGCCTCTTTGCTGTGTGGGGTGTATGCGAGAGGTGAATGCGCGTAACCTGAAGTGTTTCACTCACTAGCCTGAATGTATTTTTTGTAGTCCCCAAACTTTGTTCGCTGTAGGCTGTAACTCTGCATTGTCTCCCTTTGCATTAAACGTTGAGCATATTACATTCAGAGATGTTGTTTATATTCACACATCTACATTACACATCAACTCAAGTTAAAAATCTGATATCGTAGTGGACCACCCGTTTAAAATGATTAAATTTACACTTAGAATTACCTCCCACTTTTTGCATGCACAGACCAGGGACACCAACCTCACAACCGCCCATCCTAACCATACCCCCCCACCACGTCTAAACACTATAGCGAGTTGTGGGGGATGGGAATGCATCAAGACGTGATGATAGGTGATCACTGATAACTGTGAGAGGCTAGACAAAAGGCTGTGATGAGTAAATACAGTTCATTATCACAACAATAGCACGTTATGTGTTCTTGTCATTTTACTGATGATTGCTATAGTAATCTAACCCACAACACAAGATTTGCTGGCCATTTGATATTAAAGGAAGGATCAACACCAAAGACTAATATAGTTTAGACCTTGACAGGGACTTTGTCAGTGCACAGTTTTTATGGACCAGTTACTTCTCCTTTGGATCACAATCTGTAAGTGTGATAATAATTGTTGCCTCCTTATTCTCTGCAGCTTGCATAATATGTGTTTAGTTGTGTGTTGTGTTCACTCTTGCTCTCTGGTTAACTGGCCATGGGGCCTTTAACATATCGCATCTAAAACTGCATACAAAATGTTTCTTTACCATTATTGGTAATATACCATAAATGTTTCTATAACATAATTATGTTCTAGCCGAAATAAAACAAATAAGACTTTCTCCAGAAGAAAAAAATATTATCAGACATACTGTGAAAATTTCCTTGCTCTGTTAAACATTGTTTGGGAAATATTTGAAAAAGAAAAAAAAATCACAGAGGGGCGAATAATTCTGACTTCAACTGTATATATAAAAATTTGTGCAATGGAAAGGTTCTGCCAAGAAAAAGACTGCTGCCATAAAGAACCTTTATTTCTCCAAGTGAAGCCTGCTATCTAATTTACGCCTGCAAGTATACTTGAAAGCCATTAATTCTACTACAGACAGACGTGGGAAGCCTGTAACTGCCCGAACACCACAATTCACAAACCCGTGAGCGTAGAGGATGATTGTTTTTTTCTGGTCAGTGCATGGCTGAAGAATGTCATTGAGTGCGTGCTGTGAGTTGGAGTGAGAGGAGTGTGGTTTGCCCGATTACTGTTTGCATGTGGGCTGGTGCACATAGTGAGTTGATAGTGAGACTGGGACTCTCCAACATGAAGTGGCAACTCGGCTCAGTCCATTTTTTTTTTTTTTGGGCTCTGGGCATACATTCCCCTCCTCTCGCTTTTCCCATAAGCCCCTGGTGCATGGACAAAGTCCCCTTTGTGTGGGTCGTAGCTCTTGGCGAGAGGGCCCACAGCTTTGAAACTTGTTTGAACGATGCGATTTTCATTTCTATCTGTCCTTTGCGTTCTCTCTCCCATATTGAATCAGCCATCTCTCTCTCTCTCTCTCTCTCTCTCTCTTACTCTCTCCACTTGTTCCTTGTGTCGCAGCTCTGCTTAGCAACAGCATGAAGCGAGTGCCCACTGAGGCTTTAGTGCTTGGTATCCCAGTTTTCTGTATGCATCGCAGGGTCACTTTGTGTGTGTGTGGACTTTGTAGAACAAAGTTTGGACATCACACTGGCTTAGATGAGTTAAACAGTACAGCTTAGTCACGTCCTGTTAAATGAACATTTCTGAAAAATTTGCAAATGTTTCAACTTGAAATTGTTTGACTTAATCAATGGACATCAAGAACTTCAATGATGTGTCTCTGTAAATATTTATATACAGTATAAACATACAACCACAGAATCGTTATTATTATTATTTATTTACTTTTATTCTTTTTGAACTATTATTCTTTTTTTATTATTGTATGAATATTCGAGCCTCGGCTGGATCAGTGGGTATTTCTGTGTGGAGTTTGCATGCTCTCCCCATGTTTGTGTGGGTTTCCCCCATGTGCTCCGGTTTCCCCCACAAGTCCAAAGACATGCACTATAGGTGAATTGAGTAAGCTGAATTGTCCTTAGTGTATGTGTGTAAATGAGTGTGTATGGATGTTTCCCAGTGATGGGTTGCAGCTGGAAGGGCATCCGCTGTGTAAAACATATGCTGGATAAGTTGGCATTTCTTTCTGTTGTGGTGACCCCAGATTAATAAAGGGACTAAGCCAAAAAGAACATGAATGAATGAGTGAATAAACTAAAACCGCCACAATATATTACGCCAAACACAGTCCTTTGTTAAATAATGTGAAAATGTTGAATTTGAAAATGAAAGAATTTTAACAGTTTTTCTGGTTTTGATAAATAAAGTAACAACAATATAATACAATAAAAAATATTTAGATGATTTAATTAAAAAAATGTGTAACTATATAAATGTATTAGGGCTACATTGTAAAAGAACTATACAAATAAAGGTGAATTGAATTTAATGTTGAATGTATGTATTTATTTATATATATATATATATATATATATATATATATATATATATATATATATATATATATATATATATATATATATATATATATATATATATATATATATATATATATATATATATATAAATTTTTTTAAACATGCATACAAGGTATAAAATATCACATCCTTTATTGTAAAGTAAAATGATGCTACTATGCATTTATTATTATTATTATTATTAATTATTTTTTATAATAATAATAACTAGTATTATTGAATTGTAAAAAAAAAATAAAGGAACTCATTGCAGTCTAAGAAGAAAAATTTTCTTAATGTTACTTTGCTGTTTTTTTATAGTCTGTTACAGTGTTTTGAATTGTAAATATTTAATATTCAATTTAATGTTTGCTGTATGAACAAAGGTGTCATAGATGATTGCATTACATAAACGTTTGAATGAGTTACTGATATTTTACAGCTAGTATAGTTTTAAAGTTTCTTCTCATTCTGTTATCACTGCTGATAACATCTCTGACTTGTCTTTTAGCATATCAGCAGCAGTAAAATTTGTGGAAATCACTAGCTGTGAAAAACTATTGTTACACGCATGTCCGCCACTTCCGTCCCCAGCAGATACTGTGCTTTAATGATCTTTTCAAAGAACTGGAGCGCTTTATGGATAGTCATTCAGTCTGGAGCTTTGTCAGAAATCAGACTGTTTGAATGCAGAGTTTTACAATCAGATTATTCATTTACTCAAATTCTGTGGTATCCATGTTGTTAATGTTGATGTTATCAACATTAGAAGGTGTCAACTCAAGCTAGTGACGTAAGCAGTGGAGCACTTTTTGTTTAATATTTACCAAATAATACAAGTGTGGTATGGTGAAGAATAGTCAAGTGATATTTTACTATAATGTAGGAATTATTGATTGATTGAGTTTTATTAATACTTTTATTTCATTTTTTAAAGCTTTTGCTATTATTATTATTTATATTTATTATATTTATGCGTATTAAATATCTAGTTTAAATACATTTTTTGTTTTAGAATAAATGTAAGCTCTTTTTATCATTTATTGGTAGTTAGTATTTGTACCTAACCATATAATGTAACAAAAATAATTTGTTTTATGGTTTATTTGGTTCAGGTTTAATGAACTGTATAATTATAAATTACATTCAACGTTTCCAAGAGTATGTATGGAGTTTGGTAAAACAGCATTTTCTTCTTTTGGTCCTAGGTTATGGAATAAAATGCAGAGTGTTATCATGTTCATGTCATCATATCAATAACAGCAATAATAATAATAATAATAATAATAATAATAATAATAATAATAATAATAATAATAATAATAATAATAATCAAACTGGAACCGCCACAAAAATGTTATGACAAACACAATCCTTTGTTAAATAATGTGAAAATGTTGCAAGCTACTTTTGTTTATTACATTTTTCAAAATGTGTCCAATTTTATCTACATAGTGTTTTTTGTTAGCTTGAATAAAGTATTTATTTCTATTTTAATATTTTTATATATATTATTAACTAAGTGAGAATCAGTTTGAACTGCACTTCATGAGGTAACATCTGTCAATTATATCACATTAAATATTAATAAGTAAAAATAAACAATTTAAAAAATTTTATTAAAAAAATTAATTAACTATACAGAATCAGCTTGAATTACGCTTGATGCAATAACATCTGAACAATTCAGATGCAAAAACCTCTTAATGCTGTCTGAAATTTTCTTTTAAAATGAGAATTTATGGCAAAAAATAAGTTCTTTTCATGGCCTTTAAAGTAAAATAACTTAACATAAACAAAGGAGGCTGAGGAAAATTGTCATTTTCGACTGATATTTCAGACGACACTTAGAGGCTTTTGCATATGAACTCTTCATCTGTAACTGTATATTCATATAAATCTAATAAATAAATAAATAAATAACTGAATCAACTTGAATTGCATTTCATCTGGTAACCTGTAAGTGTCTAGAGACCTAATAAATAAACGATTAATATAATATAAAATATTTTTATATTATATTTATGATATAAAACATTTATGAAGTAATCATCTTGAACTGCACATAATGTGTTGACATCTAGTGTACATTTTTGTCTAATCTAATTAACAAATTAATAAGTTAATGTTTTTCTTCATAATTTCTTTATGTGACTATTACTGAATCAACTTGAACACACTGCCCTATGCTAATAAAATGACATTTTAAGGTTTAGGTCAGAAATAACTGACCAATAACTAATAATAATACTGACTAATACTGAAAACTGACTAATAATAATAATAATAATAATAATCATAATAATAATAATAATAATAATAATAATAATAATAATAATAATAAATTTTATTTGTAATGCTCGTTGCTTAGACTCAATTTGCTACAAGGCAAAATAATAACAATAGCAGAAAGCACAACAATTAAAAATACAACAAAACAATAACAATGAACCATGAGATAAAATAATATTGATGAGCTCAAGTCGATAAGCCGGGAGAGATTCATATTGAACATGACTGTTTACTTTCTCTGCCCTACAAGAACTGATAATATTCAAATTAGAAAACAAGGGAGAAGGAAAGCGAGGCCCTCTTGTGAAGAAAGAACAGTTTGTGAAACATTTCCTAATTGTTAATGAGGGGCTCGGGGCAGTGTGCCAGAGCCGCAGGGCCAATGGAGACGGGGTACAGCCGTTGGATGGGCGGGCTGTTGCTCTGGGGTGACAAGTGGGACCCCCTTTTTAACTACCTAGGTGTCACTGTGTTGGAGTGGGGTGCACAGGACAGCAGGGCTCTAATGAGTGTCTAAGGGGCTGCTTGGCTGCGTGGGGTCTCCTGTTTTTTGACCTCCCTCCCTCTTTCGTCCGGCTTTGATCCTGTTCCGGGGAACAAAAGTCCTTTATTTGAAGATAGGATGGATGCTTCAGATAACACGTCCGAGAACAATAATGTGGAGAAGATGGAGAGCAGTGAGGATGTGGATGCGGATTCAGAGCCGTCTGTGGTTAAGATTCCTCCACCTCCATCTGAAAAGCTGGAGATCAGGCCTAATGGCATAAGTGAAGACGGCAAGCCGGAAATATGCAGCACTGTGCCTCTGACCCGCAGTATTTTTCCTTTTACAGTTTCACCTGCTGCCGAGCGCATCCGATTCATCCTGGGAGAGGACGATGACAGTCCTGCGCCTCCTCAACTCTTTACGGAGCTGGACGAGCTGCTGTCAGTGGACGGACAGGAGATGGAGTGGAAGGAAACCGCCAGGTAAGAAGAGTGCTGGCGTTTGACTGGGGATCTGAGTGAGGCTATTAAAGCGAGCAGAGCTGTTCCAGTCACTGTTATTAGCAGGATTTTAATGGTGTTGAAAAACAGCTTGAAAGCATCCCTAATCATTTTTGTTCATGTCTAGTAGTTTACTTTTATCTCATGTTTTGCACAGAATTGATTAGATCAATTTAGATTTTATTTATGTAAAAAAGTGACATTTTAAATTTGTAGATAGTACTCCTGAAATGTATACTAATTATTATATTTTATTATTTTGGTTTTTACATTTCCATATATCATATACCATACATATACAGTTGAAGTCAGAATTATTAGCCCTCCTTTGAATTTTTGTTTCTTTTTTAAATATTTCCCAAATTATGTTTAACAGAGCAAGGAAATTTTCACAGTATGTCTGATAATAGTTTTTCTTCTGGAAAAAGTCTTATTTGTTTTATTTCGGCTAGACTAAAAGCAGTTTTTAATTTAAAGGTCAAATAATAAAATAATTTTATGGTCAAAATTATTAGCCCCTTTCAGCTATCATTTTTTTTTTCGATAGTCTACAGAACAAACTATCGTTATACAATATCTTGCCTAAGTTGACCTGATTCACCCAGTTAAGCCTTTAAATGTGACTTTAAGCTGTATAGAAGTGTCTTGAAAAATTTCTAGTCAAATATTATTTACTGTCATCATGGCAGAGATCAAATAAGTCAGTTATTAGAAATGAGTTATTAAAACTATTATGTTTAGAAATGTGATGAAAAAAAATCTTCTCTCCGTTAAACAGTATTTGGGGAAAAAAGTAAAAAGGGGGGCTAATAATTCTGACTTCAACTGTACATAGATCAACTTTAGCAGATGCTTTCATCCAAAGGATCTCCTAGAAGTAATCAAAGCAATAAAAGTTTGATTTGATACTACTAAATGCAAATAAAAAGACAATTGTCAGTTTATCAAAGTGTGTGTGTGTGTGTGTGTGTGTGTGTGTGTGTGTGTGTGTGTGTGTGTGTGTGTGTGTGTGTGTGTGTGTGTGTGCGTGCGTGCGTGCGTGCGTGCGTGTGTGTATTTATAATAAAAATTTAATTCAAAAAGAATATATAGTATAAACAAAAATAATGTGTTTGATTTACATTACTGTTCAGAAGTTTGATGTTAGTAAAAACCTTCTTTTAGAAGAAGAAAAAGGATAACACTTTACAATAAGGTTGCATTAGTTAATGTTAGTTAATGCATTTACTGACATGAACAAACAATGAACAATACATTTATTATAGTAGTTATTCACGTTAGTTAACATTAGTTAATGAAAATACAGTTATTCAATGTTAGTTCATGTTAAGTAATGGTGCATTATTAATGTTAACAAGCATGAGTTTGAAAGTTAAAATGCATTAGTTAATGCTGAACTATGATCAATAAATGTGGTACAAGAATTGTTTATAATTAGTTCATGTTAGTAAATATATTACTATTGAAACTTTATTGTAAAGTGTGACTGGAAAAGGAAACTAAATTAATTGGCAAGAATATATTAACCCTTTAAGCTGCACTTAATTAATATTTTTTGGCTCTTTTTTGGCCCTTGTATTGAATAATATGCTGGCACAAATCTGATAAATAGTATTTAGCAATTAAATTAATAATTATAACCTATGGATAAAATGTCAACCAGGCGGTTGTGATGACTGTTAAAGGGTTAAAGTAGAAATATGTGTAATGATAAAAAAGTTTTCTGGCTTAAATTAATGTTGTTCTATTCAAGTGTCAAGCTTTTCAGAATAGTTCTGAAGGATTTTGTGCCACTGAAGTTAGAAGTAATTTCTGCTGAAAATGTTGATTTGAATCAAATGAATAAATTGTGTCTCGCAATATAAAAATGAAATCAAAATCACAGTTTGTGCTGTATTTTTCAACAAACAAATCTTACCCACCCCAAATATTTAAAGGGTGCTGCATTTTTAGAAAGAAGGGAAAACAGAACACTTGTGTGGTTTTCTATGCAGGCCGCTTTAATTACTCTTGCTGGCATGTTATACAGGCACTATACAATTCATCAAAAGAAGATTGAAGTATGCTGGCTCATTGCCAGTGGATGTTTGGTGCCAGTGAGCCAAGACATTTTAAACACTTGACAGTGTCTAGAGGGAAGTTTTTCAGCTGATTATTCTTTAATGAATAGTTTGAAGCTTATAAAATACAAATTATGTGTACTTTTAGTTGAGGCCTGATCATTTAACAGACACTGTTGCTTTAACTCTCTGTGATTGTGAGTTCATTTGAGTCAACAACTCTGCCTCTGATGAAAGACGAGTCTCACATCAATTACAGAGCTTTAGCCAGTTCTCAGTGGGTTTGATCATTGAGTTTCAGGTTCAGTTGAGTGGCTCCCAATCAGCGGCCATTATCACATGCAATGGTGGCCATTTAACAGATCACTACAGATGAGTACAAGATTGATTTCTGCTGATCTTTTCTTTTCAATCACAAGTTTATTTCAGAGATTGATTTGGAGATGAGATTACAGCCCAGTTGTGTGTTTTCAGATTAAGGATTTCATATTAATCCCTTCAATTTTATTGAACAATTGCTGTACTGGGGGAAAGATTAGAGTTGTTTTAGACTAGTCTGATGTCTGGGACTGGCATTTGTCTCTGATATAGCAGATTTGAGAATATAGTTTTTTTTTTTCAAAAGTTCTGGGTCAGTATGGTTTTATATTGAGAAAATATGCATTTAATTGACCTGAAGTGACATTATAGAGTTTCTCATTATTACAGAAGATTTACATTAAAATACATGCTGTGCTTTATACTTCATCATAGATTCTTTAAAAAACCCATCAGTATCTTTGTTTTTATAAAAAATAAAATAAACAAATAAATGAATAAAACTCAGGTTCGATTTTAGCTGTGCTAATAATACCCAATGTCTCTTGAGAGCCAAATCAATGCTCTAAGAGGTTTCAAAATGCTTCAGTACTTTCAGCTTTCTGTTTTTTTCTTCAAGGTGGATCAAGTTCGAAGAGAAGGTGGAAAAAGGTGGAGAAAGATGGAGTAAACCACACGTGGCCACTCTGTCTTTACACAGTCTCTTTGAGCTTAGGACGTGTATAGAGAAGGGTACCATCATGCTGGATCTAGAAGCCTCCACTCTGCCAGGGGTCGTTGGTGAGTTTTTCATCTGCAGATATTTTCAGCTTGAACAGGGGCCCAGTCAGTCAACAGATGCTCTTCATCTAAACTCAACTGGTTTGGATGCTGTAATTTAGGGCTGCATGATATTGTAAAAACCTAACATTGCGATATTTTTATATATATATATATATATATATATATATATATATATATATATATATATATATATATATATATACAGGGTGATTCAAAAAGACTTTGAAAACCAAAAACTCTGCAAAGAAAAAAAGGAGAGCTAAGCTCTTTCTGCTGTCTATTTAAGGAAGCTTTGAAGTTTTACATTGAGGAACTAAAAAAAAGAATAACTGCAGCTATCCAAATTGTTACGCCCGAAATGCTACAGAGTGTGGGATTTGTTTGTTTATTGGGTTGATGTCACTCGAGTGTCTCGAGTGTATTGAACACATATGAACTTGTTTTCTACAGAAAAAAAACTTTGTAAAGTACTCTTCATATTGATTAATTACTCAAGGTTCCATCATGTTTCTTTGATTAAATACAGATTTTCAAAGTAGTTGTGGTATTCTTTTTGAATCACCCTGTATATATATACACACACAATTGAAATAAAGTGTATATCAATAAATAAATAAAGAGTGTTTTTTCTAACAGTATAGAGTCTAACAGTATTCAGGTACAGTAACTGAACAATAAAAATAAAATTAATTTAATAAAATTAATCATTATTATAGTTACAAGCGGTAACTGGTTTTAAAATCATGATATGATCACAGGTCTGCAACTATTGTGAATGATCACATTGCAATATTGATGCTGAAACAATATATTGTGCAGCCCTACTCTAATTACACATTTAAAATGTCAGGGGACTCTGATGATACTCTTTTCCTCAGAAATAGTTCTGTGTTTTTGGCAGAGGTATCTGATTTAAAAGCCAAACAACTAGCTAAACAACAACAACAACAACAAAAAATCATTTAAAATAAAAAACACATTGCGGTCTTACTAGTTTTGAATAAATAATTTTCTTTTTCTTAAACACAACTTGCTTTAATGCAGCAAATGCATTGAAGTATCATATAATATAAAATAATTAAACCTGTGTAGACTTAAAATAATTAGCAATAAAAATGACTAAAAAACAAAATGACAATTTTAATTGTTAAATTTAATAATAATGGGATCAAATTAGTGTCCCACCAAAAGTATCGCGGTTGCTGATCAAAAATAATGCGTGTAAATCAAAAAACTGACATTGCTTGAAAAATTATGCGAAAACTAATCGCAGAATAAAAAACATTGAGGTTGCGTACTGAAAGACAGTGAAGGTGAATCAAAAATGAAAATGCGTTTAGACAAATCTTTTTTGTCAGAAACAGCACAAACGTCTTTTGTGGGATAATTTGAACTACTGCTGGGCCAGAGTAAAACCTAATGCTGGTATTAGAAACAACCAACATGAGTTTGTATTTTTTTTGTTTTTGTAACTGTAATTGTTTTAAATTGCAATAAAGTTTCATTGGTAATGTCAGTTAATGTATTTGCTAACATGAACTAAGAATGAACAATATGTACAGCATTCAATAATCATAGTTCAGGATTTACTAATGCATTATTAACATCCAAATTGAAGCTTGTTAACATCAGTTGATACATTGTAAGTTAACATGAACGTTGAACAACTTTTTTTTCTAACATGAACAAATACTGTAATAAATGTTTTGTTCATTATTTGTTAATTAACATTAACTAATACAACCTTATTGTAAAGTGTTACTGCTTTTTTTGGTGCAAAAAATAAAGCATTGCTGTTCTGTGTTATGTACGAAGTCAGCATATTTGTCATGATGCTTTTTGCATTGGATTTATTTTTGTGCATTCTGAGAATCAGTCATCACTTAAGAATTGTTCTGTCATGGAAGCGTTCAGATTAGATTCATGTAGGGCATCAGCTCTGCCACCCTATATTTGTGGACAAAGGGCAGAAGAAAGATCATAAAGATAACATTTATAATCAGATCAGAATCAAAGAGAGAAAAAAATCCAAATGTACTGTAGGAGCTGAGAGCTAGCACGTGTGAGATCCATGCAGCGTCCCAGCCAGCACAACCCATCTATTTTCCTAGTTTCCAAATACTCACATGTCAGGATGTATTCATAGCTCTGTTTAATACAGTCCTCTCCCAGCCGCCGCTGTAACTCTGGGCTCAGATTTATGGGTGGATGCATCCATTCAGGATGGCCATTCCTTTTATACTGAAATCCGGCATAGCGTGAGGAAACTGAGGTTGAACGTTGTGTCTGTTAAAAGGCTCCAGTGCACTACAGCAAAACATGTGATTCTGCTGATTATTTCATAAGCGTTTTCTTAGAGGATTGATTGAGAAAAGAGTTTGGCTGTCTGGATTTAAGCTAGCTGGTTAGAGATCATAACCACTGGCAGCCAATCAAGTGAGATTTATTAATTCACATACTTGAGTCTCATATCCATATCTCTTACTCAGAGCATGATGTGTCAAGTCCTATAATCAATTTGCAGTAAATCTTAAGTTAAGCTCAGTCAGCCTCATAGAGAGCCTTTTGAGCTAAAAATGAATTGAAGGACCGGCCATTAAGGGCCAAACCATTCATAAAAAGGGCCCGAGGGCATAGGCCTCATCTCTTTGACCCTCTTTTATGAAAAATAGATGCTTGCAGGAACCACCAGACAATCTTATGCCCAAGCCACTACCTCATTAGACGTCCACTTCTCAAGACTAAGAATAGACCGCAATGTGTCGCTTCACTGACACCGACTTCAAGATTCTTCAGAGAGCTCATTGCCAAGTTGTTGTTAAAAGTTTGAAGACCAGCATTGTTATATAAAGTTGATATTTGAATAAAAGGATTGCTCCCTTGGCTGTAATGAGATCCGTAGAAGTGAAACAAGCATGAGGCAGGTCCTTTTTTTCTTTCCTGCTGTCTGCTTATCCTGCCTGCTTGTCATTTTCTCTCTCTCTTTCAGAAATGATCACTGACAGTCAGATTGAGAGCGGCCTCTTGAAAGCTGACCTGAAAGAAAAGGTCATGTACACCTTGCTGAGGAAGCATCGCCACCAGACCAAGAAGTCCAATCTTCGGTCCTTAGCTGACATTGGCAAAACGGTCTCCAGTGCAAGTAGGCTGTTTTCCACCCCGGATAATGGTAATACAGGTGCCAGTTTGGTGCAGATTTTATTTTATTTTTTTAGACTTTACTTGTTCCTTTTTCCTTCATCTTTTATGTGATATTTAGAAATATGGAGTGAAACTCTCCACAGTTTTTAAAATACGATTATTAATTTGGTTAAAAATACTTTTGCTCTTTTGATTCTTGTGTTTTGATTTTCTTGTTTTACTCTCAAAGATAATTGAGGTAAAATCAAACCAAATAATTGTAATTTTATTGATCAGATTTTATTTTGGAAGAATTACATCACCTTTAATAGATTTAATTCAATTGGTATTTTGCTAATTTGTTTCTAATAAATGTTACTAACTTACTGATTTATTAATGACTAAGGATTTAGCTGTATGTTATTGCTTTTTAATAAGTAGTTGTGTTCACATTTTAAAGACTCCATGAAATCACCTTTTTCTCATATTAATACCTTTCTATTTTTTTTAACCAAAATGAATACTTATATTCAGCAAGGCTTCATTTAATTGATGAAAAGTGACAGTAATGACATATATTGTTGCATGAATTTGATTTCAAATAAATGCTACTCTCTTTAACTTTCTGTTCATTAGATGTACAAAATACATTTATGGACAGCTGTTTTTGTAATAGTGGGAATTTTTTTTTGACCAGCAAATTAGAATAATTTCTGAAGGATCATGAGATACTGAAGAAAACTATACACACACCAAAAGAAGTAAACACACACAGGCTGCTGAAATTTCTGCTTTTCCATTAAAGAAATTGATACATTTCGAAATGAATTAAAATTCCGAGTAATTGTTTTAACACTAGCGTTTTATAAATTATAAGACTAAATAATTATAAATAATAAGGTGATGCTATGTTCTTGAGTTTGTCATCTATCATAGGCTACATCACATGCAGTATATTATTATTGTTCATTATTGTCAATTGGCTATTTTAGTCAATTAAATTACAACCTACTATATGATTAAAAACATTGCATTATAATGTTACATCTCCCAAATATGTATTTACTTACTTGTCAGTGCAAACTTGTTTAGCTTATCTTATCTTAAGTGTAGCCTGCGTCAAGTCTTGAATTTAAACAGCAGGACAAAAATATAGTTGATGACTAGACATAATCATTTCATCACTCAAAATTCAGTAAAATGTTTATTTTTTAAGCTATTTCTAAACAGAATTTGTGCACAAGTAAAACTGATGTTATACTATTTCACAATATTACAGTTTTTTTAAACTGTATGATCAAATAAATGCAGCTTTGCTGAGAATTAAAGAAATTCTTGCAAAAAATATCTCACAGACTTCAAACTTTTTTACCACCTACTAGTTCGCTACACTGTAAAACTCAACAGTCAACTTTATCAAATGAATTTAGTGTCATTACCTCAAAATTGACTGAAAGTTAATTTTACTCATTTGAAAAGAGTTTTGAACTCAGTGTTGAAGGTAATGAGTTAATTAAATACTTTATTACTTCAACTTAAATGGGGTACGTTCACAGTACTCTTAGTTTTTTGACTCAAATGTTATGTAGCAATTGGTTTCCTCAAACGGTTTGAGTTGCCTTAATTTATTGGGTTTTACAGTACTCAGTTGGTTTAAGTTCTCTTCATTTATTGGGTTTTACTGTGCTCAAATGGCTTCGTTTACTCAAATGGATTAAGTTCACAGTACTCATTGGGATTCGTTTTTGAACTTAAATGGTTTGTTGCAATCGGTTTCCTCAAATGGTTTGAGTTACCTTCACTTTTTGGGTTTTACAGTGTACAGTCTGTATTGAATGAGTGAAATTCTCAATGTAGAGAGCATTTGATTGGTCAAGCATTTTTAGGAGAATACAAGCAGAGCAGTAGACATAGAGAGAATTCATGGGGTCTTTAAATAGTAACTTCCTTACCAGTCCTTAATTTTTGTTTTGTCATGTTTCTGTCTTAATTTTCAGTGATGCACACACACTATGCTGTTGCATTACATTGTTGAGAATGTGAGCTTTGATATACTGATCAGAGAACAGTGTTTTAATGCATACAAGATAAGACCATGGTCAAGAGGATCAATTGATTTTATGGCATAGATATTCATTCATGCCTTCAGTTAAAGGGATAGTTCATCCCATAATGAAAATTTACTGATGATTTACTCTCAATCAAATCAAGGTTGAACACAAAAGAAGATATTTTGAAAAAGGTTGGAAACCAGTAACCGTTGATATCTGTAGTGGGAAAAACAAATGCATGGGAAGTCAGGTTTCCAAAATTCTTCACAATATCTTCTTGCATGTTTAGCAGAAGAGAGAAAATCAAACAGGTCTGTGAAAATTAAAGAGTGAGTAAATGATGGCAGAATTTTCTGTCTTTGGGTAAACTATTCCTTTAAGAAGCTTAATACTTCACATAAACACCACAACAGCTGTTTTCCAGTTGCAAGATTTACAATATTTCATCAGTACTCTAATTGATGTCCAATGGACAGTTTAAATATTCCATAAATATTATTCAATTGAACTTCTTACAGTATATTCAGCATACAAACCACTTTTTATCAGTGTGTGAGATTATACTCTAGTCTCACATCTTCTACCACAAACTGTGCTAAAACCACTGATATGACCTCTTGTCACCTTAACAGTCTTTTTCTTCATCTTTCTTACCTTCTTTTACCCTTTCTGCTGCGCTCGTCACTAAAAGCACGTAATCCACTTGAGAGTTCAGTGCCTTGTCTAACGACTCGCACCTCAGAGGAGGTTTTGCGAGCCCCTGGAAGTCCAAGCATGGGATGGCCTAGTAAGTCCAACTTACCAGTTGCCAATGCATGTGTTGTGCCCTGCTGAGAAATCCAACAAGAAGTCATGTTAGTTGTGTTAGTTGTAATTAGGCATGGGCCAGATCAAGATTCTGAGGGTATGATAACCTTGGATAAAAATATAATGGTTTGATGGAATTGTGAGTATTGCATTAAGATATATTCTTTTTTAATTGTCTGAGTAAAAAGCAAGACCTTTTCCCCACTTTTGAACACAATATATTTTACTTTGAGAACCATTTAAAATATTTTGGAGCAGTAAACATGTCAGGCTGAATAATTCAAATGAATCATTGACTTTTGCTGTCTTCATTAGTTTCAAAAACACTGATTTCTTTACAATTTAGATCTTTGTAGAACTTTTCTGCTTTAGATAAATTTGCCCCCCCCCCCCCCCCCCCCCCAAAAAAAAAGTAATGAATAAAAAAAATCTTTCACATGCCTTAGGAACGATATTAGAAAATTTTAAAACCTTGACTTGAAACCGCGGTATGCCTGTTTGCAATCCCATGTTAGCATAGTCATGTAAAACTGAGCCGATATTGGCCAGCACTCTCACATCATATTCTTGAGACCAGCAAACCACCCGCCAGTATCTCTTTCGGCCTCATGTATTCAATACATTAGCTTATGTTGGAGACCAGCAATCCTGGATGTTTCAGCAGGGTCGATTCTCATTCCATGCAGTGTGTAATGTAGTGGCGATAACATGGTCATTTTAAAAGATAGTTCACCCCCAAAAAACGTGTTCACTGTTATTACACACCCTTAAATGGTTTCAAACTTTTATAAGTTTCCTGTTTTCTGTTGAACACCAGCTATTTTGAAGTATGTTGGAAACTGGTAGCCATTAGCTATGTTTCCATCTAAAAATGCGAGTTAACTTTATAAGCAAAACTGGAATATTGCATATAAGACATACGAATAAAGCAGCGTTTCAAAGGGAACAAAATCGTCGCTTCCTGACTAACTGGCAACATATATGAACAGTAAAAATGGAATTTGCTGTGGTAGGAGAAGCTGCGTCAATCTTTTCTTTATTTAATGAATGACATGCGCCTCAGAAGACAATGCAGACACACAATGAATTCGTCGTGGCGTTTGAAGGTGTGAGACACAGAGAACAGACGCTCTTGACAGTTCTGGAGATAATTAATAATATAATAACACTAATACTGAAACGGTTAAGATGTTTTAGAATGACCAAAACAACATTTCGGATGTTTTACAATGTGCTCAGCCTGCTGCTTTGTCCATTTACACACATTTTTATCATCACATAATCTCTTATAACAAAATCGCATGACTTTTTTAATGCCCATACTGGAATTTGTTTGGTAAAAGTGTTTCCATCGTAGCTTATGCGCATCTTTTCTTATCGAATAAAACATCTATCCAACTCAGTTATGCGCATATGTTTTTTTATCCGCATTTTCAAAATTCATGCGCATTCAATTCAGCTATTGACATACACAGTAGTTAAAAACATACATATATGATAGTCAATGGCTATCAGCTTTCAACATAACTTAAAATATCTGCTTTGATTTTCAACAGAAAAAAGAAACTTGAATTTGTTTGGCTGAGTAAATAATGACAGAATTGTCTTTTTTTTTGGGTGAATTCTCTTTTTAAAAGAGTCATATCAGGATGAATATTTTAAGAAGGTTTATGGATTCTTGAATAATCAATACCTTGGTGAAAAATTTGATAATATGTATTGTATAAATATGATATGACATTTTAACCATGTTACTAAAGCTTTTGTTGTTGTTGTGACCATGTATGTGTAGTAATCCCCATAGTGAGTGTTGTGTAATGAATAGTCATATCTAGATTTTCCCATTATGTTGATCTTCAGCCCTAATAGATTTCAGTTCCAAAGTCTTCTGGACTTGTTTCTGTAAAACTTTCCACTGGAGATCATCATATCATCATGACTATAACATTTAATTATAAGCAGCCCTGATCAGATAATGTAGGATTTATGAAGGTGGATGTAAGATATAATTTTGTATATACACACACAGGCTAGTTTATTTTATTTTATTTTATTTATTTTTTTTATTTATTTATTTATTTTTTTTTTATGATTTGGCAGCATTTGTTTTTCTTCTGTTGGCTGCATCAAACTGACATCTTAGTAACAAAACAACCCTGGTCAGTAATAGCCCTGATGGATTTTCTGTGTCATTGGGAACACTTTGCTTCACTTTCCTGATCCTGTTCTCCCGCAAATGCTTTTCACAGCATGATGCCAATGATTTGGGTTCTAAAAGTAGGTTCCTTTCTTGCTTGACACATCACTTTTTCTAATTTGAATCATTTTAGTATAAAATGCATGGACTTCAGGAAATTAAGAATTTTGTGAAAAGTATTCATATTCTGTACAGTGTTGTCAGTCTCATTGGTTTCCTATTGGTTCTGTCTATCATCTATCATATTGGTTTTATCTATCATCTATCATGTGAGATGTTCTGGATGTTTCTGCATTTGGGTTTTTCTGTAAATGTTTCCTTTCTTTTTTAAATTTAGTGACTGGTAATTATTTCAGTTGTGGCTGTATCACTTAACCAATGTTTTCACTAATTTTGCTCAGGCAGCCCAACCACTGCACACCGCAACCTGACATCAAGCAGCCTGAACGATATCTCAGACAAGCCAGAGAAAGACCAGGTGAGTGTAGTTTCAAGATATACAGTATACACATGCACCAAATGTGAAAAAAAAAAAGATTCGATATATGTATATGTTGCAATTTTTAATACTTCTATTCAGGAAAGATGTCTTAAAGTTACCAAAAGGGCCAGTAAAGACATTTATAATGTTACAAAATATTTCCTTTTCCGATAAACGCTGTAAAGCTTGTATATATATACACACAGTTAAAGTTGTTTATTTTTCCCCCAATGTCTGTTTAACAGAAAGATTTTTTTCAACACATTTCTAAACACAATAGTTTTAATAACTAATTTCTAATAACTGATTTATTTTATCTTTGCCATGATAATAGTAAATAATATTTGACTAGATATTTTTCAAGACACTTCTATTCAGCTTAAAGTGACATTTAAAGGCTTAACTAGGTTAATAAGGTTAACTAGGCAGGTTAGGGTAATTAGGCAACTTATTGTATAATGATGGTTTGTTCTGTAGACAGTCAAAACAAAATGCTTAAAGGGCCTAATAATTTTCACCTTAAAATGGTTAAAAATTAATAGTAAAAAAATGGTAAATGGTAAAAAAAAAATAAAAACTGCTTTCATTCTAGCCAAAATAAAACAAAAATTACAAAAAAATGTTTTTTTTGTAAACTATGAAAATTGCACTAGTTTTCAAAGTCATCAGGGTGTCCGCGGGGTCTTAAAAAATATTAAAAGTTCATAAAACGATTGTGAGAATTAAATTTTTTATTAAAAAGTCTTAATTGCGTTTTTACGATGTTTTAAATTTTGTTAAAGCGTTGTCCAAGGTGTTTGACTCAAAAAAAAAAAAAAGCATAAATATACTTTTTTTCCTTCTAATATCAACAATTGCTTGCTCGACCCACGTAACTGGTTCAGGCCGGGGCGTATCCTGTCAAGCTCCTCCATCTGGGTGATGTGACGTAATTTGTGACAAACGCAGAAAGATGATGTGACGCTCTCCACATGGAGTGAAACCATAGAGCGACGGCAAAATGGGAAAATGTAAGTTAAAGGTTTGATACTGATTATAAATTGAAGTAGCGATGAGGTCTTAAAATATTCTGAGAAGGTCTTTAAAATGCCTTAAAAAGGTATTGAAATTATCTTTTGGATTACTGCATATACCCTGGTAATAGATTAAAATATCAGAAAAAGCCAATAACTGCCCACAGAGCCTCAAAAATATCTCAAAAATAGTTGAAATTGGACACAAGATGTAGCCACACACATTAAATATCTTGTGCACGTCTTTCTGCCTGCTCTCCTGATTCAATGTGGTATAGGTGAATTGAATAAACTAAATTGACCTTAGTGTATGTATGTATGTGTGTGTGTGTGTGCGTGCGTGCGTGCGTGCATGTGTGTGTGTGTGTGTGTGTGTGTGTGTGAATGCAAATGGATGTTTCCCAGTCCTGGGTTGCAGCTGGAGGGGCATTCACCGTGTAAAACATATGATGGAATAGTTGGCAGTTTATTCCGCGGTGGCGACCCCTAATAAATAAGGGACTAAGCCTAAAGAAATAAATAATTGCAGCCTTGGGGGAGAAGAACAACATGCTTCTATTTATACAAAATTAAGATCAGCTTTGAAAAGCAGTTACAGATGTTTTGTTTAATATACACAGATATTATATAAATGCAGTCACAATAGTCATGTTTCCATTCAAAGTTCTAATTTATTTTAATGCCCAAAGTGAAAATATAAAATGAAACATAACTATTTATTTATTTATTCGTTTATTTGACAGGAACTGTGCACATTTATCAGGATTGCTGCAATTGAACCAGAATTAGCCAAAAGGCTATTTTTCATCTTTTGAACAGATGTTAAAATTGCCCGCCTAAAAAAACAATACAAAAGTAATACAACTAACCAAGCATAATTAAGAAGCACTAACATAGACATAGTTAAGTAAAAAAAATGTATATGAACCAAATAAACTAAAAACACCAACATTATGTAATGGTGGGTAAGAGTTAAAACATATTTATATATGTAATATAGTATTGTACAGTAATATAGTATAGTAATATAGACCTGTTGAATAAAAACATAGTACTAAAGCACTGTTGACATCCAGGCTGTTCTAGAAAATAAATCTGACACCTTCTTGGAAACTAGCTTGATATACTAATAATAAAAATGAATGTTTATGCAAGCTAGGAAACCCCATTGCCCTCTTATCCCACTTAGTAAATAAGTTGCTCAACAGAGTATTAGACAACACATTCAATAATAAACTGTTATGCTATCTTGTGCTTTGAAGCAGGTGCTTAATGTTTATTCAATTCAATTTGTTTATTGTCATGTGCACAGTAAGGAAACACATTTCCCTGTACAATGAAATTCTTGCTAAGCAGGTAATTTTAGATTAATAAGTAATATTTAAAAATAGACTTTAAATTATTAAAACAAGATTTGAGATGCGTGAGATGAGTTCAGACCACTAGTTTGTCTAGTAATCAAGTCTAATCATTCTTTTTGACACAAGAAGGTAAATGTGTTTCCATTGTGACTAATGCGGATATACAGTTAGGGTCAGAAATATTAGCCCCCCTTTGTATTTAAATTTTTTTTAAAAATATTTCCCAAATGATGTCTAACAGAGCAAGGAAATTTACACAGTATGTCTTATAATATTTTTTTCTTCTGGAGAAAGTCTTATTTGTTTTATTTTGGCTAGAATCAAAGCAGTTTTATAAACCATTTTAAGGTCAAAATTTTTAGCCCCTTTAAGCTATATATTTTTTCTATAGTCTACAGAACAACCCATCATTATACAATAACTTGCCAAATTACTGTTCGTGAAACACGAACATGAACATTAAAGACGACAGAGACCCACTAGATCACGTCATTCTCCAGTTAGAAAACTTCACAGTACTTTATAATACTACAATTCTGAATGAAAAACTGTATTATATCTAGCACGTTTTGAGTTGTATAGTAAAACACTTGCAAGGATCATTGGTCTCACTCTCTCTCACCCTTTGTCCTAAAGCTACTACTGTATGCTTTGTGCTTGGCTGGGAGCGTGCAGGAATTACACTTATTACTAAGCCATACTTACATGCTATTTCAGACTGAATATTCAGAGTAGCATGCTAAACAATATAGGGAGCGCGTCACAGGCTGTCATTGTTCAAAAATGAACCAATGTAATGTGAATATAAAACCTGCTCAGTAAAGCAGGCTAGGCAGAATAGCGCTATTTACTGATGCTATGTTGTTGAACTAAATAAAAATCTACATTATTGATGCTGTAAAAGGTTCATTATAAAATTTAAATAGTCACATCAATCTTTTGCCAGGAGATTTCAGTGGCTGAACAACACTTCTGTGCATATAACCCATTCATAACAAAACAATCTACATAAGCTTTGTGTGACCAAAATAGTTTTAAAACATAACATTACCTGTCTAACAGAAATACTTCAGCCATGGTGTCGTCCTTCCTCCAGCGTGAAAATAGAACTCCAATATTGATTCAGGATTTTAAAGTTTTGATTCAGCATTTGTTTTTACCGCTCTCACTCAATCTCTCGTGTCAACTTCAATGTGACACGTTCATGCGTAAATGGCGGATCTGCGTAAATGGCTGCGCAGATGTACAAATCTCCATTTGTTGACAGACAGTTTGGGCTACTTATCAGAATTATGGGAATTATCGACCTGACTAATTTTAATTTAATGAACTCTCATGCCTTACCTAGAATATAAAAATACATATAAATAAATTTAGATCATTTACTTTAATCAGTACTATTGGAATGTGAAGAGACTTTCAACCAGCACAACAAAAATGTTTCTGAAGACAATCACCCACTGCACCTTTAAGCATAAGTGAAATATTAAGTACAGTAAGGACTTTAAAAATAATAGTGATTTAAAAAGTTCTTGAAAGTCCTTCAATCTGCTGTTTAATTAAGAGCAGAGATCCTGTGACGTATTCCCTTATAAAATCATCCCAATCAAAATAAATTATGAATTCTTTCCAAACAGAGCTATTCAGGATGTCTGTTGAAATTGTATTCATATGGCGACCCCTAATAAATAAGGGACTAAGCCTAAAGAAATAAATAATTGCAGCCTTGGGGGAGAAGAACAACATGCTTCTATTTATACAAAATTAAGATCAGCTTTGAAAAGCAGTTACAGATGTTTTGTTTAATATACACAGATATTATATAAATGCAGTCACAATAGTCATGTTTCCATTCAAAGTTCTAATTTATTTTAATGCCCAAAGTGAAAATATAAAATGAAACATAACTATTTATTTATTTATTCGTTTATTTGACAGGAACTGTGCACATTTATCAGGATTGCTGCAATTGAACCAGAATTAGCCAAAAGGCTATTTTTCATCTTTTGAACAGATGTTAAAATTGCCCGCCTAAAAAAACAATACAAAAGTAATACAACTAACCAAGCATAATTAAGAAGCACTAACATAGACATAGTTAAGTAAAAAAAATGTATATGAACCAAATAAACTAAAAACACCAACATTATGTAATGGTGGATAAGAGTTAAAACATATTTATATATGTAATATAGTATTGTACAGTAATATAGTATAGTAATATAGACCTGTTGAATAAAAACATAGTACTAAAGCACTGTTGACATCCAGGCTGTTCTAGAAAATAAATCTGACACCTTCTTGGAAACTAGCTTGATATACTAATAATAAAAATGAATGTTTATGCAAGCTAGGAAACCCCATTGCCCTCTTATCCCACTTAGTAAATAAGTTGCTCAACAGAGTATTAGACAACACATTCAATAATAAACTGTTATGCTATCTTGTGCTTTGAAGCAGGTGCTTAATGTTTATTCAATTCAATTTGTTTATTGTCATGTGCACAGTAAGGAAACACATTTCCCTGTACAATGAAATTCTTGCTAAGCAGGTAATTTTAGATTAATAAGTAATATTTAAAAATAGACTTTAAATTATTAAAACAAGATTTGAGATGCGTGAGATGAGTTCAGACCACTAGTTTGTCTAGTAATCAAGTCTAATCATTCTTTTTGACACAAGAAGGTAAATGTGTTTCCATTGTGACTAATGCGGATATACAGTTAGGGTCAGAAATATTAGCCCCCCTTTGTATTTAAATTTTTTTTAAAAATATTTCCCAAATGATGTCTAACAGAGCAAGGAAATTTACACAGTATGTCTTATAATATTTTTTTCTTCTGGAGAAAGTCTTATTTGTTTTATTTTGGCTAGAATCAAAGCAGTTTTATAAACCATTTTAAGGTCAAAATTTTTAGCCCCTTTAAGCTATATATTTTTTCTATAGTCTACAGAACAACCCATCATTATACAATAACTTGCCAAATTACTGTTCGTGAAACACGAACATGAACATTAAAGACGACAGAGACCCACTAGATCACGTCATTCTCCAGTTAGAAAACTTCACAGTACTTTATAATACTACAATTCTGAATGAAAAACTGTATTATATCTAGCACGTTTTGAGTTGTATAGTAAAACACTTGCAAGGATCATTGGTCTCACTCTCTCTCACCCTTTGTCCTAAAGCTACTACTGTATGCTTTGTGCTTGGCTGGGAGCGTGCAGGAATTACACTTATTACTAAGCCATACTTACATGCTATTTCAGACTGAATATTCAGAGTAGCATGCTAAACAATATAGGGAGCGCGTCACAGGCTGTCATTGTTCAAAAATGAACCAATGTAATGTGAATATAAAACCTGCTCAGTAAAGCAGGCTAGGCAGAATAGCGCTATTTACTGATGCTATGTTGTTGAACTAAATAAAAATCTACATTATTGATGCTGTAAAAGGTTCATTATAAAATTTAAATAGTCACATCAATCTTTTGCCAGGAGATTTCAGTGGCTGAACAACACTTCTGTGCATATAACCCATTCATAACAAAACAATCTACATAAGCTTTGTGTGACCAAAATAGTTTTAAAACATAACATTACCTGTCTAACAGAAATACTTCAGCCATGGTGTCGTCCTTCCTCCAGCGTGAAAATAGAACTCCAATATTGATTCAGGATTTTAAAGTTTTGATTCAGCATTTGTTTTTACCGCTCTCACTCAATCTCTCGTGTCAACTTCAATGTGACACGTTCATGCGTAAATGGCGGATCTGCGTAAATGGCTGCGCAGATGTACAAATCTCCATTTGTTGACAGACAGTTTGGGCTACTTATCAGAATTATGGGAATTATCGACCTGACTAATTTTAATTTAATGAACTCTCATGCCTTACCTAGAATATAAAAATACATATAAATAAATTTAGATCATTTACTTTAATCAGTACTATTGGAATGTGAAGAGACTTTCAACCAGCACAACAAAAATGTTTCTGAAGACAATCACCCACTGCACCTTTAAGCATAAGTGAAATATTAAGTACAGTAAGGACTTTAAAAATAATAGTGATTTAAAAAGTTCTTGAAAGTCCTTCAATCTGCTGTTTAATTAAGAGCAGAGATCCTGTGACGTATTCCCTTATAAAATCATCCCAATCAAAATAAATTATGAATTCTTTCCAAACAGAGCTATTCAGGATGTCTGTTGAAATTGTATTCATACCATACAATATACAGTATATCGCAGAAGAACAAAATATCACTTTTTTTTTCGTGCAGCCCAAACATGGATTGACAGTGAAGTGTGTAACACAAAGACAGAGCTGGTGAGAGTTGCAGACATTTCTAGTCCTAATGGGAGGTTGTACTCTCGCTGAGGAAGCAGCAGGAGGTCATGAAGCCGGTGTCAATCTGTGACAAACCATAAAAATTAACTCGCTTCACAGAAGTTCACCTCAGAGGAATTGACGAATCGGTCCTAATTACGTGAGAATCCATGCCTTCCCTTCTTGCTGAGTGCAGCAAAATGGGAAAGAGCTGGCAAATTTTTGACAATGTTTCTGTGCTGCTGTGCACAGAAAACAGCAGTGTTTATGTGATTAGTGGAGGGCATCAGCTGTTCACTGACACTGAGGTGATGCCCCTTGCCCTCTTTTTTTGGCACTGATGGGGATTGAGAGTCTGCTGTAGTGTGAGATGGCCCAGAGACATGGACAGATTGGAACAGAGTAAGTGTAGATTGAAGGGTGGTTCAGCTTTGTGTGAAAGTCTCATGGCTTGTCACACTTTTTTTTTTTTTTTTTTTTGGTGACGTAATTCTTGCTTTCTGAGATTCGACGTTCACTGAATCTGGAAATTAATGGAAAGCTAAGGAACATGAATGAGTATCTCTAAGTGATTTGATATGGTGGCTTAGACTTATTTTCCCTTGTGTATAATTAATATTTTTTTATGTAATAATTGCTATTTTAAATGGAGCAAACTTAATATCCACTTCATGATTTTTTTAAAGCCCTATGGGTTGTTTCTGTAATGTAGGGCAAGAACACCCTGATTTATTCTTCTGACCAAGCGCCCCCTTTAGGCCGTTGAATGAATGCATTAGAATTTTTCCAAGCCTTGACAAAATAGAAGCACTTAAATGTGGTGGTTCATTTTGGACTCTTTGTTGACTACTATATGTAAAACTACATAGTGCATTGGTAGACTTTCTGCTTAATATCTGCTAACACTTTATTTTTTGATTGTCCAGCAGATATTTTACATACTCTGACAGTTATTTGACATGTAATTGCAGGTCATCTGATACATGGCTTGAGTACAGAATGTGGATTGTATTGATTTACCAGTAGATGTTCAAGCAGTGGAAGTTATCCAGAGATAAAACTGCTCTTCAAACTATACCTGTCAGGAACATTAATAGAGTTTTATTGAATGGATTGTTTGATGCTAGTAAACTTTAAACACACGAAATGCATAAAAATATTGAAATAATTGCATTAATAGAATATGTCAACCCTTTTTTGACTTTTCAGTTGAACAACTCAGTGATAAACACTGATTTAAGGCTTGAGGAAAAACACTACGGGTTGCTTAAGGTGTGTCCTTCTAATACTTTAATCATCCCTTTACGCTCTTCTGGTAATGCTGTCTGCAATCTGCTCTCTGGGTAGTAACATCACTACTCCCCGTTTATGGCTATCACTTCCTCACTTGTTTTTGTTTCATTCATGGTTAAGATAATCTTTGCTGCTCTGCGGTACTTTTTGTTTTCTTAACTGCAAGATTATTAAGAATTTATTGAGTTTTTGAAAGGTTATTTCCATGAAGGAGGGAACATGACATTGGGCTGACATATTTGTCTCTCTTTTTAAAATGAACGATAGCTAAGTAAACCTAAAAATCTAATAGCTAAAGAAGTCATAATTTACTGAAAATGTATCAAAACTGTTTCACTGTGTACCATATTCAACAAACCACATTAAAAAGAGATGTTTAAAAAAATAGAGTTATTTGTACTCTAAAGCAAAATAAATAGTAATTCATGACAAGTTTTATTTTATTATTATTATTTATTAGCGATCATAACAAGCTGAAACAGCAGGTGCTATTTAAAAATATGTAAATGTGTGACCTTAAAACCTTTTTTTGTAGTCTTTTTTCTAGTCTATAGCACAGATATATTTGTAGGAATAGTCAGAAATACAGTGTATGACTTGCTGTTTTTTTAATGACTTAAAATATTAAAACTACGATTCTGATCATCTACAGTCAGTAAAGGTGGAGGGGCTTCTATTAGATCCCCTGCCGCTTCATAAAAGGGTCCTACACTTTTAAACATTTGCAGTTGAAATCAGAAATATTAGCCCCCCTTTGATTTTTTTAAATATTTTTTAAATATTTCCCAAATTATGTTTAACAGAGCAAAGAAATGTTCATTATAGAACTATAGAAGTTATAGAACTATAGAACATTATAGAATTATAGAACAAACCATCGTTATAAAATAACTTGCCTAATTACCCTAATCTGCCTAGTTAACCTAATTAACCTAGTTAAGCCTTTAAATGTCACTTTAAGCTCTATTGAAGTGCCTTGAAAAATATCTAGTCAAATATTGTTTACTGTCATCAAGGCAAAGATAAAATAAATCAGTTATTAGAGATGAGCTATTAAAACTATTATGTTTAGAAATGTGCTGAAAAAAATCTTCTCTCCGTTAAACAGAAATTTTGGGGGGAAGAACAATAATTCAGGGGGGATAATAATTCTGACTTCAACTTTATATCAAAACTATATATTGCCCTTATAGTATGTGAAATATTATCCTTAGTGTTCAGACATATATATGACACTTATGTCTAGTTTAGTGGTTCAGGTTCACTCACTTATAAACCCTTCTAACCCTTTTAACTGTGCTGTCTGTGCATAAATGTTTTTTTTTAAATGTAAAGTTTTGTAAAAGGCATCATCAAGGCTTTCCAGGAATATGTAAAAAGTTTCAGAGTTAACCAAAGCTTGCCATGCTTATAAAACCAGTATTAGTTTTTTTTTTAAAACCTGACAAGGTCATCCCGTTCATCAAATGCAGATGATAATACATCAGAATATGCATAATTTATTTGACATCTATGCATTGATGATCAGTGTTAGGATGGTTGTGCTATGATAAAATCTAATAAAAAGTCCTTGAAAAAAAGATGATCTCTGATTTGTCCCATCATGTGCTCAGGTGCTTCAGGTTAAATGTTTTCCATTGTGCCACTGAAAGGTGCTCTTTTGTCAATGGTTAACGAAACTGCTTACTTTGCTGTTAAATAAGACATTCAGGTGAGAATGTTATTGTTTATGTACTGGTGGAATTACTGGGACTCTGGTTTATTAATTGACTGACATTGTAACCCCATGTTCAGGTTAATCAGCAGAGCTGTCAGATCTGATTCATGAGCTTCACAATTGACATGTCTAGGATTTCTGAATTGCTAGTCTGTTTAAAGAATATTGAGAGTTAAATTATTGTTAGTGATAAATATATAAAAGTACATTATATTAATAATATGTTTGAGCCATTGCACGTTTTAATAACTAAAAGCATATTTTCACAATGAGTGACCTTGGAGGCATCAGTTGAAATAAATGGTTATGTGAGCAGGGTGTACTAATTATCTCTGGCTTGCAAATTTCACATTTGGCACGACCTCAGAGACTGAGCTGGAAGATGCCACTGCCTTTGAAGTTGGCCTTCACTTTATCATTGGTAGGAACAAAAACAACCCATATAAATAAAACAAATGAACTGATCTTTGTACAGGTTACTACTGGTTTCTCTGAGTTAAAAGCAAAAGAATGCAGGAGTCACAGTAGGCCTTCACTGAACACCATCCCATGTACATCTACCAATCTTTGTAATTTTCATTAGATGGACAGTTTTCATTAGATGGCTGTTAGAATGTCTTGGCATGAAAGGCCAGCAGGGCAAGATTTTTTAAATGAGGTCATGTGTTGGAGTTTGATTTGTTTTCATCTGTTGCTTCATTAAAATACTTTCTATACTTTTTTTGCCCCCAGCTCAAGAACAAGTTTATGAAGAAGCTGCCCAGAGATGCTGAAGCCTCCAATGTTCTGGTTGGAGAAGTGGACTTTCTAGACAGTCCGTTTGTGGCCTTTGTGAGACTTCAGCAGGCTGTGATGTTGGGGGCGCTGACTGAAGTGCCTGTGCCCACCAGGTACAGTATCGTTCCACAAGGCCAAGCAGGAATGTAACAATTGTGGTGGAGGGATGTTCAGTTTAGTCTTTTATTTAAGAAATGTTAAAAATATATACATATAATAATATTTTGTTATCGTTTTCACCAGATTTCTGTTCATTCTTCTTGGACCCAAGGGCAAAGCCAAGTCATACCATGAAATCGGTAGAGCAATTGCCACCCTGATGTCAGATGAGGTATACACACAGCTACTTTTCATTGTAAGGTTTTTATTTCAATTACATGGCAGCAGAAATCAGTCACAAATCCTGTTTTAGAAGGCTAAAGTTTATTTGATTTCACAATTACGGTGTACGTAAATTAACATTTACTCAAAAATGTAAACGTATCCAAATTAGCTCAAAGGCTAGCTTTTATCGGTAAATCTTTTGCCATTTTCTATGTAAGCGTAAGCGATAAAGTATCCAGGCAGTTGTTTTCAAAGAATAAAGCAAACAGGCTCAACATAAAGCGGGGGGCTGTTGTTTATGCTTGAAGGCTACTATAGCAACCGTCTGAATCTACTTAATCCCTCTTATTACATCGATTTTTTTTTACAACAAAATGTAAAAAATAGAAACATAACATTGTTTTGAGCTGTAATGCAGCATACATCAACCTATGTACTATTCAGTCTTATTATATTTATATATGAAGCATATAAGTATGGACGTTAACACATTCACTGAAAGTCAGGATGATACGAAGTACCTGGATGAGCCTGTGCTATTTGTTTAAGTGGTTGTTATCTGGGAAGAACATACATTTGGATGGTCTTTATCCTTGCAAAGATGGACTTTAACTGTTTTCTCGCTAGTGAAGCATTCAGTTTTTTCTCTTACAAAGTCAGCCGTGTAAATAGCAAATGCGCCACGGCGTGATGCAACTGAATCTAAAAGGGAATGGGAGATGAGACTGATTTGTTTAATGCCATTATGCTTAAAACACACCTGCTAACAGACAACTCCTTAAGAAAATGAGGACAACTCTTTTAGACCATGCTCTGGTGCCAGATCTTTTTTCCATCCTTAAAATAGCAAAAGTGGATTAAACATTCCCTTAGATTGTGCTTAGAATGGTAAAATAGAGTCCAAAGTGTTTTTAACGCAATCAAAAAAAATGCGGCACTTGTGTGTGCAGCACTTCAAGAAGATGTGAGGCATGAGCGTAATGGTCACAGACGTCAAGCATGTGTTTACATTGAGGAGCTAAAACATGCATAGTCTTATAAACTACACAACCATATTAAACTGAATGATGTTATCCCAACTAAACAAAGTTATACATTTTTAAAATACAATCATAATCAATAAATCAGTTTTTTTTAGGTGCTTATTTGTATAATAATTCCAGAGGTTTTAAAACATATTGCCAGACAATGATTGATATGAGAAAAAAAACTTAGAAATAAATATTTTTGCAACATCATTTGATAAAGAATTTATAATACTGCATTTACACTGTGGTGTAAATGCAGTATTATAAATTCTTTATCAAATGATGTTGCAAAAATATTTATTTCTAAGTTTTTTTTCTCATATCAATCATTGTCTGGCAATATGTTTTAAAACCTCTGGAATTATTATACAAATAAGCACCTAAAAAAAACTGATTTATTGATTATGATTGTGACATGTTTAGATGGGATTGTCGTCATTGGTGATTCATGATGCAAGTCAATGGTAATCATCATTATGGAAGATGAACAAGCATCAGGAAATGCTTAATTAATACCTGTGACTCCTATTGATGCATTGAGTGTTTATTAAATACTACTTGTGACATCTGGTTTTGCAATTGAATCATTCTTTTAAAACAGATTTTTAAAGAACTTGGTAAACCAGCGAAGACAAATTTTTTCTCTTTATTTAAATCAATTTATTTGATTTTAGATGTGCAAAACTACACTTTTTAAAATATTTTATTTCTCTTTTTTAAGGAAGAGAAGGAAAATGGAAATGGAAAAAAAATACAAATAATAAATAATAGATAAAAAAACATTTAAAAATACAATAACACATCAGAACTTAAATGAACAGTTGACTGGTCATATATTTCCTTACAGGTCACATTAACAAACACATATTAAAATCAGATTACACTGTTTAAAGGGATAAGTACAACCCATTTCTCCCAACATTGCAGGTATTTGTCCAACTGTAGTTTTAAAGAAAAAGTCATCCTCTCCATATTTTGAACATTGGATACGATATCCAACCATTCAGATTTTGTAGGGGGTTCGAGTTGTAGCCACTTTTGAGTTTCCTTACTGGTTGCTTGAAGTATTTAAAAAAAATACTTGTCTTTTACCCTTAAGTTGGTTGCAATATTTCCCAGTTAAATTGTTGTAAAAGAGAAGTCCACACCATCACCAAAAATCTTTTGTATTACTTGCATTACATCCTGCCAGTATACCTGAATGGCTGGGCAACTCCAAAATATGTGAAAGTGGCTTGCTTTCTAAGTCTTCTCCACATTTCCTCCAGCACTGTCCCCTGTCCTTCTCCCGTGTTTGCATGCATGCTAACTTGTGGGTTATAAAGTATCCGGTAAGATTCCTCCAGCAAAAATCTCGCAACATAGCAGAGCTGGAAGAGGTGGCCTGTACTGAGCAGATATTCAACCAATCTTTTTCTGAGATAAGGTTGGATCCTCGCTCCCATTTTAGTCTGCTGTCATTTGTTGAGTGTTCCTTGGTGGATTGGATGAAATAAAACAATTTTGAAACAGTCCTACTGTCTTTGGTCTTATAGATGTCAATAACTAAATCAATTAAGTTGGGGTGTGGTTGTCCAAACATCTAATCTCACTATTAATTTAGGTCCTGGTTTGCAGGTTTTTAAAGAAATCACTTTTGTCTAGACCATACATATCTGAGATTTTCTGAAAACTATCTACTTCCCCATTTGAGGAAATTAAACTAAAAGTAGTGGTTGGCGCCAATAGCCTAGTGGTTAAGTGCGCCGACATATAGCACCAAGGTGCTCGCGGCGACCCGAGTTCGATTCCTGGCTCGAGGTCCTATGCTGATTCTTCCCCTCTCTCTGCTCCCAACACTTTCCTGTCTGTGAATCTCCACTGTCCTATCAATAAAGGTGAAAATCCCTAAAATAATAATAAAAAAATAAAATAAAAGTAGTGATGCCAAGCCTATACCAAACTTGAAATCTCCCATCAATCTTAACTGGTTTAAAGTCAGGGTCAAATGCTACTCATCTAATCAATCCAGACCAAAACTACACATTTAATTTCATTACAAATATGAACTGGTTCCTGATTGTAGTCTGTGTGTGTAATTTTTGAAAAAAGGATTGTGCTTTGATAGTCATGTGAGTTAGCCAGTAATCACAGTTCTCTCATCAAGGTCTTCCATGAAATTGCGTATAAAGCCAAGGACAGACAAGATCTCCTCGCTGGCATTGATGAGTTCTTGGATGAGGTCATCGTCCTCCCTCCCGGAGAATGGGACCCTGCCATCAGGATAGAGCCTCCAAAATCCCTGCCATCCTCAGATAAGAGGTAGTTAATATGTATCTTCTTTATGAGTAGCCAAAACATTTAAAGGGATAGTTCAACCAAAAATGAAATTCTGCCATCATTTACTCTCCCTTCATTTGTTTAAACCTGTTTGACTTTCTTTCCTCTGTTAAACACAAAAGAAGATATTCTGAAGAAAGCCGAAAACCTGTAACCACTTACTTCCACAGTATTTGTTTTCCCTACTATGGAAGTAAGTGGTTACAGGTTTTCAGCTTTTTTCAAAATATCTTCTTTTGTGTTATCAGAAGAAATTATCTCATCAAGGTTTGAAACCACTTCAGAGTGAGTAAACAGAGTATATGTTCATTGTTTGAGGTGAGCTTTCCCTTTAAGACTTAAGCTGTAATATAGTAAGATATAGTAAGAAGTAGTTTCAAAGGTCAGCTGGCCAGGTCATTCATTCATTCATTCATTCATTCATTCATTCATTGTGGAGGAGCAAAGCAGCAAATTAATTAGATGAAGTGCGTCATCTCTCTTTGGCTTGAGGTGAAATGACAGCAGGCTGCAACCACTTACTGCCACCTCAATATGTAGCAGCATACAATACGGCAGCCCACAGCCCACACTCACACCAGCATAACATACAGTGTACACAATACAACACAACACACACATACACGCAGTCAGGGGCTGTTGTGTGTAAACAACAGTCGAAGTTCTTCGTTTATTATCTATCTAGCTGTCTATCTATCTATCTATCTATCTATCTATCTATCTATCTATCTATCTATCTATCTATCTATCTATCTATCTATCTATCTATCTATCTATCTATCTATCTATCTATCTATCTATCTATCTATCTATCTATCTATCCATCCATCCATCCATCCATCCATCCATCCATCTATCCATCTATCCATCTATCTATCTATCCATCCATCCATCCATCCATCCATCCAGCTATCCATCCATCCATCCATCCATCCATCCATCCATCCATCCATCCATCCATCCATCCATCCATCCATCCATCCATCCATCCATCCATCCATCTATCTATCTATCTGTAGTTTGTTGTTCTGTTGCTGTTTTGCTGTATATATTGTTCTATCATTCTGTCTGTCTCTCTGTATTTATCTATAGTGGTCTTGCCATGAAATAGCCATAAGTGGCTGATGTGGCAATAAATAAGCAAACTTAAAACTTCTTTCTTTTTGTCTTACTGTCTGTTTATCAGTCTTTCTACATGTTTATCTGTCTCTCTATGCCGTTCTTTTGCTCTTCGGCTCAGTCTATTATCCTATCACTGTCTGTTTTCTTGTTTATGCTTATCTTACTGTATGTATGTCTGTCTTTTTTCTTTCTGTCCATCAGTCTGTCCTAACATCTGTTGTTATTTTGCTCCATCTATCATTTTATCAATCTGTCTGTCTGCCTGTCTTTCTTTCTGTCTTTCAGTGACTGTAGTCTGTCTTAGCATCTGTTGCTCATTCTATCATCAAATGGCATAACTCATTTTATCATTCTGTCTTTTTGTTTTTGTCTGTCTTACTGTCCGTGTATGTGTCTTTCTTACTACTTGTTTATCTGTCTGCCTATGTCTATAATTCTCTCACTGTCTTTCTGTTTTTGTCTTTCTGTCAGTCTGTCTGTAGTCTTTCTGTTGTTCCATCACTCCTTTGCTCTATTGTTCTGTCATTCTATCTCTGTCTGTAGCCTGTCTGTTGTTCCATTGTTCTTTTGCTCTGCTATCATATCATTCTGTCTGTCTGTCTCTCTGCTTGTCTGCTTAGATAAAATAGCAGTTTTTCCATTGTATCTATTGGCATCCTGTTTATCATTCAGTCATTCTATCTGACATATATCTGTTATTCTTTGATTTATCACTTCATCTGTTGTCTGATCATTTTATCAGTTTATCTCCAGTTCTGCCTCTTTATCTATCATTCCTTTTCATTTATTCTCTTGAATTAGCGTCATTCTATATGGATGATATAATGATTACCATATTTCCATATTAGGGCACTTTGATTGTAATCAATATACTTTAAAGATTAACATGATATATACGTCTCAAGGTATGCCGGTGTTTATTTAATGCAATAGCAAAAAATACATTGTATGGGTCAAATCATTAGAATATTAAGTAAAGCTGATGTTCCATCAAGATATTTTGTGTATATTATACTGTAAATGTATAAAAATAAAACTTTCGGTTAGTAATTTAATATGCATTGTTAAGAGCTTAATTTGGACGACTTTAAATCTGATTTTCTAAGTATTTCAACCTGACCTATCCTACACTGTAAAAGAAACCCCCGTAAAATTTATGGTAAAAAAAATGGCAGCTGTGGTTGCCAGAAATTTACCATAAAAAATAAAGTAGAATATTTTCAGTTTACAGTAGCAATAACCGTAAAATTTACAGGAAAATAACTGTAAGCTGTAGTTGACAGAAATCGACCATTAAAAATAAGGTACAGATGTTTTTCAGTTCACGGTATTATTAAGAGAACTGTAAAATTCACAGTAAAAACTGGCAGCTGGGGTTGACAAATCTACCGTTAAAAATACAGTACAAATGTTTAGTTTACAGTATACATATAATAACTTTAAAAGATACGGTATAAAATTGGAGGGTAAATAACATTAATAAACAGTAATGTCAAATTGACTTTGAAACTTTTATTTAACTGGAGTGCAACAAATCCATTGCTGGTCTCCTTAAAACAACAGTAAAGACTGATTGGCTTCTTATAGCAGATGAAACATTTTTTTGTTTTTACGGTCTTTAACAGAAATCAATAGCAAAAGTATGAGAATACAAAGTTTTGTAATCTCAGACACAAAAAACCTGTCCCATAATAAAAAAAAAACAAATAAATGGGTAACACTTCATAATACCTACACACTACAAATCATTTATTAAGCATAAGCAAATAGTTTACATTATAAGGCATTAGTAAGCATTTTATAAATGCTGCTGCAAATACACTATTCTTGACTTAGAAGTAGGACCAGACAGAATCTGTGGACATTTTTGGCTATTTCTTTGGAAAATTGTGTAAAAAATCTGTGGATTTATGCGGAATGATTTTGGGAATATCACAACTAAAAACTTAATAATTATTTGGAAAACAAAGCAAGTCTATCATATAATATCTCTACTAAAAGACAGAAAATATTACTTAACAAACTGTATAGTTAGTAGGTAAAATGAACATTTTCATATTAGTCAATTTTGTTACTGAAATTAATTTAAAAACTGAATAAATATAAAATTGCACACATTTACACAAGTAAATAAATCGACTCGATGGACTAAAAATCTGGAAATATGAAGCTTTTTACACATGCAGATTCCGTGTTCGCCTACTTATAAGCACATTTATAATATGCTTAATGATTGCATTTTCATATTTTGTTACAGATAAATTTTTCATTACTTAATGAAGAATTGCAAGATTTACAAACCTTTTGTATTTAAGAGTAGTTGGTGTTTTTTAAAGAGATCATTCAGAATGAATTAGTAAATGATTAATAAACTATTCAAATCAACATTTATATATTATTATTCAGGTATATAATAATGGCAATGTCATTTATAAATAGTCCTCACTTTAGATTAGGACCCAAAACTGCATGAAGTTGTGGTTATAAAGCATTTATTAACACACAAAGTAATCATTATTACATGCCTGAATAACACATATACCTGCTGAAATTATAAATGTGATTTACTGTTAAAAAACAAGGGGTGGTTAGTGCGTCGACACATAGCACCCAGGTGGTCTCGGTGACCCAAGTTTGATTCCCGGCTCGAAGTCCTTTGCCGATCCTTCCCCTTTCTCTGCTCCCAACACTTTCCTGTCTGTGAATCTCCACTGTCCTATCAATAAAGGTGAAAACCTCTAAAAACATGTGCATCTGTAGAAAATACAGTAACTTTCTTTAAAGTGTTTCTTTGTACTTTACTGTTGTTTTAAGGGATTTTATGCTAAAATAATGTAATCTTAGCAAAACAATAATGTAAAAAGTACCAGTACCAGTACATTAACACTATTTAACTGTTAATTTAACTGTAATTTCATGTTTTATAATTTACAGTTTTTTACCTTCACTTCGTACCTTACCTTCGCTTTTACATTCTTTTACCGTGAAAACTACACTGTAAAAAAAAATATCGTAAAAAAAAGGTCAAATGACTGGCAGCTACGGCTGCCAAACAAAAACCATAATATTACGGTAAAATTTCTTTATTGAAATAAAGTGCAAAAAATAATAAATCTACAGATATTTTCATTAAAATGTTTACAGAAAAACACTGTTATTTTACAGACTTTTCCTAGATTATTACGATCAAATCCGTTCAATAAAAGTTACACACTAAGAGTTTTACAGAGAAACACTGTTATTTCACAAACTTTTCCTAGATTTTTATGATCCAACACCATCAATAAAGTGACTGCACTAAAATTTCAAGAGAAAAAATGTTATTTAAAAGAATTTTATCTCTCAACCATAACAATTAAACACCTTTAATAAAATGCCAAGACATGCTCGTGGTCGTAATTTAACAGTTTTATTTTGGATCAAAAACATCTGGAAAAACAACAAACGAGATACAACTGATTAAAATTCTCACAACTTTATTACAGTTGTTGCATTTTATTGAATAGTTTATGTAAAACATGTAGATGTTCAAGTTATATGGAATAATTCAGTTACAAATCTTAAATGAAATGGAACTGTAATGTGAAGGGGATGCTGACAAAGTAGTGCAGATCCAAATGCAGGTTTATTACACAGAGATGGTCAGACAAGCAACAATCAACACAGGGGCAAACCGATGTATGCAGGGAATCCAGAGTCATGGTCAAATAACAGCCAAATGGTCAGTCCAAGCAGCAAACCACATAAACAATTAACAAACAAAGCACAGCAAAAGAAAGAACCGCATCATAATGTTCACAGTAACAGCATAACAAGACTTAGCAATTGGTGCGTGCGTCTGTGCTGCTTTTAAAGTCCATGTAATCAGTTCATAACGATCCTCCGACTGTGTGTGTGCAATTAGCGGAATGCGGCACAGGTGCATGTGAGCGGAATTTATCTTTTATTTATTGAACGGATTTGATCGTAATAATCTAGGAAAAGTCTGTAAAATAACTGTGTTTTTCTGTAAACATTTTAATGAAAATATCTGTAGATTTATTATTTTTTGCACTTTATTTCAACAAAGAAATTTTACCATAATTTTATGGTTTTTGTTTGGCAGCCGTAGCTGCCAGTCATTTGACCTTTTTTTTAAGATTTAAAAATTTTTTTACAGAGCAAATAATTACAAATTATTACTTTAATTTTACGTAATTTTAAATGTACTTCAAAAAAACTGGAAAAAACACTAAATAATACGGCAATTATATTGTATAAAACAGGAAAATTCCTGTAATTTGTCATTAATTTTATAGTACATAAAATAACAGTCAAGCTGTTAATTTACAAATATTGTTTGTAATTTTTACGGACTTTTGAATATAATTTAAAATAACAGAAAAAATACTGTATAAATAATACTGTAATTTCCTTGTATAAAAAACAAAAACGTCAGTAATTTGTTTTTAATGATAAAGTACCTAAAATGACAGTCAAACTGTTAATTTAGAAAGATTGTTTGTCGTTTTACTAAGTTTTGAATTTAATTTGAAATGACAAAAAAATACTGTAAAAAATTTAGAGATATTTTCTGTAAAATTAGGTTTTTTTTTTACAGTGTACAGGCATCTTTTACAGTGTAGCAAACCAGTGGGAAACCTATTTTTTCAACTTTTAAGTGATGTATACATCTCGCAATTGACACTTTTGACTGGTTTTGTGGTCAATTGTTACATATTATCAACTCTATACTGTATTTTATTCCACACAGTAATACATTTGTGAGGACTACCAGTCTATGAGCTTATTTTGTTAAGTTAACATAATTCTGGGGACTTTTAGGCTAAAAAACAATCCTCTGATTGCGTCTTTTGTCATCATTTTTCCCCTGTTCTGTCTTTAATAAGATAACTTGGCCATTTAATAACATTTGGTGTCTGGATTTGTTTGTTATGCTGTCCAGAAAGAACATGTATGCTGGAGGGGACAGCACACAGATGAATGGAGACACTCCTCACAGTGGTGGGCATGGCGGCGGGGGACACGCAGTGGGCGATGAGCTGAAGAAGACGGGGAAGTGAGTTAATGTTTGTGTAAATTCTTCTGAAGGAACAGATTATGCTCAGCCTACAAACACTGTGGTTTTATTCAGATAAAGATTTGTTTGACCCCTTTCGAAATGACTATAATTATCTTAATATTAGACAAACAACGAAATCAGCAAGAGCTCTGTTTACCGGGTACAGCCTGTTATCATTAGACTTGAATCTTCAAGTACAGTTCAGCCTTGGTGTTGAAATGCCTTGACCTTTAGTAAAGAACTGCCCCATACTATTTAGTGTTGCTTTTGCATATTTAATCCACATTACCAATTAATAAAACCAATAAAAAACATTAACACAATTAAACAACAAGAACAAAAGGCTAAGACCACCAATGAAATATTTGTATTGTGCAATTTCTAATTGTGATTTTTCATTGCATTGAAAAATTGAGTTGTCAGTTTTACAGTTTTATTAAAAAGGTATTTTTGTTGAATTTATTAATTAATGTAAATATTTTTATTTAAATAATAAATACATATTTAACATAATATAAAATGTTATTTCTTATAAATTAAAAATATAATAAATAAATAATAATAAAAATAGTAATAATGATGATAATAATAATAATAATAATAATTATTATTATTATTTATTTTTTGCATGTTTATTTATTATATTATATTATATTATATTATATTATATTATATTATATTATATTATATTATATTATATTATATTATTTATTTATTTTTTTATTTATTTTTTTATTTATTTATTTATTAAAGGCAGACTTTTCAGTGTTTTTGAACTTCAATGTACATTGTAAATATACATCTTTGAATAGAGGAAAATAGTTTAAGATAAACTATGAGTCGAAAGTTAAAATCTAATGATTTAATTAATACATTTTGCATTTTGGTCACCAGGTTTTGTGGAGGCCTTATTCTTGACGTCAAAAGAAAAGCCCCTTTTTTCTTCAGCGATTTCTATGACTCGCTACACATCCAGTCTTTGTCTGCCATTCTTTTCATCTATTTGGGAACAGTAACCAATGCCATCACGTTTGGAGGACTGCTGGGCGATGCCACAGAAAACATGCAGGTGAACACACAGCTTAAAATCAAAAGAAACTGTGTACGAATATAAAATGCAGCATATGCCGTCTGTGCCTGAGACTTTCTAAATAAGATTCAGTCAAATGTCACCAGGGATTACAATGTAATTCAATCTCGGTCAATCTTTAACTGACGCACACTGGGAGCACCTTCTTCTCTGCCCTCTTTTTGAAATGTTACCTCGAGTTCAAAGGTCATTTTAGTAAGTTAAAGTCTCATAGATCATATATTTAGCTGTCTTAAAGATGAATGCTGAGGTCGCTGTTGGCTAGTCAATGTTTTAGCTCAGGGAACCCTTGCAGTATTTGCCACCAGGCAAAATTGTGCTTATAAGGGTTTATTTATGCATCAATGTTTATACACTCAAAACAATAACTCATTGGATTAACTCAATTTAATTGAGGGCAGGATTTTCATCCAATAAATTTGTTTAGCAGCAACTAAAAAAAACTATTTACACACTTAAATGCGATTGAGTTGGTCCAACATGATTTTATCAAATAATAGTTTAAATACATTTGTATTTGTGTTTAACTTGATAATGATAATGATAATATCATGTATGTCTATTATGTGTCGTACAATTCTAAGTCTCTTAGTTTTATTTGAAGTTATAATGAACTAAAAGAGCCATTTTTAAGCATATTTCATGAGTTACATATACAGTTGATTGAGACTAATCTCAGAACTAATTTTAGGACAGTTGTGCTCACTGAACAAGCAATAAACTGCATTATTGTTAAGCTGCCAAAACCTAAGCATGGGTGCTTCTGCAAGATTTTTGCAAAATCTCAAATATCAAAACATTACTTGAAAATCTAAAGTGAAGATTGAACTCTTAACAAGTCTTTCTATTAACTTTAAACACCTAAGATTACTTTCATTGTCAACATTTCCCTCTTTTAATTCAATGCCACGGAAAGCATGCTGGGAACTACAAATCCCCTTACCATGTAGTTGGACCAACTCAATTCCTTCATGTTGTCCCAACACAAAACGCTTAAGTTACCTTAATAGTTTACAAATTTAAGTGGACTGAACATAAAACAAATAAATTGGCCAAAGAAACTACAAGAATTGTGTAGTTTCAGCTCATTTTAAATAAGTCGTTCAAACAAGCAGCAGTAATCATTTTTTTTGAGTGTACTTTAATATTTCAAATAAGCAATATAGGATAGTTCACCCAAAAAAGTACTCACCCTCAAGTGGTTTCAAACTTTGAGTTTCTTTTTTTCTGTTAAACAAAAAGGAAGATATTTGAGGAAATTTAGAAACCGGTAATCATTGACTTCTATAGAAAACAAATACTATGAAAGTCAATCGTCACCTGTTTCCAACACTTTTCAAAATATCTTCTTTTGTGTTCACTTGTTACAAACCATGTTTTTTGTCTGCTGAACGGTGAATAAATGATGACAGAATTTTCAGTTTTGGGAGAACCATCCTTTGAGAATAGCGACTAATTAACAGGATGTCAAAAGTAGTTTCCAAGTCAACTGTTGTTTGTTATTTTACTCAACAAAAGGTCTAAATGTCTAATGAAAATGTTCCAGGCAGAACAACAAGATAATTAGCTTTAGTCACGGTATTTGGCGAAGGTCAAAAGACAGATGAAGAGGTAATTTTACACCTCAATTACAGACATTCCTCTCTGGACTAGATTGTATTTCCCAGAGTGGGCCTGAGTTAGTCATAATCAGGCACTTTTTACTCAGATTGTGTGGGAAATGCACAGACAGTGCGTTACTTGATATAAAAAGGATGTAAATTGCTTGTTGATAGTTTTCATAAACAATATTTGCTATTAGAGTCAAATATGATTGGGATTTTAGTGAATATTGAGATTTTATAAACTATTTAAGGCAGGGTTAGTTACTACTTACATAGAAGCGCTTATATGTAATACGCAAGGTCTTGTGATCTAAAATTGTCCAATGGTTAATTCAGGTTAAAGCTTAATTAATGGTTAATTTATGGTTAAACTTGTTAAATTTGGGGAGATTATAAAGAGTTCGTGATTTTGATAATATTTTTACTAAAACGAGACTATTAACTTTATGTGCATTCAGGGGAAATGACATTTAAGGGATCTATTAAGATTATATTCTAGGCCTTTTCTTTGAATAAGCTTTTTAGGTCACTTTATTTTAAGATACAATGCTCGTTATTAACAAATCATTACACTGAAAAACAGTATATTTGCTGAGTTAAAACAACAACCCTTGAGATTTTTGTGGGACAACCTAATTGTTTTATGTTAAATCTACTTAAATTTGTTAAGTTACCATAATCGTTTTGCACTGTAAAAAACGCAGGGTTCCACACAATTTATTCACGTTGTCCCAACACAAATCATTAATTTATCCATTCATTCAGTCTTTTTCGTTTTTAGCTTAGTCCATTTATTAGTCCGGGGTCGCCACAGCGGAGTGAACCGCCAACTTATCCAGTACATGTTTTACGCAGTGGATGCCCTTCCAGCCACAACCCATCTCTGGGAAACATCCATACACACTCATTCACAAACATACACAACGGACAATTTAGCCTTCCCAATTCACCTGTACTGCATGTCTTTGGACTTGTGGGGGAAACCGGAGCATCACATGAATGCAGGGAGAACATGCAAACACACAGAAACTGACCCAGCCGAGGCAAACCAGCGATCTTCTTGCTGTGAGGCGACAGCACTACCTACTGCGCCACTGCGCCCAAACACAAATTGATTAAGTTAATTAAATAGCCAGTATCTTAAGAATAGGCATGTAAAAAGTCACCAGTTAATAGTGAGAATTGATAACTAAAGTGTTACCATTTTTGTTTTTTTGTTTTAGATTACAATTCTTACAGTAACTTTAATTGCATGTTCACACTTATATTTTGATCCTTACCAAACCAGAAATGTATACATTTTAAACCCCGGTTCACTTTAAAGAGTCTTGCAGAATCTAAAGACACTTAAAATGATACAAATTCTTGATGTATAATTCATGATGGATCGTACCAAAAACAATTTTACCAGATAAAAATGAAGAGCTTATTAAATGTTTAAAGGAGTTAAAGCAGTGCACAAAATAGTTGCTTCACTGTTTATTTTAATCAAACAAAAATGTGCCAAGCATGAGAACAACCCAAGTTATCTTAAAATGCAAGGTCATTTGTACCAAGGTTAAAACAAAAAAACACATAAAATTCCAAATGCAATTAATATGTCTGTAAACAATGAATTTCCCTTAGCCTTGTCTAGTCTTTACAGGGATTTAAAGAGATTTGACATTCTTTGCAGAAAATGTGATTTTTTTCCCTACTTCACCAATACATTTTAAACAATTAACAATTTTAAGTCCTCAATAAACTTTTTTAATATAAACAGGAAGGAAAAGTCTAAAACTACCAGTGAAATCTTTTTATTTGGCTTTTTTAAAGTTAAATTTTACTTTTTTGCTAGTTACACTGAAACAAAAATGACTTTTGCTGCTTGTTTAAACTACTCGAAACAACTCAGTTCCTAAAGAGTTTTTGGGACAACTTAATTCCAATTCACTTAAATTTGTAAAAAACGATTAAATCTTAACTTAAACATAAAGGAATTGTCTGGAACCCAACATTATTTATAGTGTATGCTGTCACTTTTAAGCCCCATTCAAACAGGGCGTCAGCGTCAATGAGTCAATCCCATTTGAATGGATGATGTCAAGCATTGCCAAACTGAATTGTGGATCTGTCTGCAATGCTCACTGGAGAAGTTGGGGATTTCTCAACTTTTTAAGCGCCAATGGAAGCATCAGCCAATCAGATTTATGCAAATATCCTAGCTCCGACAGTAGCCGATTGTGGACAAATTTAATTGGCTGATGCTGCTATGACGCTCGCGTCAGCCCCAACTTCAGACACACCCTTCGTCAAGTGTTGTGTGAAGCCCCGTGTGAATCAGGCGTTACAATTTAAAAATTCTATAAAAAAAAGCATTTTTATATTTATTAATAATTGTAAATATTGTTTATTTTAATAATAATAATAATAATAATAAAACCAATCAAATTATGCAATATAACATGTTAGCATTTCTTTGATGATATAATAATAATAATAATAAAAAAAAATAAAAATAATAATAATAATTTTTGTGATTGTGATTTTCATTAACCATGTGACTCTTCCACATTGTGTGTGTGTTGAAGGGTGTGCTGGAGAGTTTTCTGGGTACAGCGGTGACTGGTGCAGTCTTCTGTCTCCTGGGCGGACAACCACTGATCATCCTCAGCAGTACAGGGCCAGTGCTGGTGTTTGAAAGGCTGCTCTTCAACTTCAGCAGGTGCTTTAACCACTCTGTTTAAACTGATAATAAAAAATAATTATTTCCAGGGCTGGAGCCTGTACCTTGAAGCTGAATTAGTCAGCTAAATTTAGTTTGTACAAATCCTGGGTATTTTTTGTGTACCATGAAAGTAGCTTGACTTTAATCACTTTTTGTAGCCATGGTATCTTCTGCTGCATGGCTAACCTGCTCCGGAGCAGCTTATGTTCTGGATTAGAAATCAAAAACCAGTTTCTAATCCAACCAATCAACTTTGAACAAAGTGACGCAGTTTCTCTTTTAAATTAAATTAGAGGTCACTAAGCAGTAAAACACTTTTTAGCATAAAAAAATTATTATTACTTTAGATGATTTATATAAATATTATATCTGTAATTACACATAAGCAATTTTAGTTTAATAATAATTTTTAATGATATATACAATACACTATATATAAACGTTAGAATCAGTAAGATTTTTAAATGTTCTATAATAAGATTCTGCTCACAAAGGCGGCATTTATGTAATAGAAAATACAGTAAAAACGGCACAATTATGAAATGCATTATTATTAACTGTTATTTTATTGAATGTAGTTTATTTATTCATTTTCCTTCGGCTTAGTCCCTGATTTATTAGGGGTCGCCACAGTAAGATAAACCACCAACTATTGGATGCCCTTCTAGCCACTACCCCGTACTGGGAAATACCCATACACTCTTGCATTTACACACACGCATACACTATGGCCAATTTAGTTTATTCAATTCACTTATGCCACATGTGATTGGACTGTGGGGGACACAGGAGCACAGCGAGGAATCCGGGTTAGGAACTAGGACTGAAGACACCAAGTGATGAAGTGTTTCAGTTGTAAATTTGTCATATTTTATTTGCGTTTTCCATACTGTCCCAACTTTTTCTGATTTGGTTTTGTGTAATGATTCCTGAAGGATCATGTGAGACTGAAGACTGGAGTTATGAAGAAAATTCAGATTTGAATCACAGTAATAACTTAAATATAAAACTACATTCGATAAGGAAACGGTTTTATAAAATTGTAATAATATTTCACAAACAGTTTGTAGAATCGCTGACTTGACTTCTATTAAAGCATTAAAAAATCTCACTGATTCCAAATTTTGGCTAGTAGTTTATATGATATACATTATCCTTCGGCATAGTCCCTGATTTATTAGGGATCACCACAGTGGAATGAAACGCCATCTTATCCAGCATATGTTTTATCTGGCGGATGCCCATCCAATCAACACTGGGAGACACTCATACACTCTCTCATTCAATTTAGTTACAGATAAACATTTAAAGCTTTATTTATTTTTTATCAGGAGATAAAGCTTTTAAATAAATCAGGGGTGCTCAACCCTGTTCCTGGAGATCTACCTTTCTGCACATTTTAACTCCAACCTTGAACAAACAAACATAAACCAATTAATTTAGACCTGAACAGCACTTGATAATTACAGGCAGGTGTGTTTGATATGGGTTACAACTAAAATCTGCATGAAGGTTGATCTCCAGTTGGTCACCCCTTAAATAAATAAATAAATAAATAAATCAATAAATATGGCTACATGGTGGCGCAGTTGGTAGTACGTTCACCTCACAGCAAGAAGCTCACTGGTTCAAGCCTCGGCTGGGTCAGTTGGCATTTCTGTGTGGACTTTGCATGTTCTCCCCGTGTTCGCGTGGATTTCCTCTGGGTACTTCAGTTTCCCCCACAAGTCCATAAACATATGCTATAGGTGAATTAAGTAAGCTAAATTATCTGTAGTGTATGTGTGTGAGTGAGTGTGTATGGATGTTTCCCAGTGTGTATGAATGTGTGTATGGGTTGCAGCTGGAAGGGTATCCGCTGCGTAAAACAAATGCTGGATAAGTTGGCGGATCATTCTGTTGTGGCGACCCCAGATTAATATAGGGACTAAGCCGAAAAGAAAATGAATGAATGAATATATATATTACAAATGAGCTTTGACTTGTGAGTCTCTGTATAACCGTACAGGACATATTAGCAACTATACAAACTAACTACACAAATCCACTTATGAATCTGTTTTCTTTTAGCTGTTCTCATTCATAGACAGCTATTTTTATCTTGCTGTATAAAATGTTTTCAAATTATTAGTGTTTTTAAATCTACTGTCTTTCGAGAAATAAATCACGGTGTCTTTCAGTTTCAAGTAATGTGATTGGCTGTTTGCTGCTAATGTCATGCCTTCATGCGCACACGCCCCATGAACTCCGTTTAAAGATTTAGTTGACAGAGAGAGTTGATGATCAGTGTCATGGTACCAACAAAGTCGGATTGCATTATTTTGGTTTTGTCAACCCAAAACTAATCCTTTAATCCTGAGTTTGTTCTTCCACCTTGGTAAATGCCCTTAGTCATAGCTTCACATGCTGTGTCAAAGATAATTTGTTAAAGAAATAAATAGTGGGGCGACACGGTGGCGCAGTGGGTAGCACGATCACCTCAAAGTAAGAAGGTAGCTGGTTTGAACCCCAGCTGGGTCAGTTGTCATTTTTGTGGGGATGTGCATTTCTGTGTGCATGTTCTCCCCGTGTTCACGTGGGTTTTCTCCGGGTGCTCTGGTTTCTTCCACAGTCCAAAGACATGTGCTATAGGTGAATTGAAAAAGCTGAATTGTGTGTGAATGCAAGAGTATATGGGTGTTTCCCAGTGTTGGGTTGTGGCTGGAAGGCCACCCGCTGCGTAAAACATATGCTGGATAAGTTACCGGTTCATTCCGCTGTGGCATCCTCTGATTAATAAAGGGACTTAGCTGTAAAAGAAGATTAATGAATTTAATAGTATTAGAAGTAAATGGTTCTGCAGTGATGCATTACATTTGGTGTGTTTTCATGCACTTTCTTAACCTGATTACGCTTAATAAGCTGAGAGTGCACATGGTGATGTATATGGGTTAACCCTTTTTCCTTTATCATGGAAAGGACATAAATGTATAAGCATAAACTGATTGTCAAGCATGTAAACGCATCAGTCTGCTTTCTATCAGTTATTTTTAGTAAGAATATGTAATACTGACCACGTCCTCATGAGCATTTAAGCACATTCAGAGAGAGCACACATTTTGCAGTGGAAAATAAAGTTGCATAAGTTAAATGAAGTTGCGTAAATGTGTCCTCATCTCATTTAACACTACAAATGTTAGGCAAATTATTACATTTTGACATCACTTCTGGGAAATGAAGTGATTTATTAATGAGGTTTTGTAGATTGTGTTTATGGTTTAGTTCTTTTTGTGTGTGTGTGTGTGTGTGTGTGTGTTTTTTGCTGCCTTTTTATTCACAGACTCCTGAAATAAAAGTTTGCACAAAATGTTTTTCATCATTGATTATACTGTAAAAAGTCCTTGTGTGAAAACTTAATTGTTTTTAAAAAGTTTCCTGTGTGCTTTTTAATAAGCTTTTTTCAATAATTGTTTTTTAACCGATAGCTTCAATAAATGATTTCTAATAACTGATTTATTTTGTCTTTGCCCTGATGACAGTACATAATAATTGTGTAGTTATTTTGCAAGATACTAGTATTCGGCTTAAAGTTCAATTTAAAGGTTCAACTAGATTAATTAGGTTAATTAGGCAAGTCACTGCCTAATTAATGGATTTACACAGATGTTTTTTACCCATCATTAAGTTTATCTATTTACTTATGTAAACTTGTATCAGTATATATTCAAGCATTTTTTATAATAATTTCAGGAATATTGTTGACTAATATGCAAACATTTATATGATTTATTTACTATACTCTTTGTAAAGTAACATTTTCTAAAAATTAAGTATATATTTATATTTTTTATTATTATTTTTTTAAATTTAGTAGATAATATGTAAGAAACTTTACCAAAAAATCGATCATATTGGATTAGCATTTTAAATCTTAAGTAAAAGTAAAGAAGTAAATTTTTTAATTATGCTTTATGCATTTAGTTACTATATTCGTTAAATTATTCCACATAAATCTGCATATTTATTTACAAAATTCTGCACAGAAATAGCAAATAATGTCCACACATTCTGTTTGGCCCACTCATTGAACCACAAAAAAATATAGAGTATAATTTCTTAAGGTGGTTAAAAATATTGATCTCTAACCTGCCCCACTAAGAAAAAAAATTGGATTGCATTTCTTAACTCCTAATGTTGCTAGCTAACACACTCAATGGATGTTGTTGTTACATCCCATAATTTCTAAAATATCAGCCTCTACCAAATGGTTGATGTGTTGGTTCATGGTAAAAGTACCGGAATTAATACAAAATGTATACTATGAAAAATCTAAAAAATTTGAAGTGTAGGACCGATTTATTTACAAACATAATCAAAATAAAACATTTTTATACTAATTTTTAATACTAAATCATCTTTAATAATCATTTCAGATTCTCATTTAAGATGTTTTCTTCTTTTGTTTTTACAATAAAACAAAAATCAAGTGTAGGAGTGCAACAGGATGTTTGATTTTTTTGTAAACCAACAATGCTGTGTGTGTAAGCCATTATATAAAACAGTCATTCTTTAAATGACTTTAAAAGTCATTAATTAAAACAGCCAAAATATGGTCAACCGTTTGGTAGAGCAGGCAGTTAATGGGTTAAAATAGTTTTAGGAAACTACAGAAAACTAACAAAAAACTATGATTTGTGTCCTATCCTTCACAGGGAGAATGACTTTGACTATCTAGAGTTTCGACTTTGGATTGGTTTGTGGTCAGCCTTCTTTTGCCTAGTTCTGGTGGCCACTGATGCCAGCTTTCTGGTGCAGTATTTCACCCGATTTACAGAAGAAGGCTTTTCCTCGCTGATCAGCTTCATCTTCATCTATGACGCTTTCAAGAAGATGCTGAAGTTGGCCCATTATTACCCCATCAACTCAGACTTCAAAATCGACTATGTCACGCAGTATGACTGCATGTGCATGGCGCCCACTGATGGTAAGACCTGGAACTTCTCTAAATCTTCATTTTTCAACGGTTAACACAGACTGAACCATGTGAACATTTAATCATTTGCAAGTTTGTAAACTTACCTGTGTTTTTACTTTTATTCTCACCTACACATCACTTTTCTTAGCCTACCACGTGCCCACAGCAGATGCAGGAAACTATGAGTGCTGACCAAACAGGAAAAAAAAAGATTACTGATGCATACGCAACATTATTTTGCTCAGTGAAGCAGATATGATGTAGCACAAAGTGACCTTTTTTCCTCTTGGTTGAGACCCAAAAGGTGCTCCTCTGACCATATCTTTAATCTCTTTTTTGGCATCCTAGTAGTTTGATAGTCGTTTTTTAGTATTGAAGATTTATTAAAGATTGTTAATTGTAACTGATGCAAACAGTGGAAGGACAATAGTATAATAGAGATGGATGTACTGACATAGTTATAGATTTTATGGTGTGTTCAGCTGTTGTTGAAAGGTGTCCAGTTCTACTAATGGCAGATTATTTATAAATAGTCAGCATAAATAATTAATTGTCCCTATTCTTCTGCTGTTTACATTTTATATAGTAGTTCATTTAATATTTATCAATATTTTCTGGAGGACACAATAGCAAACAAAAATTGCTTACTTTTGGAACACCATTGTCCACACAAGATGTAATATAAAGTCAAGACTTACATTTTGTGTGACAAACTAAGGCCTTGTTTACACTAATATGTTTTAGTTTTAAAACGCCATTTAAGAATGAAAATGATCCGCGTCCACACTGGCGTTTCACCAAGCGTTTCTCAAAAGATCTCCGTCCACACAATATCGCTGGAAACACACATCATGTGACGACACACAAACTCTGGCATGCGCTGCAGCGTATGTGAATGTCTGAGCTCCAGGCAGTCAGCATGTGCTTTCAGCAAAAAAACCCAGGTGATAACAGCGCATGTCGGACAGTTCATCAAGGAACTATCGCTGGATCACTATAGTTGTTAAACGTAATATTTAATTCATCTGGTCTCAACAACTCTTTGGTCTTTTGAATCTATTGCTTGTTCTCAGGTAACGTGTTATGGGTGAGCGCAAAGTTAAGTTAATATATTAATTCATGTAACCATGTACACTGATTCTGCACATTTGACTGATTGCTTGCTTTATATTCTATATTGTATAAACTTATTGCACGTTATACTTTTATAATGGGCATTATTGATTATTATAATATTGATATTCAGCAAAAGAGACAGGGTATGTTTTGTATTTTTCAATGAAAATGAATGGAGGAAGTAATGTTATAGGCTCTGTTTTGTTATAAATATGTATACAGTGAAGATGACGCTCATATAAATATGTAGCTACACAATGCCTCAACATTTTGTTGTCTATTAAGTTACTAGTATCAAAAGTAGACAGTTCCTTATATCATGTTTTCATCCTATTGTTAAGATAGTGAAACAAAATAACCAGGGTGATGTGAAACGTTATACCCATCGTTTCCTCCGTATTTTTTTTTCCATATCAAACCTGGGAAGTCTGAACTTACAAGGAAAGGATGCAAAACTGAACTTTGTCCACTTAATATTGAGAAAAATCCCAATCAGATAGACAAATGTCTCCAGCCACGTGTCCATTTTTTCAGATGTCTCCATTCCTCCATCCTCCAAGCTTCTTCAGTGTTTCCAAATAGCTCAGGGCTCGAAAACTCCAGGGTAGTGTAGACGGAAGGTGTAACTGTAGCCAAAATTATGCGGTAAAACCAAAACGTATTAGTGTAAACGGGGCCTAAAGTCAGGTCTCACTTTTGGCAATAGTTTTATACTTAGTAGTACACAAATCTTTCAAAGTTTCAAAGACAAAGAAAAGTCTCAGGTTAGCTTATGAGTGCTGAGACTTAATCTCTTGTTGCTCCTATTTGAGTCTATGGCCCTGTTTCTACCTGGTATTAAGATGTGTTGCTGTTAATCCTATTACAAATGAAATATGCTAAATACAATTGCTTTCAAAAGACTGTAGGTAACATATTGACCTAAGCAACATAAGCTCATTGGAAATACAGTATGTGCTTCAACCTACATGTTTGTGAAACTGCAAAATGTACTTCAATATATTGTATGTTTGACTGTTCAGAACACTTTTTTTGGATAAAATAAAGGCTTCGAGGCGTTATGATGCCAACAACTTTAGTTTCTTTTAATCACCAATGATAGTTACATGACATTCTGTCAACAAATAAAATATTTTTTCATGCAGTTCTTTGAATAACACAAAGTAAATACAAAAAACAAAACAAAATGGTGCTTATGGTTTGTCAAATATATTTGCCCCACCTTTCAATATCCATATGGACAACTTTTCTCTCAGTTTGCTTGGTACTACTTCGGTCAGTTTGCTTGGAAGCTCAGTTTGTGTAGTGTTGTACTTGTTGTACTTTGTATAATGTTAGGATGCAGAGTGCTCGAATGACGCACAGTTCCACAAAAGAAATTGACAGCAATGTAATATCAAAACAAATCTATCATGTCCACTTTTGGTTGGGTTTAGGGAAAGTTTCTGTTAGTGGATTTCTAGGTGACCTGTATGACAAGCTCTGGATTCTTGTGGATATGTACAAGATGAATGTGTATCTTAAACGCACAACAAAACATATCTTAAGTAGATATGTTACACATTTATAATGTAATATTGTAATGTAAAATTGTACATTTGGCATCACAGTGGTGCAGTGGGTAGCACAATTGCTTTGCAGAAAAAAGGTCGCTGGTTCGAGCCCTGGCTGGGTCAGTTGGCATTTCTGTGTAGAGTTTGCATGTTCTCCCTATGTTCACGTAGGTTTTCTCTGGGTGCTCCGGTTTCCTCTCACAGTCTAAAGACATGGGCAATAGGTGACTTGAAAAGCTAAATTGTCCGCAGTATATGTGTGTGAATGAGAGTGTATGGATGTTTCCCAGGGTTAGGTTCCGGCCGAAAGGGCATCCGCTGCGTAAAGCATATGCTGGATAAGTTGGCGGTTCATTCCGCTGTGGCGACTCCTGATTAAAAAAGGGACTAAGCTGAAAAGTAAAAGAATAAATAAAAATTGTACATTTTTCAGATTTACAAAAGTGTAGATAGCAGATATGGATTGTGGATTTGTTATCTGAAACACTGAACAAAATTTATCTGGAGCAATGCATTTCATGTTTTGCAAAGATCTAGGCTGAGGCACAAATTTCCAATGCACCTGGTTTATTGTACCCAGGATGTGATCATTATGGAACATGTTGTATGAAAGCACACCAGAACAAGAGATTTATAATACTAACTGTGTTGATTGAAATTGTAGTTGCCATTCACATTCTTTTCACTCACTTGCCTTCCTGACCCATTTGTAAGCAGTAGATTTCATTCAGAATTGCTCATGCATCCCACAAAATAAGACCGGTTATTACCAGATGGAAACAGTAATAGCTCTTAGCTGACCACTTGTGTTCAAATCACTGAAAAAACTAGAACAAAAATAAGAAAGAAAAGAAACTGGTTGAAAATTGCTAAAGTCCTACAGTCTCAGTTTATTGTTTAAAACAGTTTCAAGATGCACATTCACAGTGTTGTCCAGCAGAAAGTTTCTTGTTTTGAAATTATTCTCTTTGTCAGATGTGTTTTATGCATCTCTATACTTTTGACAGCAGATAGTGGTCCTTTGTTCCATTGGAAACAGGAAACCTAAACTTCAGAGTATCCTAAATTTATTTTCACTGAACTGTGTACAAGTCTACGAAAGATGCATGTCTAAAAAAATTCATGTGACCTCTTTGCTTATTTAAAAACAATCATTTAAATCTTCAGAATTGCAGTGTTGCAGTAGTTTATTCATTCATTCAGTCATTCATTTTCTTTTAGGCTTAGTCCCTTTATTAATCTGGGGCTTAGTCTCTTTTTTTTAACCGACCCAGCCGAGGCTCAAACCAGCGACCTTCTTGCTGTGGGGCAACAGCACTACCTACTTTGCCACTGCATCACCCCGCAGTAGTTTATTCATTCATTTTTTCACTTTCTTCTGCTTTTCCGGGGCCGGGTCCCAGGGGCAGCAGTCTTAGGAGAGTACCCCAGACTTTCCTCTCAACAGACACTTCCTCTGGGATCCCGAGGTGTTCTCAGGAGAGGCGAAAGACATAGTCTCTCCAGTGTGTCCTGGGTCTTCCCCAAGCCCTCTTTCTGGTGGGACATGCCTGGAACACCTCCCTAGGTAGGTGCCTAGGAGGCATACGAAACAGATGCCCGAGCCACCTCAGCTGACTTCTCTCGATGTGGAAGAGCAGCGGCTCTACTCCGAGCTCCTCCCGGGTGACAGAGCTCCTCACCCTATCTATACGGGTGTGCCCTGCCACCCTGCGAAGAAACTCATTTTGGCCACTTGTATCCGAGATCTTGTCCTTTCGGTCTTGAGCCAAAGCTCATGACCATAGGTGAGATTGGAACATAATAGAGCGCCTCTGACCCCATACTCCCAGATCACCTACCACAGAATGCCATGAGGGACATGGTCGAATGCCTTCTACAAGTCCACAAAACACATGCGGACTGGTTGAGCATACTCCCATGAACCCTCAAGCATCCTAAACACTACTGTTACACTAGTGTTTACATTTTTTTTTTTTTTTAGTTTTAGAGACAGACGCTGCAAACTTTTTCAGTCAATTCACTAGCATTGAAAGTGCCACAAAGTGTTTCCATCTCTGATACTTTAATAGAAGACAGCTAGAACATGAATGTAAACAGTCAGCATTGGCAGTAACTTGATGTTTTTGCTCGCAGGTTTTATATTGGTGTAAAAGATTGCGCTAGTCAATTATCACACTGTCAAACAAGATCCCTACTTGAACTGTTTGAAATCCAGAGCACTGGGCAAAACAAAGTTTTTGAAGTTTGAAGTAATAATTAAATCAATTCTCTGTATCAGTGTAATATTTTGTGGCTAAGTTAGTTACATGTTGACATTGACTTGTGCTTCACAGATGATAGATTTGTTTATTGTGCTAGTGGCTCTCTCTCTCTCTCTCTCTCTCTGTGTGTGTGTGTGTGTGTGGCCTCGGTAGGAATGAATGAGCAATCTAGGGGCGAATGTGGACGTGATGTGGTTTGGGGTTAATCTCCTTCATGCATGTGGTGAATTAAGAGCGTACGGAGAGCTGCTTGCGGGTGAGACTCATCCACTCATGCCGCTTTCCTCAGAACCGCTGTTTGCTCCTCTCAGCCCTCCCTCGTTTTCTCTCCAATCTGCTGCCACAGAGAGAAACAACAGCTGTGTGGAAATTAGTTCCAGTTAGGGGAACCCAGCAAAGAGACTCTTTAAAGATTAATGCAGTGGAGAAGTGGTGAACGTTTACAATAATCATTGCAGATCGGTTGGCACGTACTGTATGCCGTGCTTAACTTGGCAATAAAACACGTGCTCTTGTTTGAAAGCCTGCTTGGTAAATTTGTCAAGTGTGTTGCAAGTTTAAGTGACCATTAAACACATTAAACTATTATCTGCTGATTTTCACCTGTATGATTCGGGGCTATAAGGTAAAAGATAAATAAATCTGATCATCATTCATACATTTTCTTTTCAGCTTAGTCCCTTCATTAATCCGGGATCGCCACAGCAGAATGAACCACCAAAGCACATGTTTTACACAGCGGATGTCCTTCCACCTGCAACCCATCTCTGGGAAACATCCATACACACTTATTCATACACATACACTACAGACAATTTAGCTTACCCAATTCACCTGTACCGCATGTCTTTGGACTGTGGGGGAAACCAGAGCACCTGGAGGAAACCCACGCGAACGCAGGGAGAACATGCAAACTCCACACAGAAATGCCAACTGACCCAGCCGAGGTTCGAATCAGCGACCTTCTTGCTGTGAGGCAACAGCACTACCTACTGCGCCACTATGTCACCCCTCTGATCATCATTTGAGTCTTAATTCAAGTGTGTTAAATGTATCAAATGATAAATAATTTAACAATAGCATGGACATCAATCTCAACTGGGTGTGCAGCCGAACAAAAAGTACACAAATATATACAAAAAAGTGGCAACACTAAAAGCTCCAAATGAAAATTTTCAAATGAAAAATGTTAATTTGTTAAAAAGTATATATAAATATTTATACAACAGTTCTGTCTGGTTCTCAAACCTGATTGGCTGATGGCAGTGCGATATTCTGCAATATCAGAACTCGTACAGCCTCCTTACCCTTAGAGTGAGCCGCCCACATAGAGTGACAGCAGATCAATAAACTCACTACAGTTTCACTAATAATGCAGCTGTTGGACAACATCATGCACCTTTGAGCCTTTTTTAGACGAGAATGTAGTTGATTGCAACTGTGCAGTTTATTTATAAGGATAGAGCCTATGTTAAATACTTATAAGATACAGCGGGTCGGCATCCATCAGCTTGTCATCAAGCAGAGTAAAGACTGTTGACGTTGTCTATCCACAAGATGGAGACAGAGACCACATAATAAGCCCTTAGAGGAGAAAAGTTCAGCATATTTGCAAACTACAGCTGATCAAAACATTGTAAAACTAGTAAGTGGCATTCTAAGTCAATCTCTCTCTTTTTTATGTTGCAGTTTACAGTATTTATACCATGGTAGTTGTAATGTATTGAGTGTGAGATGGGACTCATATCAGGAATGTATGTATTTTGTGTAGGCCCCTGAGTTACTTTTTGGATGGCCATCTGTTTGTTTTTAATGAGTCTCCTGTTTTCGTTACTACAGACTAGTTCAGTAAAAGAGAGAAAGAAATGCCTGCATGTGTTTAGCATTTTTCCTTATTGCAAACACAACAGCAATCCGGTAGTGATTGCGTTGCTTTGGCTTTTTCTCTGTTAATTATTGTGATCTCCCGATTGCAACAGAGAAATACTGGGAAATCTCTGTAGACTGATGGCATTTCATGCCGTTTAGCCTTATAATCTTAAAATGTGAGCAAAATCCCCTGTTTTGTCATCACTTTAGACATTACGCTAGAGAATCATTCAAATACTAGCTCTAAAGTGAGTTGGTGAATTAGTAAAGGCTTCAGCTGTTCTAATGTCAGCTGCAAATGTGAATGAATGGCGGAAGAAAGTAGTTCCTCGTACAAAAGGTTTTTTAGACTCTCCGTGTTTGATTTTCTTTTTTATAGACAAGATTATGCTGTCAAACTGTTGTATAAACGCAAAATCACACTCGTAGCAGTGCAATATGGCTATAAATTGTCACTGGTGGGACACTGACGCACGCCTCCCACCAGTGCTAATATACAGCCATATCTCACTGCTACTCGTATGGTATTGCTCATATATATAACATAACATTTTTATTTTTTCATTTTTTTAAACAAATTTTCTAATCTCATATACATTGTTTCCAAATTTAAATATGACTTAGAGTTTTTATTGGTGGTTTTTGATGTTTGTGCTGATTGTATGTTTTGTCTTCTTTCTTTGTTTTTTTCAGCCAATTCTTCAGATGTGTACACTGATCCACTTGATTCAACATTTGTCTGGACTGTAAATTATACGACAGACCCAGTAAGTTTTACCAAAACATCACAGATTTGAAAACTTCTCACAGGATAAACTTTTTTCACAGTTCCTACAATTCTTGGTGGAAGTGCCTACTTTTTGTTATGTTGACACTATTAAATGGGGATGATTTTAGCTCTATATGAACACCATTTGGTGGAACTAGATTAGCTCATACTTTAGAGCAGGGGATAATCCAGCACAATAGGAACTGCAGTGACATTATTATATGCTGATTGTTTGAATCCATGTCATGCAAAACTCTGACACAGTATTTTACAAGGCATATACATTCAAAAAGCAAACATATTAGTGCCAGGGTTGCTTTGTCTGCAGAGTTGGAATGCATTATTAGTAGCAGGAAGCTTTTTAAGTCATGGCAAGTCTTTTTTTGTAATCATTAAGCTCAATTTTTTTTGTAAAGGTGACATATTATATTTACACAAGATGTAAAATAAGTCTCTAATGTCCCTAGAGTGTGTGTGTGTGTGTGTGTGTGTGTGTGTGTGTGAAGTTTCAGCTCAAAGTACAGCACAGATAATGTTTTATAGCTCTTTGAAACTGCCTGTTTTAGGCTTTGATCCAATTTGTGCCATTTTGGTTACTGTTGCTTTAAATTCAAATGAGATTGTGCTCCCAGAACTATTGACAAAAGAGGGTGGAGCTACAAATGCCTATATGTCAGCATAGTGGCTGATTCAAAAACAATACTTATGTCCTATGCTAATGAGCAAGAGATCATAACTAATGGGTGGGACTTTCCCCCTCTAATGACATGTACAAAGGGAGAATGTCAATCAAAATGTTTCTGCAGTTTTATCAAGGGTGATTATAAATTTTTTTATTAATTAATTTAAATGTTTTTAATTAACATTAAAAACATTTTTACCATTAGAAGCTAGTTATATTCACACAATGTTGCCACACAACTGTGTTTAAACCTCTTATAAAAGTGATTTTTGCTTATAGGTCCCCTTTAAAAAAAATGTTGTATTGATGAAATTCATCTACATCTTGTACGGCCTCCAGAGTGATAAAAACTAATAAAAAGAATCATTTTTGCATTTTTAGTAAGTTGACACAAATTTTAGAAGATGTGCCTCATTAAGTTCAGAAAAAGCAATAGTTTTTATCTTATACTTAAATTGATTTCAGTCTTCTAAAATCATTTTGTCCAGACCTAGCTGATGTTGTTTTCACCTCCACCAGTCAGTTTTACACTTCAAGCTGCAATTAATAGACCAAGATCTCTTTGACAATAAATTCATTCAGATAGCCCTCTGTTTGAGACCATGAATGCCGAAATCCCTGCCAACATCTTTGTGACTCAATGAGCCGTTTCTCTTGTGTTGCACTTTTTGTGCAAACCTGAACAGTATCAGATTCATTGTGCAACTTCAGAGAAACTGGAGAGAATCAGGCATCTACCTTCAAACAGAAACTAAAAGCTTTACTGTTCTGCATTTGTCTTTGTTTAAAACTCCACTTCAGATGGATGGTCTGGGTCAGGTCAAGTTGAGGGAAAACATTTGAACTCTTCATTAATGTGCCTTAAACTATGGGGTGTTATGTGTAATTATGTTTTAAATGTTTGATTGAATCCCCTGATGATTAGATATTCTGATCATGTGTTTTTTGTCTCATTTGTGAAGCGCATGAATGCCACCTGGTCCTCCTTGTCAAAGAAGGAATGCCTGAAATATGGAGGAGAGCTGGTGGGCAAAGCCTGCGAATTTGTGCCCGACATCACCCTCATGTCCTTTATCCTTTTCTTTGGCACCTATACCTGCTCCATGTGTCTGAAGAAATTCAAGACCAGCCCGTTCTTCCCTACTACTGTAAGTAATCTCACTGCAACACTTCAGGACTCTTGATGGACTCTTCAGTGCGTCTCTGATTATACAGTATTTGTAGAGCATGTGCATTTGTTTGGTCAAGGCAGTCATTGATCCTAATCAGTACTGCAGTTGATAGGCAAGAGATTACTGATGAAATGCACACCTCTTAGTTCTAAAAATGGATATATACAGTATTGTTTCATTTTAGGTAAGGAAGCTCATAAGTGACTTTGCTATTATCCTGGCCATTTTGATCTTCTGCGGTGTCGATGCTCTGGTTGGGGTTGAAACGCCAAAGCTCATAGTGCCAAGTGAATTTAAGGTAAGCATCTTTCCATAATGTCTGTTGTAAAATGAAATTCCTTCTAGTATATGGTTTTAAAATTGGTTTAGTGCAGACCTTTTTATTTTATTTTATTTTATTTTCATTCGTTTTCCTTTAACTTAGTTCTTTATTTTTCTGGGGTCGCCACAGTGGAATGAACCACCAACTATTTTAATTTAATTTAATTTAATTTTTATTTATTTATTTTCCTTCACCTTAGTCCCTTATTTATCAGGGGTCACCACAGTGGAGTGAAACACCAATTATTTTTATTTTATTTTATTTTATTTTAATTTCATTCATTTATTTTCCTTCGACTTAGTCCCTTATTTATCTGGGGTCGCCACAGTGGAATGAACTGCCAAATATTTTAATAACATTATTGTTATTATTGTTTTATTTATTTTTATTTTATTTTCATTGACTTTTCTTCAGTTTAGTCACTTATTTATCAGGGGTTTCCACAGTGGAATGAACCGTCTTTATTTTATTTTAATTTAATTTAATTTAATTTAATTTAATTTAATTTAATTTAATTTAATTTAATTTAATTTAATTTAATTTAATTTAATTTAATTTAATTTAATTTAATTTAATTTAATTTAATTTAATTTAATTTAATTTAATTTTACCCTCCATGGGTGCATTTTCTTTATTTTAATTATTGTTCACACAATATTATCACTTTTAATTTATAGTGTAATTCTTAAATTTTCAGTTGACATTACTAAAGTTTATTTTATTTTAGCATTTTTATTGTAAACATTACCGATGCTGATTGCAATACTATAAAATGTCTATATAGTTTTATTTATAATTAAATTTTATTTGGTTTTATTTAGTTTTGCAGTTTAAAGGAACAAAAATGGCTACAATTTAAAATAAAGTTTAACAAAATATTACATTTTATGGTTTTAGTAAAGCACAAAAAAAATGTGTGTCAAATGATTTTTAGCTTTGAGAATTACTTCACAATAATGAATAGCAGTGATTAAGTTACATGCCAAAACTGCATGCTAGAACTGCATTCAATCATACGTGAGCTTACAAAGGCATAATAAGTTATCCTGAGATTTTCTGTCCTTTAAATTTGATCATCTCTTTAAATTTTATCAATGTTTACTTAAAATAAGCATTGCTTACTGTATAAATGATAAATAGCCAGTTCTGTATGTACTGCTCAGCATTCAATGTTATTTATGTGTACAGAGTTTCTTTTGGGACAGTGATCAGTGTGTGGGTCAGTCCACGGGGTGTTTTTGCTCAGGTGGCCTGATGCTCTGTTTAATAAAAATAGATTTTTCTCAGGAAGTATAAACATCAGAGGACACATTGGGTGACACACTGCATCCTACACAGAGACTCACAGTATGAGTCAATATCAGTCCAGTCAGATCATTTCTGTTTGTATCCTGTAAACATTTGCCAAGCGCCCTGACTGCAGACTTCTGTGATCATCAAACTGCTCTCTTTTCATGTCCTCAGCCAACAAGCCCAAACCGTGGCTGGTTTGTGCCACCGTTCGGAGGTAACCCCTGGTGGGTGTACCTGGCAGCGTCTGTGCCAGCTCTGCTGGTCACCATCCTGCTCTTCATGGATCAGCAGATCACCGCTGTCATTGTCAATCGCAAGGAGCACAAGCTTAAGGTAGGCCTGCTGCGAGTCTGCTGTGAGACTCTGTCCCAAGCCAGATGGTTTATCACGCTCACTTTGAGCCATGCAGGACCAGAGGAAACTCTCACGGTGCTGTGGGCGACAATATCAGGATATTTATAGGACGTTTTTTACTAATAGAACCCTGTAATCTTTTGTCTGGAGGTTATGAATCAGCACTTAGAATCAAAAATAGCATATATCAAAGAGATGCATGCCATAGGGGAAAAGCATCATGAAACACTTTCTGCCATCATTCAGTCAATCTAAACTCCTAAGATCTATCTATCTATCTATCTATCTATCTATCTATCTATCTATCTATCTATCTATCTATCTATCTATCTATCTATCTATCTATCTATCTATCTATCTATCTATCTATCTATCTATCTATCTATCTATCTATATATCTATCTATCTATCTATCTATCTATCTAGCTAGCTAGCTAGCTAGCTATCTAGCTATCTATCTATCTATCTATCTATCTATCTATCTATCTATCTATCTATCTATCTATCTATCTATCTATATATATATATATATATATATATATATATATATATATATATATATACATATACATATACATATACATATATATATATATATATATATATATACATATACTAGATATGTCCTAGATTAGATGAAAATGTTAGATTAATCTCTTACAGGTTTTGAACAACACAAATTATGAGAGGATTTATATTTTAGAGAATGATCTAACCATGTAATATTGGTTGTATTTTAATTTAACAATTATATAATTATATTTATTCTAGGAATGATAGTCTACTACATGCATGTAGATAATTGAGTACACCCCTCCCTCTTTTGTGTTAATATTTTCTATAGGATACTTTGAAATAATATATTTTTGCATATACAGATTAGTCAGCCAAAACTGGAACTAATCTAACTAAAAACCTAAGATCACAGTCCAAAAATTAGTACACCCAAATAAATATGTTAAAGAAAATGAAGATAAATATTTACTTGGAATTCTGTAGTTTGTAATTTTAAATTGTTTGTATTTAAATGTATTCAGGGTGTCTGCGGGGTCTTAAAGTCTTAAAATTTCTTAAATCTCAAAAGCTAAATTTTAGGCCTTAAATAATCCTAACCCTTAAATCTACTGAAATGTTGTGTTGTAGGCCTTAAATCTTTTTTTTAAGCAGGTCTTAATTTTCCTTCATTCATGTATAGCTACCCAATATGGCCATTACCACCCATACAATCACCAATAATCTCATTAAAACTTTTAACTTTTTATTACAAAAAAACATTTAATTACTTTCCTTACAGTAACATTAGCTTAAATGTTCTAATGTTCTCCATTTATTTACTGAGAATACTGACCTGACCTATATATATATATATATATATATATATATATATATATATATATATATATATATATATATATATATATAAATATAGTTTAAGTCAGAATTATTAGCCCCCCTTTGAATTTTATTTTTCTTTTTTAAATATTTTACAAATTATGTTTAAAAGAGCAAGCTAATTTTCACAGTATGTCTGATAATATTTTTTCTTCTGGAGAAAGTCTTATATGTTTTATTTCGGCTAGAATTAAAGGAGTTTTTTATTTTTTAAAAGCCGGTTTAAGGACAAAATTATTATACCCTTTAAGCTATATATTTTTTGATAGACTACAGAACAAACCATCGTTATATAACGACTAGCCTCATTTCCCTAACCTGCCTAGTTAACCTAATTAACCTTGTTAGGCTTTTAAATGTCACTTTAAGCTGAATAGAAATGTCTTGAAAATTTTCTAGTAAAATATTATTTACTGTCATCATGACAAAGATAAAATAAATCAGTTATTAGAAATGTGTGTGTGTATATATATATATATATGTATACATATAATTAATTAAATTATTATTTTTGTAGACTGAAGTAATTGACAGCTATGTTTTAATTCTATTTTAAGGGTTAAAGGGTTTGTGAATGGGTAATTGAAAATAAATTTTAAAATATTCAAACAAAATTATTATTGTTTTATTAAATGTACTCAATTTTCCTATTTTGTTGATAGGGCAGGTGAATTTTTTTCTATGGGATATTTTAAAAAGTCCTTAGCACATAGCCCTGCATAAGTCTAAAATGTCTTTCATAATGGTCATAAAAGTGTCTCAAAAGTCTTAAATTTAACTCCTATTTTAACTATCTGATGAAATATTGGTATTATCTTTCTAATCCTAAAAATCTTAGGTGGCCAGACTTGTATTTTATTGAATATAACTGTTTAAGAAAACAGTTTTTGTGTAAATGCACCAACAAATATTCCCTATATTCACTGAGAACTGCATACAAAAACTTATTTTCAAAAAGGGGGTTTCTCATTTACTGTATGCTGGGCACTACATTTGTTATCTTTCAATATTTTCACATTCAGTCTTGGTGCTTCCGAAAGTGGTTTCATCCCACTGGCACACTGCTGGTCCACAAAGGCCAGATTCTGAACAGTGGAACAAAGGGGGATTGTGAATCAGACAAAAGCAAAGCTTTTATTCTCTTTTGGCCTGTAATGTGAGATTGGCCTCTAAACATTGGGGCCTGGGTAATGCTTCCCTGTGGAAGGACATTGTTGCCATCTCTGTGAATATTACACTGATCTGATGACATATCGTATTGTACTTTTTAATTTATGTTTGAATTCAGCACTTAACAAGTCCAATTGATTATTTAAAGGGATTATTTTTTGACTTTGTTGTTCTGAAGTATCAGATTTACAGTGACCCTAATTTTTAATGTTAAATGAAATGCTATTTGAATGCCATGTTACCACGAGTTTCTTTAAAATAAAATATAAAAACAACAAGGAACACTATGGCCATCCTAGGACATTAAAATAAACAAAAATTTGGCAACACTGCTGCTATAAGATGTCCCTCTTTGTATTTGCATGTGTTGTAAGAATTTGCATGTATGTGTGTTGTCAAACTGATGAAGATTTATTTTCTTAACTTCCAGCCAAACAGAATTGAGTTTATAGGCTCTATCCTCTTCCAAAAGCAGCAATTCTGTTGCATTTAAAGGGACAGGCACACATTTTTCCTCACACTCAAATACTGTAGGTTCAAATTTGACAAGTTAAAATACATTATTTGTGGGGTATTTTAGAGTTGAAACCTCACAGACACATTCAGAGGACACCAGAGATTTATTTTTTTGGGGGGAGGGGGGGGGGGGGGTTCACAAATTAATCATGAAAATTTAATCTAATGTGTTGAAGTAACTTTTGCAAAGTAACTTTGATGTGACCTCACGTTAAGTATGCAGTACTTTAACTAAGTTCAAATTATTTATTAAATGCTGACTTTTAAAATATGTGAAATATTGGCATTGACCTTTTCAATAAAATATATAATCAAATACACAAACTGTAGTGGTCAACAAGACATATACTGGTCTACCACCATTATCAGCAATGATTGACAAGATTGGTATATTTTGACACAGTTGCCTTTAATTGATCATGATTCCTCTGGCGTAATAATATCATTTTATAACCACCCTCTTTTGTTTGTGTGGTTTAGAAAGGTGCAGGTTATCATCTGGACCTTTTCTGGGTGGCTGTTCTGTTAGCGGTGTGCTCTTTTATGGGTCTGCCATGGTATGTGGCTGCTACAGTTATTTCCATCGCCCACATTGACAGCTTGAAGATGGAGACAGAGACCTCTGCCCCAGGAGAACAGCCCAAATTCTTAGGTGTCAGGTGAGTTTTATAGTGTATAAAAGATGAGAAGATTTCATCTGATCTCTGTGTATCTGTATTGTGTCAGTATAAGATTGAAGGTTTTGACTATGACAGTAAAGCTTTTATGTCTCTCATGGAGTACAGATTTGGGTCCAGCAGGGGGTCTGTTTAAAGGGCTGAATGTTGGACTGAACTCCAGGAGGTTTTATTGATGCAGCTGTAAGCTGAACAAACTTAGTTGTGCTGAAGCCAGTGTTAAAATTATGTTTTAACACTTCTCTGGTACAGTTAAAGGAGTAGTTAACCCAAAAATCTAAATTACCCCATAATTTACTCACCCTTAAGCCATCCTCTGCAGATATGATTTTTTTGTTTTATCGGACAAACACAATCTTAGTTTTACATTTTTTTGGGCCTTTCATGCTGTATAATGGTGGTGGACGATGACTTTTATTTTGAAGCTTAAACAAGCACATAAATCCATCATTAAACCTGTCCTTAGCTATAGCCTTCGGTCACAGGATATTTATTCACTTTCTGTTTCTAAAGTGCGGACTGAGATGGGAAAAAAGGCTTTCAAATTCACAGCACTTTTTGCGTGGAATAATCTGCAAAGTTGCAGTTTAAAGAATTGGTTTCACTAAACGCTTTTAAAGAGTACAGATGATTTAGAAATTGAAACAGGCTTGTAGATGTTTTGAATAGATGTTTTGAATAGTTTATTTGTAAATGTGTGATTCTTTTTAACTGTTAATTGTTTTTTTTGTTTGTTGTCATCTAGACCCATGTGACAGGTATACAGGATGCTCTTGTAAAAGAGATTTTAAATCTCAATGTGTCTTTCCTGGTAAAATAAAGTAATAATAATAATAATAATAATAATAATAATAATAATAATAATAAAAATAATAATCAAACTAACCCATGTGACGCCAGGGGTTTAATGAGTCTTATAAAGAGGATCAGTGTGTTTTTGTAACAGAATTATTCAAATTTTTTAATCATAAACTTAAATCACTGACTTCTGGCAGAAACCAAATGTCATGTTATGTGTGACACATACAGTATGATGCGTGACATAAGACAAGTAAACACATATAAGCAGCATTGTAAGAATAATATACTGTTTATTGTTATACAGTAAAGCCAAAAATCTTGTTTGTCATCAATGCGTTCTGTTTGGTAAGTGGTTCCCTTGAGACACATCTATTCCTGGAGCTTCCAGTGATTGGAGTTTATAATTGGAGTGTATTTTGGTACATTTTTTTAATTTGCTTGGCACTACCTCCATGTAAAAAAGTGAAAAAGACAATATTTAATCTAAAATGTATTATTGCTTGTCTTTTGCTATTTATCTGCATGTTATGTTATGAAAATGAAAGGATAATCACATAAAGAGATTTTCTTTTATATCTTTCATAATTTGATTTACAGAAGCTTTCTTAATGAAAGGCTTTTGGTATCACAATGTGTGTTTTGATTCATATTCTAGACAATAAATACGACACAAGCTTATATTGTAGCTAACGGTAATAATTAAAATTGGAAATCATTATTCATGTTTGTGGAGATGATATCTAATGGGTTCAACCTCACAAAATGTCAGCTTGTGTCCCTGAACAAGCAGCTAAACTCTTAAGCCGCACCTGCGGGTCTGTTACCCTGATAATTGTACTGCAAGTCAGTGTTGATAGATGCGTCTGCCAGCTGATGTTTTCCTATAATTAAAACAATTATATGCTTCATACATGCTTGTCTCAAGATTGTATGGCTCTATGCATTATTGCTGTATGCACCTGCTAGTGGGTTCTGCTGAAAAAGCTAAACCTATTAATTAGAAGTGGGGTTACACAAACTATATAACTACAACTCTTTTTTTAGGAAACAAGTACTTTTATTAAGCCAGGATGTATTAAATTGATCAACAGCTTTCTAATCATATTTGTAATGTTAAATGTTAAAAATTATGTCATCTTTTACTTACCCTTCACTTGTTCAAAAACTATTTGAGTTTCTTTCATCTGTTGAACACAAAATATAATATATTTTAAAGTATGCTGGTTGCTGGGACCCATTGACTTCCAAAGTAGGAAAAATACTATGGAAGTCAATGGGTCCCAGCAGCCAGCATTTTTCAAAATGTCTTATATGTTAAATGTGTATTCCCGGAGCTTCCAGCCATTTGCAGTTCATAATTGGGGTAAATTTTATATAAGTGTATTTTGATGCATTTTTTTCTTTTTTCTTTTCTTGGAACTATTTCCATTTTTTAAAAATAAAAAAGACAGAATTTAGTTTGAAATGTAGTCCGTCCATTATTTTATAAAGGTTTAAAACCAGGTTAGGTAGAATAAATTATGAGGTAATTTTAATTTTGGGGTAAGCTATCCCTTTAGGAGATTTCTAATTGAAATGAATGCTTTTACTATCTGCTTGTTAAGTGTGACGTCACTCAAAGCAGCTTCCAGGTCCAAGTGCTATATCAAACAGTATGGGGAGACTCAACAAATGGTAATAATAAACGTTTACGAAGCGATGTAATACTTTCGAAAATCACGATCGGAATGTATATATCCATGCTTAACATCCGATAGCCATAAAGTGATAAATTTTTTTTAGATTGTTACAACTTTGGTATTTGTGATGCAGAAATTCTAGAAACCAATGTGTACACTATGATTTCATATAAAATTTACTCTAAAGTGTGATATGACTTAAAAGTGTCCATAAACGACCCAAAAACAGTATTCCATACATCACAGATACGACTTAACAAGCGAATAGACTTTGTATTCATCAGAGATTTGTGGACAGCAGCCACAACTTATTAAGTATATTAAGAAGTATCGCATTGTTTAATATTGCTATTAATAATAATTTAAATTTCTTAAGAAAATCATCAAAATAAAATGCTTTGCAATCAAAAAAAAAATAAAAAATTCTAATTTTTACTTTGTTACCACAGAGACATTTTTTTACTTTGTTCACAGGCATGAAATCTTCAGGCCATTCACACAGAACATGTCTTTGCATCAAAAAACTTTAAAGAATTCAAAATTAAATAAAACAGTTACTTAGCGGCTGTAAACAGAAGCTCACGATGCCCCTCCTCCGAGTTCTTCTAATTGGTTGATTGCTTTGGAACTGACATTGATGAGCAGCACTGTGTGTAAAAGTTGAAATTCTGTTAACTTAACATGATGTCTTAAAACATGCTGTTCAAGTGCAAGGGGTTGCAAAAGTTGCAAGATGCAAGCATAATGTTCGGGCATGTGTTTGCAATTTAAACCAATGCAAAAGTACTGCATTGCAATGGAAACCCATCTTCTGTGTGAATTATGCATGGGACGATAACCGGTTTCAAGGTTTACCACAGTTTGGAAAAGTCAAGGTTATAAAATAGCCCGAATTTATAGAGGTTGCAGAAGTTATACCATTCCTAAGGCATTTGTAATGCTTTTTATGTGTTTTTTTAAATGTATTGTAAAGAAATCTGTGTTTTTGAAACTAATAAAGACAGCACTATGTTTTCTAAATGTTTTCTAAAATAAAATGGATTTTGTTAAATAAGGGAAAACGTTTTTTTACCCAGACAATTAAAATGAAATTATTTTAGAGCAGTAATCACAATACCGGGATACTGTGAAACCGTGCTATTTTTATCCAAGGTTATCATACCATCAGAAAACTATACCGGCCCATGCCTAGTGTGAATGAGTCATTTTTGGCCAAATAGTATCAGTTGAAATGTTGAGATGACTATAAATGAAATTCTGTAATCATCTCCTCTTTAGGGAACAAAGAGTCACTGGTGTCATGGTCTTCATTCTCACTGGTATTTCTGTCTTCATGTCTCCAGTCCTTAAGGTATGATACATTTGTTAAACACACTGCTGCATCTTCGTCTGTACTGAATCTCACAATGGCTTTGAAAGACTGAATGTTTGTTCCTCATAGTTCATACCTATGCCAGTGCTGTACGGAGTCTTCCTCTACATGGGTGTTGCATCACTCAATGGTGTGCAGGTGAGTTACCATCTGTTTGTGCACCATTCAAAATCTAGTTCTACTTTATCAAATGTAAAATTTATAATACAAAAAAGTTTAATTAAATCCATTCACATTCTAAATGCAGGATATTTCCATAAACAGTACATCTTAAAAATCTTAAACTGGGCTCATAGTGTGCAATTTTGGCCACAGGTTATTTGTAGCAATTTTTATTTACATGCTTAGATTCCTGTAATTTTAGGATTAAATGTGAAGTCTTTGATTACAGGCTTGATATGCTCATCTATGATGACCTTTGAATGGAGGGATGATTTGGTTAAAAAAAAAAACATTCATGCTGGTTAAAAGTCTTGTTGCATCCAAGTAGCACCAATAGTTTTAGTGGTCTAAATATGTAGAAGGTGTAGGACCAAAAAAAAAAACTTGGGTTTGATTTTCACAGACAGGATAGGCCATCAGCACATTCCCACTATGCAGACTGACAGGACACGTGTCCACCAAAGCAGCTGAAAATGCCAACGCTCCTCCAAAAATTCTCTGCTGAGAACTTAAGAGCTTATTTCTGCACTGTGTTTAACTCTCTAACTCAGAGTTTAACAATTTCCACCTGCCAGCACATTTAAAAAACACTGGGTGCATGGTGCTACTACTGTACTTGAATTACCATCGAGGTCATTCTGAATGTTATCATATAAGAGGTCATATTGTCACATATTTGCATTCAAAGCTTCTATTGAGATATCAAAAAAATTTTAAATATTTTTTATCTAATTATGTCAACACCCTAAAAATATGATATTTTTGATGTCAGACTATAAATGTATAGTTATTTATAATGTTGTAGTAATGTATAGTTGTATAGCGAATGTTTGAGCCCCACTTTAATTTTTGCTTTCACAAGTAGGGGAGACGTTTTTTTTTTTTTACTGAATATGCTGTTTATCTGAAGTAAAGTTGTGTTTTTGCTATCGGGAGGAAGTTGCTAGGCAACAGAGGCACACAAATTCAAAGTCACAGGCAAACTTTTGGTTGTTGCTACTGTGAATCAGATATGGTTGCAGCTGGAAGTTAACTAAATTTATTTATATTATTTGTTAAATTTCCTATTAATTTTATTTTTTTAACGTCTACCCCCACCCCAACCCTAAACCCAACCTTCACAGTAACCTAAAACAGCAGTTGTACCGAGTATTATTTATGTTATCTATTAAATTACCCAATAAATAGTATTTTTAACATCTACCCTAACCCTAAACCCAACCGTCACAGTACTGTAAAACTATTATTTATTGTTATACAGTGTCATAAAAATGCTGCTTTATTGATGTGCATATCGCACTTCCGGCCGGCCGAGTATCCTATCTAGGTTTTACCAAAATTAGCAGACACTAAAATGTACAGTATGCGGTCATTTAGAGCACTATGGTAGTTATATGTAGAAATACTCATAGCTCTCTTGTGTTTTGTAATTTTAATAAAATAACAATGTTAGAAAGAAATGTACACATATTCAGTCAGATATATCTGTTTTATAAACAAAATTATTACATTTCAAAAATTAATAGCGGTCAAAGTTACTGCCTCAGTAGTTTTAGGGTTCAGAGCCTCATCTTACTACTGGTATTCAAAACAATGTGCCACTCTCATAGAAAGCAGCAGCCTTGGAAAAAAACTGCTTTGGTGGAATATTTACTTTAAAAGGCTGGGACACACCAAGCTGACAGTAAGCCATTGGTCTACATTAATCTGGCTAGTTTGTTGGGTGTGTTCCACATGTCACCCCTCTAGGTTAACCTCAGAGCAATTTGATCCAATTCAGCATTTAGAATTGGCATTAGTTGTCGGTTGAAAAGAGCACTCTGACTGGTTATCCAGCAACAAACCAGAGCACAAGATCAAAAACTGAAGTGAAGTCAAAAGGAACAGAAAGAAGCCGGCTGTAATTTTTCTGCATTTCTCAAATATATGCAAACAAAATAGATAGATTAGATAGTAGATTATCACAAATATTTGCATGAGTGAATGCCTCTACAGGGAGTGACAAGTACTGTGATAATGGTACTAAAGACTACTTTGTTTATGGTGTGCAAGTTCTGGTTTTCCTTTGTGGAAAGAGAAAACAGACTACTGCTCCTGCTGGTGCAGAAAACATGTACTCTCATTTTAGTCTGCTGCTGTCTGCTTGGTGTGTTCACTGACATGAGCCATGGGTGCTAGTTTTTGGCATCTGACGCACTGTAATATTACTGGCTTTGAACTGTAGTGTTTTCTCTCTGGTGAACAAGACATGAATCTTTCTTACTGGTCTTTTCATCTGATCCTCAGCTCTGCCTGTGCACATTCATGTTTGTTGAAGGAGGCATGGCTTTTGGACAGTAATTATCTCAAGAGGGCAGAATCTTTAGCTTTAGCAACTGCTTGCATCTCTGATATTACCCTACCTTCAAAGCAAGAACCAATAGGGGCACTAAACCTGATGATGTAATAAGCAAGACAACTTCAAACCACCTCAGGGTAAATGTTGAAGCGAGTCATGTGGACAGAACAGACATGTGTCATAAATAGACCAACAAGAAATACACATTTCAAATAGAGTCACTAAATCTAAAATATTGGAGTGACTATGTGGGGAATTTGTTTAAATTCTGATATATATATTTTATTGTCTTTAATTTCATGTTGACTGATTACAGGAATCATTGTGTGTGTCCATTTTAATTCCTGATAGTCATACATTCTGACATTTTGACATCTGAGTACTTAGTGTGACATGAGAATCATATTCATAGTCTGACAAGCGACACTAGTAAAAAACTATTTAAAATCAAATATAAACCCAGCTTTAGTTAAAATAAGTGTATCTGTTGTAAAAAGTATTGCTCTTTGGTTCTCAGTTTATGGACCGTCTCAAACTGCTCCTGATGCCTGCCAAACACCAGCCAGACCTGATCTACCTGCGGCACGTCCCACTGAGGAAGGTCCATCTCTTCACTTTTGTCCAGTTGCTCTGTCTGGCTCTTCTTTGGGTCCTGAAGTCCACCGTGGCGGCCATCATCTTTCCTGTTATGGTTAGTCATCTCTTGTAGCCATTTCTTCATTTAACAAACATCAGCTGTGGCTACACAACTGAGAGCTCCAGGGCTTACTGTAAGTCCACTAAAAAAGGAACAAAGCTACACTTACAATTAGACATGTTAATATTCAATAATTCAATATATTTAACATACACAATGTTGGGGTACTTCAAAATACATGTGAATAATTTTAACATGCTTTTTTATTTGCAGTGGTGTTCATATTGACAAGGCCAAATGTTTGAAGACTTAATTGGTTTTCTTGATAGTATTTATGAAGAATTTATAGGGCTTTTAAACATTAATACAGTGTATTAAGGCTTCATTTGTTAACATTGATTATTTTAACTAAACTCATGATGAAAACCTCAGTAGCTTTCCCTAAACTTAGGTGGTGTTAATTTCTTAGTTATGGTCTAATAATGCAGTAAAATTGTTGTCATAATCTGATTAAATTTCATTAAATTTTAGTTATTAACTAATAAAATTCACTTGTTTTTAAACTATTATTTATGAGGTGCTGTGTTGGATTTAAATCACAGTTCGCTTATAAACACGTGCATATACACCTTTACTATTGAATGTTCAAAACAATATAAAAATTTTAATGATAATGGATAAAGGATGAAAAAAAAAACTCAAATCCAGTATTTCACATACTTAGAATATCATGACGAAGTTCAGGGCGACGCGATGGTGCAGTGGGTAGCACAATCGCCTCACAACAAGAAGCTCGTTGGTTCAAGCCTCGGCAGGGTCAGTTGGCATTTCTGTATGGAGTTTGCATGTTCTCCCCATGTTGCATAGGTTTCCTCTGGTTTCCTCCACAAGTCCAAAGACATGCGGTGTAGGTGAATTGGGTAAGCTAAATTGTCCATAGTGTATGTGTGTGAATGAGTGTGTATGGATGTTTCCTAGTAATATGTTGCAGCTGGAAGGACATATGCTGCGTAAAACATATGCTGCATAAGTTGGCGGTTCATTCCGCTCAGGCGACCCCAGAGTAATAAAGGGACTAAGCGGAAAAGAAAATGAATGAATGACAAAGTTCAACATTGTAGTCACCCTGTGTCTCAATCTAGTCCACTAATTAATGCAAAGCTTTAAAATTATCTCAGTCTAGGTTAGTAGGCTTCAGAATCATGGGGAAGACTGCTGACTTGACGGGTGTGCAGAAGAACATCACTGGTACCCTCCATAAGGAGGAAAGGTCTCAAAAGGCAATTGCAAAAGAACTGGATGCTCTCAAAGTGCATTATCTAAGTATATTAATAGAGCGTTCGGAGGAAGGGAAAATGTGGCTGGAAAAGGTGCACAAGTATGACCGCAGCCTTGAGAGGATTGTCAAGCAAGGGCAACTGAGGCTGGTGTCAGAGCATCAAGGACCACCACATACAGACATCTGCATAACATGGGCTACAGCTAAAGAATTCCATGTGTCAAGCCACTCCTGAACCAAAAACAACGCGGAAAGTACTGAGAGAGAAAAATACTGGCCTGTTGTACAGTAGTCCCAAATCCTCTTTTCAGATGAATACAAATTTTGTATTTCAGGGCCTACTCACACTATGCTATCCGAACCGTGCCCAGGCCCGTTTCCCAGATCGTTTGAAAAGTGTGAGTGCGCTGAGCGCGGTTCACTTGGGCTTAGGCGCAGTATGCTTGTGTGTGAGTGCAAAACGCGCCTAAGCCCAAAACTGAAAGCAAGACGTGACTTTTAAAGGGATTGTTTCACATGGATTTATTAATAATTTTTACCATTCAATGAACGCAAACTGTCATAGTTTATTAAAGACGCAAACTCCTCACTGCACCACAGCTGCGCCTTCAGCAAACCTCCTAATTCCTGCAGCATGAGGACTTTATGACAGTTTATGAGCGTCAAAAGTGGCTGATCTGTTCGGCGAAATATTTGAGTGTGTGTCACTGCATCCCAAACGACTAAAACAATATAACTGAAGAAATCTCCACTGTGCTGAGCGAGAGCGCTTCTCTATTGAACAGTGCATCATTGATGATGTAAGCGTGCCCAGGCCCGAATGTAATGTGAGTGCGAGCCATCAGGGGAGATGGGAGGGGGGACAAGCATGCTTTGGCCCAGTTCAAGTCAAATGTACATAGTGTGAATACGCCCACATTTGGAAATCAAGACCCCAGAGTGTGAAGGAATAGCAGAGAGACACAAAAGTCAAGCTAGTCAACGCAGGTCTATACCAGGATGTTTTAGAGCACTTCATGCTTCCTCCTGCCGACAAGCTTTTTGGTGAGGATCAATTTATTTTCCAGCAGGACTTGGCACCTGCACATAGTGCCAAAGCTACCAGTACCTGGTTTAAGGACCATGGTAGCCCTGTTCTTAATTGGCCAGGAAATTCGCCTGACTTAAACCCCATTGAAAATCTGTAGGCTGTTGTCAGGAGAAAGATAAGGGAAAAGAGACCCCGGAAAGCAGATGAGCTGAAGGCCAATATCAAACCAACTTGGGCTACCATAACACCTCAACTGTGTCAAAGGCTGATCGCCTCCATGCCACACCACCTTGATGCTGTAATTAGTGTAAAAGGAGGCCCAACAAAGAGGACATAATACAGTACATTAACACACTTTTCAGAACGCCAAGATGTGTTTAAGATCCTTTTTTTATTGGTCCCATGAAATATTCTAATTTGGTGAAATACTGGATTTGAGTTTTTATTTTTCATCTTTTATTCATTATCATTCAAATTAAAACAAATGAAGGCTTGAAATATTTCACTTTGTGTGTAGTGAACTAATATACACACAAGTTTCACTTTTTGAAACAAATTTTTGAAATAAATGTACTTTCCTTCGATATTCAATTTGATTTGCCACATACCTGTATACATATAAACTTGATGCACACATTGCGATATCGATGCTCAAACGATATATTGTTCAGCCGTAATAAACACCCACATTAACACACACACATACAGTTGAAATCAGAATTATTTGCCCCCCTGTTTATTTTGTTCCCCAATTCCTGTGTAAGAGAGTGAATATTTTTATAACACATTTCTATACATAATAGTTTTAATAAATCATTTTTAATAACTGATTTATTTCGTTTTTTGCAATGATGACAGTAAATAATATTTGACTAGATATTTTTCAAGACACTTCTATACTGCTTAAAGTGACATTTAAAGGCTTAACTAGGTTAATCAGGTTAACTAGGCAGGAAAGGGTAATTAGGCAAGTTATTGTATAACGATGGTTTGATCTGTAGACTATTGAAAAAAAAATTGCTTAAAGGAGCTAATAATTTTGACCTTAAAATGTGTTTTTTTATTAAAAACTTTATATTCTAGCTGAAATAAAACAAATAAGACTTTCTGCAGAAGAAAAAACATTATCAGACATACTGTGAAAATGTCCTTGCTGTGTTAAACATCTTTTGGGAAATATTTGAAAAAAAAAAAAAATAAAATTTCAAAGGGGGGCTAATAATTCTGACTTTAACTGTACATATAAACTCTTTGCATGCAAACACAACTATACTCGCATATACATATAAACTTGATCTACAGTATGTATATGTGCCTATAAACTCTCCATCAATATGAACTCATCAATATAAACTCGTTTACCAACACCCAAATAACACCCGCTGATCGAGCAATGTACATTTTGTGCATGTGTTAATGTGGGTGTTTATGCAAGGATTGAGTTTACATGTATAAGCAAGTGTATGTAAGTGTATGCATGCATCAAATTTATATGTATATATGAAAGTTTCATATATATTGTTTTGAACAACCAATATACTGTAGGTGTATTTGTGAGTAATTTATAAGTGTATATGCACGTGTTTTGTGTATGTGTTGATAAGTTCGATTTAAATTCTACAGGGAACCTCATAATTATTAACATAGTAACTGTATTAAATCTGCCCTTTTCTCACTGTTAATTTCAATCCTCTAGCTACCATTTGCTAATGAGATTTTATTGTAAACTGTTACCTATTGTATTTATAATGCTTTTGCAATTTAATTTAAATATTGAAATATTTGTTTAATCTGAACATGTATGTACAAAAAAAGCAATGCGCTTAGTGTTTCTTTGGTTATACAGTATTTGTTTAAGTACCTTTTTTTAAAGATTAAGTAAATATAATACCATATATCATGAGAAAAGCTTCAACAATTAATCTCATCAAGAACATTTGATACCATAATAAGCTTACTTACATTATCAGTCAGCTTTAATATCTACAGACACTGAGATGCAATATCTCTGCAAAACACATCTGTTGTATGTGCCAACTGAAAGGTCATCAATTACTGTTGTCATTGGTCAGATCTTGGCTCTGGTAGCTGTGAGGAAGGCACTGGACTATATTTTCTCTCAGCATGACCTTAGCTTCCTGGATGATGTCATACCCGAGAAGGACAAGAAAAAGAAGGAAGATGAGAAGAAAAAGAAAAAGAAGAAACAAGGGAGCATAGACAGCGACATGGAAGATGTGAGTGCTCTGAAAAATTGCACAAGTTTTCGTTTTTGCATTAGTTTTGACACTTTATACTTAAGGAAATGTATTCATTACGTGGCTTTAAAAGGATATGTGAATATTTCAGAAAGTGGTTTGGAACGATATGTAAATATGTGTTGCTGCCTCTTCTCTATCAAAATAAGCACACATAAAACTAAGTTAGTCAAGAGAGCTTCTGTTCATAGTAATGTTGATGTTTGCACTAGCTCTGCAATTCAACATCAACATGTTGACAGATGATTGATTTTACACAGTTGATTATACATATAGCTTTTCAGTATATTTGTGACTCTGGACTAATTGATTTTTACCAAATATACATTATATGAGGCAAACTTATTGATTTTTCTTTAAGCCCAAAAGTCATTTAAATATTAGGTAAAGATCCTGTTAGATGAAGATATTTTGTAAATGTGCTGTTGTAAATAATCAAAACTTTTCAAACTGCTTTACTAGGAACTTAAATGGGTTTATGTTTTTGTTTAGTTTTTTTTCTTCAGATTTTCAAATAGTTGTATCTCAAGCAAATATTGCCGTATCCAGTGCTTCATTTGTAAATGAATAATTTCCGGAACAAAACCAGTTACCGTGACCAACGTCCACCAAACAATTTAAGTTTTCCCGGAACACAACGTTACTAAGTGGTTATAGCAAAAAAAGCATATAAATTATTAACGGTCTTTAATTATTTTGTACAATATAACATTATGGGTCGACCATTGATAACAACAAATAGCTACAAACATGAATCGTATGAAACATGACTATTCAGTTTACTAACACCACTGACATTTAATTCATCTTACTATTATGTGCCAAGCGAAAAGCCAAGAAGAGCCAACAGTAATCTCTTCTGGCATGTTTTCTGGCTGACCTTGACTCGCTTTGCTTCTGTCTCCCAATATCCTGATCCAGAGGCACAGTTTCATCTTCTCTTCATCCGGATCACTATTAGATTTACTTGTGGTTTAAAAAACAAAAACAAAAAACAAAAAAAAATATTGTTTATATATATATATATATATATATATATATATATATATATATATATATATATATATATATATATATATATATATATATATATATATATATATGGCATTTTGAAAATATAAATATTATTTAGGTAGGCCACTCTGCCATTATTTATTTTCGCTGCTCACTGCGCACGAAACAATCAACAACCAATGAGTGTGATTGTAAATGTAAGAAAGCTGATTTGTCGAAAGTGACTACCGCGCGCACACAATAATCACAGCTTTGCTTGCTGTTTTTCACTCAGACTCATTCACATTCTCTCTCTCTCTCTCTCTCTCTCTCTCTCTCTCACACACACACACACACACACATGCAGATATATTCACCACACAAAAGTTAGTGCCGGATCAATTAAAATAAATACCAGAACGCAAAACATAAATATCTCACATTTCCCGGAACAGAATTCGACAAGATCCAGCTTAAATTGAGCACTGGTCGTATCCTAACAAATTATGCCTCAATGGACAGCTTGTTTAATTAACTTTCAGGTAATCCATGAATCTCAGTTTTCAAAATGTTTAACTTATGGCTGCCTACTAAATTGTGACTACATGGTTTCATAGACAACACATAAAATGAGGAAGGTTTCTTTTTTGAAGATATGTTACAAGCTGTTTACACATGGGAATTAAAAGGTGACTTAATATTTGAAAAAATGTTTACAAATATTACATTTATTTTGATGCTCTATTATTTATAAATGATGGCCGGTGTCCTGCATAGTTTAGCTCCAACACTAATCAAACACACCTGAATATGCTAATTAGTGTCTTCAAGATCACTAGAAATCTATAAGCAGGTGTGTTTGATTAGAGTTGGAGCTAAACTCTGCAGGACACCAGCTCTCCAGGACCGAGTTTGCCCACTTCTGTTCTTATGACATTTATTTATTTTACAAATTTTCTTTTTTATTTTGGCAATTTTATTTTCATTTAATGTTTTTCCTTTCGTGTTTGAACAAAAGAAAAATCTGGACAAAGTACAGAAATCAGGTTCTTGACAAAAAGAACAGATAGCCTAAAATTCACCTGTAACGCATGTCTTTGGACTTGTGGGGGAGACCGGAGAATCTGGAGGAAACCCATACAAACACGGGAAGAACATGCAAACTCCACACAGAAACGGCAACGGACCCAGCCGAGGCTCGAACCAGCAACCTTCTTGCTGTCAGGCGATTGTGCTACCCACTGCGCCACCATGCAGCCCAGTAATAAAATTAAAAGTACTTACTGATGTATGATTATTTTGCCAGAAAAAATATTTTAAAACTTGTCAAACTCCATAACCATATGGATAATTCAAGTTGGAACGTGAAACGACATTCACACACTCAAGCCCATTCAAATCAATTAGTAAAATCAGTGAATAATTTACTGGAGACGCTGAATGGATCATTGGAATCAACAAGCTGTTGACTCAAGAACATGTCAGTCCAATTTGCAAATTGTTCAATTTGTGAACTAATTTAAAGGTTACATTTATAATATTCGCTTTGAATAAACAAACTATCACATTTATGAGCAGGTGATGGTTTTTTCCCCTTCAAAATTAATTTTTATTCAGCTTTATTCAGGAAATATAATGGAGTAAAAATGTACAATATTACAGTATGTTTTGGACTGTAATGAAGTGAATAAAAATACTCTGATAAAGAGCTGATACTTAAAATAAGTTCTTACATTAGTGAAGCAAAAATACTCGCAGTAGTTACTGTCCACCACTGGAAAATATTTCAGTAACAAAACAGAAAGATTACAGTGGAACAAAAGCCTTAGCAGAAGAAGAAAAATACTTTACTTAATAATAGAAACTTCCAGATTGTTTTGTTTAATGCTTTAAATGAATTTTTGGGAGAAGAGTTGTTGTATACAGGTTCAGATTGTAAAGCTCTTTGTGACTGTTTCTCCCTGTGCAGTCTGACTATCCTTACAATGAGAATGTCCCCAGCATTAAAATCCCAATGGACATGATGGAGCAGGAGCCTTTTTTAGGAGATAAGGCCTCTGACAGTGAGTAGCCGGGAGCCAGGGCCTCAGCTTAACCTGCAGCTCTTAAATGATTCAGCATGAGCGTTTGCTTTCTCTTTCTTTTGTATGTGGTGCACAATGACACTTTGCTCTTGTCGCACAATGCCCCTGGCGTTTGTCAACTGACAGCTTCATTACCTCTTCCTGCCCTGTCCTAATCTTTTGACTTTACTTTTGCATTCTGGTTTACTTTTGACACCTTGCTTATGCCTCTATTGTTTCTTGCTAATGTGAATTTAGGCATCCTTTTAATACCTTTGAATATTCTTCTTCAAGAGGATTATTAACAAAGCCTGTAAACATCAGGCCTTTTCCATTCACTAAATCATTTTCGTTGACGTATCCTGTTTTCTTTTCTACTAATCCTGTATCTTAATTTGTAGTTGTATTAGTCTTAATGATTCAATAATGAAAATGTTAATTTAAACAATTCCATTAAATCCCATCACACTCAAAAAAAAAAATCCTTGCATGTTTTATTTATTCTTCAGCAGTTCTGTTTTTGGTGTTTGTTGCCTGTATCTGCTGTATAAACTGTGCTGGTGCTGTTCATCTAAATGGCATGAATGCATGATGGTGGTGTTCAGTTCATGTGTTGCTAATGATGGACCATGCGTTCTTCTTCCAGGAGAAAAGTCCGCTTCAATCCTGGACCGATATTCATCATGCTGAAAAGCGCCACTACTTTCAGTCCAGTCCAATGTCAAGGTGGGCATCTGTTATGAAGTAGTGTTGTAATAATGGAAGGATAACACTGAGGATTCTTAAAAAGTGAATTAGGAAAATAGTTTTTTATGAAATATACACACTACCGGTCAAAAGTTTGGGGTACGTTTTTTTCATGTTTTTTTAAAGAAAATTATTCTGTTCATCATCATTTATTAAATGTAAAAAAATTGTTAAATATTTATTAATAGTTTAAATAACCTTATTGTATGTTGTTTTAAACGAAACTATTACTCCAGTTGTTATTGCTTTTATTACTATTACCGTTAATAATAGAAACAACACAAATAATAATTAATATTAGAGTGATTTCTGAAGGATCATGTGACTCTGAACAGTGGAGTAATGAAGCTGAAAATTTACCGTTAAAATCACTGAAATAAATTATTCAGTTAAATTACATACTACTTTTAAACAGTTATTTTATAGTGCAATAATATTTCACAATTTTACAATTTGTATTTTTTATTAAATAAATACAGCCTTGGTGAGCAGGAAAAGCTTATTTTAACACATTTAAAAATCCTACTGACCCCAAACTTTTGACCGCTAGTGTATGTCTTCCACAGAACAATTCAAAACATAGATGGAGTAGATCAAATCTGTTTAAATGTTCACAGCATTTTACACTAAAAACTGGGTTCCACACAGTCAATTTGTGTTGGAACAACATGAAGGAATTAAGCTAACCTATTCAGTTTTACAGATTTAAGTGGATTGAACTTAAAACAATTAAGTTATCACAAAAATTGCACTCAAATTACATTTGCTGTTTGTTCAAACGACTTATTTTAAATGAGCTCAAACAGCACAATTATTTTGTTTTTTGGGGGGACAACTTAATCATTTCATGTTTAATCCACTTAAATGTGTAAAAACTTAAGTTAGCTTAATTCCTTGATGTTGTCTTATTTCAAATGTGGAACCCAGCATTTTAACAGTGTGTGTATCAGCTCAAGTTAAGTAGTTTGAACAAACGGCAAACATCATTTTCTGAGTGTACTTCTGTGTGGGATCAACATTTTATTCAGTAACTTGAGGTTTTATATTGGTTTACATAGTTTAAGACATAATTATTAGCCCAACTGGGCTTTTCAACTATTTCCCAATTGATGTTTAACAGAAGGTTTTTCAGCTAATCGTTTTAACTGATTTCAGTCGCACTTTATTTTAATGTAAAAAATCATAACATACCATTAACTAAGACTTTTAGATCAATTAACTACTATTTAGCTGCTTATTAATAGTTAATAAGGTAGTAGTTGCACTGTAAATGTTTAAGCTGAATTAAATTAACCCTATGAGTCCATTGTACTTATGTTATGTTAAACTGACATAAAACAGGGAAATATTTGAAAAATAATTGTAAACAAAATTACAGAAGGGCTATTAGTTTTGTCTTCAACTGTAGTGGGTTTGCACTATATTTCATAAAAATTATGATTCTGACTAAAGCCACTTTAATTTCTGGCAACATAATTTGTCTGGGCTTCATGGTTACAGTACATACAGTAATATCACCTCTATTATCACCTACAGCCAAAAAATATCCTTTGCAACTTTTCTACTTATTCAAAACCAGTTGAAATAACACACTTCTTAAGGTTTTTAGGGAAAACTAAATTTGTTATCTGTTCAATCTACATAAATTTGTAAAAACGATCAAGTTAGCTTGCATGAAGAAACAACATGAAGGAATTATGTGGAACCCATATTTTTTTTACAGTGTACAAAAAATGCATTTAGAGATCTGAACTGAAATTGTTTGGGGGGAAAAACAAGTGAATTTGAAAGCACGTTAGGAAATTGATTTGATTTGATTTATTTTTCCAGTTCAGAGAGACTGCCATTAAATGTGCCTCAGATTAAAATAGAAATGGACCCAGATGACAACAATGGCTTATTCTGGAGGAGTCGAGGGTCCGAGACGTCCATTTAACTCTTCAACTCTTCCCATCTGCAAAAAAAGCCATTTGCCAAGGGAGGTTTTGTAAAGACTGTTCCCCAACACATACCCTTTCTGTAAAGACAAATAAACGGCTGAAAAACAGTTGCCGTCTGAAATGTTCCTCTAAAATGAACATTTTTCTCAGCCTCCTATGTTTATGTTTAGCTATTTTACTTGAAAGGCAATGATAGTGTTTGTTATAGAAGTGAAATTGCTGAACGTACACGCAGGCGCCTGAGAAATCATATAGAAGACAATTTTAGACGGCACTTAGAGGTTTTTGCATCTCAACTCCCAGCCTGATCTCATGAGAAAACGTAAGTATTTTACGTTTTGTCAGTTTAATAGCTAATTCCTACGAATTCGTACGAGTTCAGTCCTACGAAATTGTACGGTTTTAAAAAGGAGGCTTGGCACCTAACCCCACCCCTAAACCCAACCGTCATTGGGGGATGAGCAAATCGTACTAAATTGTACGAATTAGATCGTACGAATTCATACGAATTAGCCACTAAATCAAAAAGTTACGAATTGCCGTGAGATTGTGTTAGAACTCCTCACTTGTCCTCCACTCAATTAATCACTTCGGTTTGCAAGTTGTTATCCTTAAACTACTATGCAATTCAGTTCATTGGTTCACTGTAGAGAAATTCTGTAGCTGCTTTCCCACGAGTATTCCCTCCATTGTCCATCCAATATAATACGAGTCTCTACCAAATTCACTTAACATGCCACTATTTTCTTTTCCTCTATTTTTGGCTGCTCTACCTCTATTCGACATGGTAGGCATTATGTAAAGAATAATAATAATAATAATAGCTTTTACATTTTTTTATTTGTATTTTTATTTGCACGGCATGAGATTTTAATGTTGATCTTTTTTTTGTGTACATGAAACTACACACTTCTGTTATGATGAGAGAAAACAACTGTGACTTAATATATTGTACTATTTAACTATTTTAATGATTAACTTTTTAATGATGGGTAATGCTATTAATCAACATTGATCCTGCTGTTTAATGTCTGGTATCATATTTCAGTTGTCTGCTTTCACAAACTATGTTCATGCTTAATTATCTAAACATGAAGTTCACCCAGAATATGACAATTCCATCATCATTGACTCCACATCATTCAAAGGTGTTTTAGTTTCTTTCTTCTGCTGAACATCAATGAAGATATTTCGAAGAATGCTTTAAACATTTTTTCTTTATATTTATACTGAAAGGAGAAACTCATAAAGGTTTTGAACCACTTCATGGGGAGTAAATGAAAAATTACTTATATTTTTACTGAATTATTCCTTCAAATAAGTCTAATAATTAGTTTTTAAAACTTGTTTTCATTTGCTTTCTCGCGTGCTTGTGGAAAACATGAAATGTCAACATGTGTAAACCTCATGTACTTCCAGGTCGGTTTTTCTGCAAATTATTTACTGTACCTAAGTGGCTTAAACCTGAATTGCAATAATACATAATTCCTTTAGGTTTAAGATAGTCTCATGTAATTCAGATCACTTTTTTATTTGTGCATTACTTACGTGATGTCTAGTCATTGAATGTCATATTACAAGTTGTGTCATTTGTATAAAAAAGGAGAAAAAATATCAAAAAATCAACAGTGCGGTACACGCATTCGACAGAAAATGAGACTTGAGGTGTCGATAGAAAAATGTGTCATACCGTTTAATGAACAACCCAATATTATGTTGATTCCAACTAATTATTGTCATTATTTTCATCTTCCTGTCATTTTTCTTACTTTTTTGGAAAAATAAAATGGGGAAAAAAGATATAAATCTATACAGATAGTTTATGGTATTTTCAGAATCAATTTCTTTTAACCTTGTAAGTATAAGATTTTTAACTTATATTTTTGGGGGTACATTAAAAACAGATGAAATATATTGTGAAAGCATGTCTGGGGAAATTCTTGAAGGTTAAACAATGCTACATATTAATTGTAGAGAGTGTAACACTGATACATTTTTAATCAAGTTTTGTGACTTTTTAGAACAAAACAGCTGAAATTATTTTAGAGTTTATATTTTTCAAATGAAATGAACATTAAAAATGAACAATTTATTAAATAGTCTCCTTGTTTCTTTCAATGTGTGTGTGTTTAATGTTTGCTTCTATCAAATTTCTTCTACACTGTACAAATAACATACAAATCACACATGTAAATGTTTTATTGCTTCACATGTATTAATCCATACCACTGCTTGCTATTATATTAACAAAAATCTGATTTAAAATGCTTTAAATAAACATTTAGTTTCTTTTCAAACATGCTGCTCCATCAGTATCAAAAGGGGGAATAAGTGTGTTTTTTAGCCTCTCTGTATATTTTGTGACATTTACAAATAACAACAAATGGGCATTTAATTTGTATTAATTGCAAAACATTTCATGTTAAACATAATTCATCTGTAAGATCTGGGCAATTGTGATGTTCGCATGATGTAGATGAGTGCTGCTGTATCTGAGTGCAGACATTTTACATACCTCGAGCGGGTCACTGAAGATGGCACAATGTCACCATCAAGTGTTCATCGTCAATGCTGCACAGAGCAGAGGAATTATTTCTGTTTTTTAAAAACATCTTCCAACTTCTTGCTCAAATGTCACATTGGATGACAAATTGTTGCTTTCTTTCCAAACTCGAACCTGTTTTCATAAAATGTTATTTTCATGTAATTCGGATTGTTAAGTGATATGCGTCGGTTTGTAATAGCATGTTTAAAGCTATATACCCTCTCCCCTGTTCGATGACATAATATAATGTTTAAAATAACACTCAAATCAATTAAATTAGCTTCCATCATTAAAGTAAACCAACTCATTTGATTTCTGGATAGGCGGTTTGGTCACAACAGGGCTTTAAGTCCAATTACGTCCGAATATATCCAATTATGTCTCAAAAGCAGTGACTGTCTGAGATTCTCACTAGTATCATGTCCTCTCGTGCACTGTCTTTTGGGATATACCAGACGTTTTGTCTTGGCATTGCGGCTCTTGTGTTCTGAGGTATAGCAAGAAATAAAAAAAGGGATTTCATCAGTTAATGGTAGTTTGATTGTATCCGAAAACCATCAAACAGTGCACTAATGGTGTCTGAATTAAGACCCATGTACAGTACACTTAAAAGCAAGATAATGCCCATAATGCACAGTGAGAGTTTGTGCACAGAATTAATTTCCGCGTCTGACCACAAGATAGCATCCACAATGAATCTTATTGGTATACATTTTATCTAATAAGCTATACGCACAGCTGTTTAACAGCCAATAGACCTTTTTCACAGCGGAATTGAATACAGCAAGCGCCCTCCGAGGCAATGTTTTGCTTTTTCTGGTTTCGCTAGCAGTCGCAGAAACATGACAGCCTCCGGACATTGGATGATATTTTCCCAGTCAACTTTGCCGTAATTTGGACAAGAACACGTTGTTCACTTGGTTCATGTGTAAAACTGACGTAGCCTAAATAAATCAGCATTTAAAAGAAAACGTGTCTTACACGAAGCGTTTGCAACGTTAGGTTACAGTAAGGTGCGGAGCCAACAACATAAGATCTGCTAACTCAAGCCATTCGTTAGCAAAAATAACTACTAAATATCCAGCAGGATTAGTTTTATGTTAGTAGTTGTCCGTAAGCTGTGCTAACCCCCTCCTTCCTTTGTATTCAGGGTCAGATACACGGCGAGTTGCTATCAGTCAATGCGAAAGAACGAGGAGCCACATAATGACAGGTTGCTTAATGCTCGTAAGGTTTACTCAAGACTGGAAACATATTTTAGCTCCAACTCGCCGGAAAAAATAAAGATATTTGTTGTTGTGTTCAGTGTTTGAATACGATTCTATTAAAGCACTTCAGTTTTCCACTAATTACTAAATTTGTAAATTTTAAAGCAAATATCTTCAAAACAGTCAGTCTGTAGCGTATAGGGTGTGTTTCTGAATCTTCAGGTTAAAGTTAGTTCATGTTCCAGTTCATTTTGTTCATCTGCTTTGAATGTTTTTATTATTTATTTAAAGAACAGCAAATAACATTTTACAACACAAAAAAATATACATGCCAGAGGGTAATTATAAATAAAATACAAATATACAAAATGTACATATTAAATAAACACATTATAGAGTTCACAATTTTTTAAAGTGGGTATGCTTCCTTGTTTAAACAGTCTCTGATGCTGGTAATATACAAGCATATATCAGTGATCAACACCTTAAAATTTGTTTGCTTATTAATAAATTTACATTCATGAATGCACAATTTTGTTAACAATAAAAGTAAATTAAATAAAAACAATTTTCCTCTTGATAAGGATAGACAGTAAAACCAAAAAGTACATTTTTCCACAACTATGAAAGAGGTTTTGAACACTGAAAATTGTTAATAATTTTTTGCACCTCCTCCTTTTGACTGAGTATGTACAATGCCAAAATAAGTGTAAAACCGTCTCCTCGTATTCATTACAAAAATACAATCTACATCAATTCCACTTTTAAAATTTTGTAAATAGTGTTTTGCTGGATAAAGTCTGTGGAGAAGTTTATAGGATATTTCTTTAATTTTGTTTCTAACATGATATTTCTGTGGTAACAGCCACACTTTTTTTCAGCAAATCAAGTCACCCTTTAATAAAGACATCCAATAAAATTTCATAGAAGGAACAGTAGTGATTTCTTTTTGGAAAATAGTTCGAAAAGCTCTATTATTACTCTTGGTATTTTCATGTAAAACATGTTTTGCCAACATAAGATTTAGTAAAATCAAAAGACGATGGTCTTGATTAATACCACTAAATAATATATGGGTCTCTGAAAAAATTGAACCAATAACAGTTGAAAACTTGCAGGGTTATTAAGATATTGTAATGAGAAAGGAATTCATTGTAAGAAAAGTATACCATCTTTATTATAAAACTAACCAAATTAATTTTGTTGTAAAAAAAAATTGCATTTGTATTAGTTGTCTATTATTCCAATGTGGGGAAAATTATGCATATATATTAATGACCTAGGAGCACTTGTTTGTGGAAGGCAGATAACTTAACTGGAATTTTGTCTATATTAAAATTTCACATCATAATAAAACTAAGACCACCAATATTTGATAATACATAATGATCTCTGCTTTGAAGTGCATACTGCAAATGAGCGTACTCTGGCATATAACTTGAAACGAAGGACATTCATTCCGTCTAATTAATTTCACCCATGATTTCCTCTGTCCTTTGCCTTTTCGTGGAAATTGAGGTAAGGATGTCTGGGGCCAACCTCTCTCCCTGGACTTTCAATCTGGGCCCCAGAGGGCCCTCTTGCCCTACACATAAGGTGTTCCTGACCTCAGCAAGCTATCCAGGGGCCAACCTCTCTCTCTGGACAGTCCAAAATACCCCCTTGCCCTCCACCTAAGGGGTCCCTGACCCCAGCAAGATACTCAGGGGCCAACCTCTCTCCCAGGACTTGCAGTCTGGGAACCCAGAGTTAGCCCTTGCCCTCCACCTAAGGGGTCCCTGACCCCAGCAAGCTACCCATGGGCTACTCTCTCTCTCCCTTGGGTGGAGGGCAAGGAGGTCCTCTGAGAGCAGAGGGTCCCCTTGCCCTCCACCTAAGGGGTCCCAGACCCCTGCAAGTTACCCAGGGGCCAGCCTCTCTCCTAGGACTTGCAGTCTGGGCCCAAGAGAGACATCTTTCCCTCCACATAAGGTGTTCCTGGGCTCAGCAAGCTACCCAGGGGCCAACATTTCTCCCTGGACTCGTAGTGTGGGCCCCAGAGGGCCCCCTTGCCCTCCACCTAAGGGGTTTCTGACCCCAGCAAGCTACCCGCGGGCCAACATCTCTTCCTGGGCTTGCAGTCAGGGCCCCAGAGGTCCCCCTTGCCTACCACCTAAGGGGTCCTTGACCCCAGCAAGCTACCCAGGGGCCAACCTCTCTCCCTGGACTTGCAGTCTGGGCCCCAGAGGGCCCCCTTGCCCTCTAACTAAGGGGTAACTGACCCCCGCAAGCTACCCAGGGGCCAACCTCTCTCCCTGGACTTGCAGTCTGGGCCCCAGAGGGCCCCCTTGCCCTCCAATTAAGGGGTATCTGACCCCAAGAAGCTACCAAGCCGCCAACCTCTCTCCCTGGACTGGCAGTCTGGGTCCCAGAGGTCCCCCTTGCCCACCACCTAAGAGATCCCTGACCCCAGCAAGTTACCCAGGGGCCAACCTCTCTCCCTGGACTGGCAGTCTGGGACACAGAGGGCCCCCTTGCCCACCACCTAAGGGGTCCTTGACCCCAGCAAACTACCCAGGGGCCAACCTCTCTCTCTGGACTTGCCGTCTGGGCCCCAGAGGTCCCCGTTGCCCTCTAACTAAGGGGTAACGGACCCCCGCAAGCTACCCAGGGGCCAACCTCTCTCCCTGGACTGGCAGTCTGGGAACCAGAGGGCCCCCTTGCCCTCCACCTAACGGGTCCCTGACCCCAGCAACCACCCAGGGGCTACCCTCTCTCCCTAGGTTGCAGTTTGGGCTCTGCAGGGCCCCTTGTCCTCCAGCTGAAGGGTCTGTGACCCCAGCAGGCTGCCCCAGGGGCCAGCTACTGTCCCTTGGTGGCAGTTTGGGATCTTGAGGGCCCCTTGTCCTCCAGCTGAAGGGTCTGTCACCCCAGTGGGCTGCACCAGGGGCCTGCCACTCTCCCTGGGTTGCAGTTTGGGCTCTTGAGGGCCCCTTGTCCTCCAGCTGAAGGGTCTGTGTCCCCAGCAGGCTTCCACAGGGGCCTGCCACTCTCCCTGGGTTGCAGTTTGGGCTCTGGAGGGCCCCTTGTCCTCCAGCTGAAGGGTCTGTGTCCCCAGCAGGCTGCCCCAGGGGCCAGCTACTGTCCCTTGGTGGCAGTTTGGGCTCTTGAGGGCCCCTTGTCCTTGAGCTGAAGGGTCTGTGACCCGAGTGGGCTGCACTAGGGGCCTGCCACTCTCCCTGGGTTGCAGTTTGGGCGCTTGAGGGCCCCTTGTCCTCCAGCTGAAGGGTCTCTGTCCCCAGCTGGCTGCCCCAGGGGCCAGCCACTCTCACTGGGTTGCAGTTTGGGCTCTGCAGGGCCCCTTGTCCTCCAGCTGAAGGGTCTGTGACCCCAGCAGGCTGCCCCAGGGGCCAGCTACTGTCCCTTGGTGGCAGTTTGGGCTCTTGAGGGCCCCTTGTCCTCCAGCTGAAGGGTCTGTGACCCCAGTGGGCTGCCCCAGGGGCCTGCCACTCTCCCTGGGTTGCAGTTTGGGCTCTTGAGGGCCCCTTGTCCTCTGGCTCAAGGGTCTGTGACCCCAGTGGGCTGCCCCAGGGTCCTGCCACTCTCCCTGGGTGGCAGTTTGGGCTCTTGAGGGCCCCTTGTCCTCCAGCTGAAGGGTCTGTGACCTCAGCAGGCTGCCCCAGGGCCAGCTACTGTCCCTTGGTGGCAGTTTGGGCTCTGGAGGCCCCTTGTCCTCCAGCTGAAGGGTCCTGTGACCCAGTAGGGCTGCCCCAGGGGCCAGCTACTGTCCCTGGGTGGCAGTTTGGGCTCTGGATGGGCCCCTTGTCCTCCAGCTGAAGGGTCTGTTACCCCAGTAGGCTGCCCCAGGGGCCACTACTGTCCCTGGGTGGCAGTTTGGGCTCTTGAGGGCCCTGTCCTCCAGCTGAAGGGTCTGTGACCCCAGCAGGCTGCCCCAGGGGCCAGCTACTGTCCCTGGGTGGCAGTTTGGGCTCTTGAGGGCCCCTTGTCCTCCAGCTGAAGGGTCTGTGACCCCAGTGGGCTGCCCCAGGGCCAGCTACTGTCCCTGGGTGGCAGTTTGGGCTCTGGGGCCCCTTGTCCTCCAGCTGAAGGGTCTGTGACCCCAGCAGGCTGCCCCAGGGGCAAGCTACTGTCCCTGGGTGGCAGTTTGGGGTCTTGAGAGCCCCTTGTCCTTCAGCTGAAGGGTCTGTGACCCCAGTGGGCTGCCCCAGGGTCAGGTAACTGTCCCTGGGTGGCAGTTTGGGCTCTTGAGGGACCCTTGCCTTCCAGATGAAGGGTCTGTGACCCCAGGAGGCTGCCCCAGGGGCCAGCTACTGTCCCTGGGTGGCAGTTTGGGCTCTTGAGGGCCCCTTGTCCTTCAGTTGAAGGGTCTGTTACCCCAGCAGGCTGCCCCAGGGGACTGCCACTCTCCCTGGGTTGCAGTTTGGGCTCTGGAGGGCCCCTTGTCCTCCAGCCGAAGGGTCTGTGACCCCAGTGGGTTTCCCCAGGGGCCAGCTACTGTCCCTGGGTGGCAGTTTGGGCTCTTGAGGGCCCCTTGCCCTCCAGCTCAAGGGTCTGTGACCCCAGTGGGCTGCCCCAGGGTCAGGTAACTGTCCCTGGGTGGCAGTTTGGGCTCTTGAGGGAC